>NW_022145605.1:36938176-37233456 GCF_000002235.5 Strongylocentrotus purpuratus
CCCGCGCGAAGCGCGGAAGCTTTTACGTTTCATTAAATCATTAGAGAAAGAAGACGATTCGTTGTGCCGTTCTCGACTCTTAATCCTCGTCTGAATTCAGTCCCCCCCCCCCACCCCCCCTCCCGCGCGAAGCGCGGAAGCTTTTACGTTTCATAAAATCATTAGAGAAAGAAGACGATTCGTTGTTCTCGTTCTCGACTCTTAATCCTCGTCTGAATTCAGTCCCCCCCCCCCCCCCTCCCTCCCGCGCGAAGCGCGGAAGCTTTTACGTTTCATTAAATCATTAGAGAAAGAAGACGATTCGTTGTGCCGTTCTCGACTCTTAATCCTCGTCTGAATTCAGTCCCCCCCCCCCCCCCCCCTCCGCGCGAAGCGCGGAAGCTTTTACGTTTCATTAAATCATTAGAGAAAGAAGACGATTCGTTGTTCCGTTCTCGACTCTTAATCCTCGTCTGAATTCAGTCCCCCCCCACCCCCTCCCGCGCGAAGCGCGGAAGCTTTTACGTTTCATTAAATCATTAGAGAAAGAAGACGATTCGTTGTTCCGTTCTCGACTCTTAATCCTCGTCTGAATTCAGTCCCCCCCCCTCCCCCCCGCGCGAAGCGCGGAAGCTTTTACGTTTCATTAAATCATTAGAGAAAGAAGACGATTCGTTGTTCCGTTCTCGACTCTTAATCCTCGTCTGAATTCAGTTCCCCCCTCCCCTCCCGCGCGAAGCGCGGAAGCTTTTACGTTTCATTAAATCATTAGAGAAAGAAGACGATTTGTTGTGCCGTTCTCGACTCTTAATCCTCGTCTGAATTCAGTCCCCCCCCCCCCCCACCCCCTCCCGCGCGAAGCGCGGAAGCTTTTACGTTTCATTAAATCATTAGAGAAAGAAGACGATTCGTTGTGCCGTTCTCGACTCTTAATCCTCGTCTGAATTCAGTCCCCCCCCCCCCACCCCCTCCCGCGCGAAGCGCGGAAGCTTTTACGTTTCATTAAATCATTAGAGAAAGAAGACGATTCGTTGTGCCGTTCTCGACTCTTAATCCTCGTCTGAATTCAGTTCCCCCCCCTCCCCTCCCGCGCGAAGCGCGGAAGCTTTTACGTTTCATAAAATCATTAGAGAAAGAAGACGATTCGTTGTGCCGTTCTCGACTCTTAATCCTCGTCTGAATTCAGTCCCTCCCCCCCCCCCCCCCCCGCGCGAAGCGCGGAAGCTTTTACGTTTCATTAAATCATTAGAGAAAGAAGACGATTCGTTGTGCCGTTCTCGACTCTTAATCCTCGTCTGAATTCAGTCCCCCCCCCCCCCCCTCCCGCGCGAAGCGCGGAAGCTTTTTACGTTTCATAAATCATTAGAGAAAGAAGACGATTCGTTGTTCCGTTCTCGACTCTTAATCCTCGTCTGAATTCAGTCCCCCCCCCTCCCCTCCCGCGCGAAGCGCGGAAGCTTTTTACGTTTCATTAAATCATTAGAGAAAGAAGACGATTCGTTGTTCCGTTCTCGACTCTTAATCCTCGTCTGAATTCAGTCCCCCCCCCCCCCCCCCCTCCGCGCGAAGCGCGGAAGCTTTTTACGTTTCATTAAATCATGAGAGAAAGAAGACGATTCGTTGTGCCGTTCTCGACTCTTAATCCTCGTCTGAATTCAGTCCCCCCCCCCCTCCCCTCCCGCGCGAAGCGCGGAAGCTTTTTACGTTTCATTAAATCATGAGAGAAAGAAGACGATTCGTTGTGCCGTTCTCGACTCTTAATCCTCGTCTGAATTCAGTCCCCCCCCACCCCCCTCCCGCGCGAAGCGCGGAAGCTTTTACGTTTCATAAAATCATTAGAGAAAGAAGACGATTCGTTGTGCCGTTCTCGACTCTTAATCCTCGTCTGAATTCAGTCCCCCCCACCCCCTCCCGCGCGAAGCGCGGAAGCTTTTACGTTTCATTAAATCATTAGAGAAAGAAGACGATTCGTTGTGCCGTTCTCGACTCTTAATCCTCGTCTGAATTCAGTCCCCCCCCACCCCCTCCCGCGCGAAGCGCGGAAGCTTTTACGTTTCATTAAATCATGAGAGAAAGAAGACGATTCGTTGTGCCGTTCTCGACTCTTAATCCTCGTCTGAATTCAGTCCCCCCCAACCCCCTCCCGCGCGAAGCGCGGAAGCTTTTACGTTTCATAAAATCATGAGAGAAAGAAGACGATTCGTTGTGCCGTTCTCGACTCTTAATCCTCGTCTGAATTCAGTCCCCCCCCCCCCCCTCCCCTCCCGCGCGAAGCGCGGAAGCTTTTACGTTTCATTAAATCATTGAGAGAAAGAAGACGATTCGTTGTGCCGTTCTCGACTCTTAATCCTCGTCTGAATTCAGTCCCCCCCCCCCCCCTCCCGCGCGAAGCGCGGAAGCTTTTACGTTTCATTAAATCATTAGAGAAAGAAGACGATTCGTTGTGCCGTTCTCGACTCTTAATCCTCGTCTGAATTCAGTCCCCCCCATCCCCCCTCCCGCGCGAAGCGCGGAAGCTTTTACGTTTCATAAATCATGAGAGAAAGAAGACGATTCGTTGTGCCGTTCTCGACTCTTAATCCTCGTCTGAATTCAGTCCCCCCCACCCCCTCCCGCGCGAAGCGCGGAAGCTTTTACGTTTCATTAAATCATTAGAGAAAGAAGACGATTCGTTGTTCCGTTCTCGACTCTTAATCCTCGTCTGAATTCAGTCCCCCCTCCCCCTCCCGCGCGAAGCGCGGAAGCTTTTACGTTTCATTAAATCATTAGAGAAAGAAGACGATTCGTTGTGCCGTTCTCGACTCTTAATCCTCGTCTGAATTCAGTCTCCCCCCACCCCCCCCTCCCGCGCGAAGCGCGGAAGCTTTTACGTTTCATTAAATCATGAGAGAAAGAAGACGATTCGTTGTGCCGTTCTCGACTCTTAATCCTCGTCTGAATTCAGTCCCCCCCCCCCCCCCCCCAACCCCCTCCCGCGCGAAGCGCGGAAGCTTTTTACGTTTCATTAAATCATTAGAGAAGAAGACGATTCGTTGTGCCGTTCTCGACTCTTAATCCTCGTCTGAATTCAGTCCCCCCCCCCCCCCCTCCCGCGCGAAGCGCGGAAGCTTTTACGTTTCATTAAATCATTAGAGAAAGAAGACGATTCGTTGTGCCGTTCTCGACTCTTAATCCTCGTCTGAATTCAGTCCCCCCACCCCCTCCCGCGCGAAGCGCGGAAGCTTTTACGTTTCATTAAATCATGAGAGAAAGAAGACGATTCGTTGTGCCGTTCTCGACTCTTAATCCTCGTCTGAATTCAGTCCCCCCCCACCCCCCCTCCCGCGCGAAGCGCGGAAGCTTTTACGTTTCATAAAATCATGAGAGAAAGAAGACGATTCGTTGTGCCGTTCTCGACTCTTAATCCTCGTCTGAATTCAGTCCCCCCCCCCCCCCACCCCCTCCCGCGCGAAGCGCGGAAGCTTTTACGTTTCATTAAATCATGAGAGAAAGAAGACGATTCGTTGTGCCGTTCTCGACTCTTAATCCTCGTCTGAATTCAGTCCCCCCCCCCCCCCCCCTCCCGCGCGAAGCGCGGAAGCTTTTTACGTTTCATTAAATCATTAGAGAAAGAAGACGATTCGTTTTTCTCTCTATCCTCGTCTGAATTCAGTCCCCCCCCCCCCCTCCCGCGCGAAGCGCGGAAGCTTTTACGTTTCATTAAATCATTAGAGAAAGAAGACGATTCGTTGTGCCGTTCTCGACTCTTAATCCTCGTCTGAATTCAGTCCCCCCCCCCCCCCCCCCTCCCGCGCGAAGCGCGGAAGCTTTTACGTTTCATTAAATCATTAGAGAAAGAAGACGATTCGTTGTTCCGTTCTCGACTCTTAATCCTCGTCTGAATTCAGTCCCCCCCCCCCCCCTCCCCTCCCGCGCGAAGCGCGGAAGCTTTTACGTTTCATTAAATCATTAGAGAAAGAAGACGATTCGTTGTGCCGTTCTCGACTCTTAATCCTCGTCTGAATTCAGTCCCCCCCCCCCCCTCCCCTCCCGCGCGAAGCGCGGAAGCTTTTTACGTTTCATTAAATCATGAGAGAAGAAGACGATTCGTTGTGCCGTTCTCGACTCTTAATCCTCGTCTGAATTCAGTCCTCCCCCCACCCCCCCTCCCGCGCGAAGCGCGGAAGCTTTTACGTTTCATAAAATCATGAGAGAAAGAAGACGATTCGTTGTGCCGTTCTCGACTCTTAATCCTCGTCTGAATTCAGTCCCCCCCCCCCCCCCCCCCTCCCGCGCGAAGCGCGGAAGCTTTTACGTTTCATAAATCATTAGAGAAAGAAGACGATTCGTTGTGCCGTTCTCGACTCTTAATCCTCGTCTGAATTCAGTCCCCCCTCCCCTCCCGCGCGAAGCGCGGAAGCTTTTACGTTTCATTAAATCATTAGAGAAAGAAGACGATTCGTTGTGCCGTTCTCGACTCTTAATCCTCGTCTAATTCAGTCCCCCCCCCACCCCCCCCCCCTCCCGCGCGAAGCGCGGAAGCTTTTACGTTTCATAAATCATGAGAGAAAGAAGACGATTTGTTGTGCCGTTCTCGACTCTTAATCCTCGTCTGAATTCAGTCCCCCCCCCCCCCCCCCCCCCCTCCCGCGCGAAGCGCGGAAGCTTTTACGTTTCATAAATCATTAGAGAAAGAAGACGATTCGTTGTGCCGTTCTCGACTCTTAATCCTCGTCTGAATTCAGTCCCCCCCCTCCCCTCCCGCGCGAAGCGCGGAAGCTTTTACGTTTCATAAAATCATTAGAGAAAGAAGACGATTCGTTGTGCCGTTCTCGACTCTTAATCCTCGTCTGAATTCAGTCCCCCCCCCCACCCCCCCCCCCTCCCGCGCGAAGCGCGGAAGCTTTTACGTTTCATAAAATCATGAGAGAAAAGACGATTCGTTGTGCCGTTCTCGACTCTTAATCCTCGTCTGAATTCAGTCCCCCCCCCCCCCCCCCCCCCCCTCCCGCGCGAAGCGCGGAAGCTTTTACGTTTCATAAAATCATTAGAGAAAGAAGACGATTCGTTGTGCCGTTCTCGACTCTTAATCCTCGTCTGAATTCAGTCCCCCCCCCCCCCCTCCCGCGCGAAGCGCGGAAGCTTTTACGTTTCATTAAATCATTAGAGAAAGAAGACGATTCGTTGTGCCGTTCTCGACTCTTAATCCTCGTCTGAATTCAGTCCCCCCCCCCCCCCCCCCCCCCACCCCCCTCCCGCGCGAAGCGCGGAAGCTTTTACGTTTCATTAAATCATTAGAGAAAGAAGACGATTCGTTGTGCCGTTCTCGACTCTTAATCCTCGTCTGAATTCAGTCCCCCCACCCCCCTCCCGCGCGAAGCGCGGAAGCTTTTACGTTTCATTAAATCATTAGAGAAAGAAGACGATTCGTTGTGCCGTTCTCGACTCTTAATCCTCGTCTGAATTCAGTCCCCCCACCCCCTCCCGCGCGAAGCGCGGAAGCTTTTACGTTTCATTAAATCATGAGAGAAAGAAGACGATTCGTTGTGCCGTTCTCGACTCTTAATCCTCGTCTGAATTCAGTCCCCCCCCCCCTCCCCTCCCGCGCGAAGCGCGGAAGCTTTTACGTTTCATTAAATCATGAGAGAAAGAAGACGATTCGTTGTGCCGTTCTCGACTCTTAATCCTCGTCTGAATTCAGTTCCCCCCTCCCCTCCCGCGCGAAGCGCGGAAGCTTTTACGTTTCATAAAATCATGAGAGAAAGAAGACGATTTGTTGTGCCGTTCTCGACTCTTAATCCTCGTCTGAATTCAGTCCCCCCCCCCCCAACCCCCCTCCCGCGCGAAGCGCGGAAGCTTTTACGTTTCATTAAATCATTAGAGAAAGAAGACGATTCGTTGTGCCGTTCTCGACTCTTAATCCTCGTCTGAATTCAGTCCCCCCCATCCCCCTCCCGCGCGAAGCGCGGAAGCTTTTTACGTTTCATTAAATCATGAGAGAAAGAAGACGATTCGTTGTGCCGTTCTCGACTCTTAATCCTCGTCTGAATTCAGTCCCCCCCCCCCTCCCCTCCCGCGCGAAGCGCGGAAGCTTTTACGTTTCATAAATCATGAGAAAGAAGACGATTTGTTGTGCCGTTCTCGACTCTTAATCCTCGTCTGAATTCAGTCCCCCCCCCACCACCCCCCTCCCGCGCGAAGCGCGGAAGCTTTTACGTTTCATTAAATCATTAGAGAAAGAAGACGATTCGTTGTGCCGTTCTCGACTCTTAATCCTCGTCTGAATTCAGTCCCCCCCCCAAAAACCCCTCCCGCGCGAAGCGCGGAAGCTTTTTACGTTTCATAAAATCATGAGAGAAAGAAGACGATTCGTTGTCCGTTCTCGACTCTTAATCCTCGTCTGAATTCAGTCCCCCCCCCCTCCCCTCCCGCGCGAAGCGCGGAAGCTTTTACGTTTCATTAAATCATTAGAGAAAGAAGACGATTCGTTGTTCCGTTCTCGACTCTTAATCCTCGTCTGAATTCAGTCCCCCCCACCCCCTCCCCCGCGAAGCGCGGAAGCTTTACGTTTCATTAAATCATTAGAGAAAGAAGACGATTCGTTGTTCCGTTCTCGACTCTTAATCCTCGTCTGAATTCAGTCCCCCCCCCCCCCCCCCCCCCCCTCCCGCGCGAAGCGCGGAAGCTTTTTACGTTTCATTAAATCATTAGAGAAAGAAGACGATTCGTTGTTCCGTTCTCGACTCTTAATCCTCGTCTGAATTCAGTCCCCCCCCCTCCCCTCCCGCGCGAAGCGCGGAAGCTTTTTACGTTTCATTAAATCATGAGAGAAAGAAGACGATTTGTTGTGCCGTTCTCGACTCTTAATCCTCGTCTGAATTCAGTCCCCCCCCCTCCCCTCCCGCGCGAAGCGCGGAAGCTTTTACGTTTCATTAAATCATGAGAGAAAGAAGACGATTCGTTGTGCCGTTCTCGACTCTTAATCCTCGTCTGAATTCAGTCTCCCCCCACCCCCCCTCCCGCGCGAAGCGCGGAAGCTTTTACGTTTCATAAAATCATGAGAGAAAGAAGACGATTCGTTGTGCCGTTCTCGACTCTTAATCCTCGTCTGAATTCAGTCCCCCCCCCCCACCCCCCTCCCGCGCGAAGCGCGGAAGCTTTTACGTTTCATAAAATCATTAGAGAAAGAAGACGATTCGTTGTGCCGTTCTCGACTCTTAATCCTCGTCTGAATTCAGTCCCCCCTCCCCTCCCGCGCGAAGCGCGGAAGCTTTTACGTTTCATAAAATCATGAGAGAAAGAAGACGATTCGTTGTGCCGTTCTCGACTCTTAATCCTCGTCTGAATTCAGTCTCCCCCCCCCCCCCCCCTCCCGCGCGAAGCGCGGAAGCTTTTACGTTTCATTAAATCATTAGAGAAAGAAGACGATTCGTTGTGCCGTTCTCGACTCTTAATCCTCGTCTGAATTCAGTCCCCCCCCCCCCCCCCCCCCCCCCTCCCGCGCGAAGCGCGGAAGCTTTTACGTTTCATAAAATCATTAGAGAAAGAAGACGATTCGTTGTGCCGTTCTCGACTCTTAATCCTCGTCTGAATTCAGTCCCCCCAGCCCCCTCCCGCGCGAAGCGCGGAAGCTTTTACGTTTCATTAAATCATTAGAGAAAGAAGACGATTCGTTGTGCCGTTCTCGACTCTTAATCCTCGTCTGAATTCATTCCCCCCACCCCCTCCCGCGCGAAGCGCGGAAGCTTTTACGTTTCATAAAATCATGAGAGAAAGAAGACGATTTGTTGTGCCGTTCTCGACTCTTAATCCTCGTCTGAATTCAGTCCCCCCCCCCCCCCCCCCTCCCGCGCGAAGCGCGGAAGCTTTTACGTTTCATTAAATCATTAGAGAAAGAAGACGATTCGTTGTGCCGTTCTCGACTCTTAATCCTCGTCTGAATTCAGTCCCCCCCATACCCCCTCCCGCGCGAAGCGCGGAAGCTTTTTACGTTTCATAAATCATGAGAGAAAGAAGACGATTTGTTGTGCCGTTCTCGACTCTTAATCCTCGTCTGAATTCAGTCCCCATGAGAGAAAGAAGACGATTTGTTGTGCCGTTCTCGACTCTTAATCCTCGTCTGAATTCAGTCCCCCCCCCCACCCCCCTCCCGCGCGAAGCGCGGAAGCTTTTACGTTTCATTAAATCATTAGAGAAAGAAGACGATTCGTTGTGCCGTTCTCGACTCTTAATCCTCGTCTGAATTCAGTCCCCCCCAATCCCCCTCCCGCGCGAAGCGCGGAAGCTTTTACGTTTTTCAAATCATGAGAGAAAGAAGACGATTCGTTGTGCCGTTCTCGACTCTTAATCCTCGTCTGAATTCAGTCCCCCCCCCCCCCTCCCCTCCCGCGCGAAGCGCGGAAGCTTTTACGTTTCATAAAATCATGAGAGAAAGAAGACGATTCGTTGTGCCGTTCTCGACTCTTAATCCTCGTCTGAATTCAGTCCCCCCCCACCCCCCCCTCCCGCGCGAAGCGCGGAAGCTTTTACGTTTCATTAAATCATTAGAGAAAGAAGACGATTCGTTGTGCCGTTCTCGACTCTTAATCCTCGTCTGAATTCAGTCCCCCCCCCCCCCCCTCCCGCGCGAAGCGCGGAAGCTTTTTACGTTTCATAAAATCATGAGAGAAAGAAGACGATTCGTTGTCCGTTCTCGACTCTTAATCCTCGTCTGAATTCAGTCCCCCCCCCCTCCCCTCCCGCGCGAAGCGCGGAAGCTTTTTACGTTTCATTAAATCATTAGAGAAAGAAGACGATTCGTTGTTCCGTTCTCGACTCTTAATCCTCGTCTGAATTCAGTCCCCCCCCCCCCTCCCGCGCGAAGCGCGGAAGCTTTTACGTTTCATTAAATCATTAGAGAAAGAAGACGATTCGTTGTTCCGTTCTCGACTCTTAATCCTCGTCTGAATTCAGTCCCCCCCCCCCCCCCCCCCCTCCCGCGCGAAGCGCGGAAGCTTTTACGTTTCATTAAATCATTAGAGAAAGAAGACGATTCGTTGTTCCGTTCTCGACTCTTAATCCTCGTCTGAATTCAGTCCCCCCCCCTCCCCTCCCGCGCGAAGCGCGGAAGCTTTTTACGTTTCATTAAATCATGAGAGAAAGAAGACGATTCGTTGTGCCGTTCTCGACTCTTAATCCTCGTCTGAATTCAGTCCCCCCCCCTCCCCTCCCGCGCGAAGCGCGGAAGCTTTTTACGTTTCATTAAATCATGAGAGAAAGAAGACGATTCGTTGTGCCGTTCTCGACTCTTAATCCTCGTCTGAATTCAGTCTCCCCCCACCCCCCCTCCCGCGCGAAGCGCGGAAGCTTTTACGTTTCATAAATCATGAGAGAAAGAAGACGATTCGTTGTGCCGTTCTCGACTCTTAATCCTCGTCTGAATTCAGTCCCCCCCCCCCCCCCCCCTCCCGCGCGAAGCGCGGAAGCTTTTACGTTTCATAAAATCATTAGAGAAAGAAGACGATTCGTTGTGCCGTTCTCGACTCTTAATCCTCGTCTGAATTCAGTCCCCCCTCCCCTCCCGCGCGAAGCGCGGAAGCTTTTACGTTTCATAAATCATGAGAGAAAGAAGACGATTCGTTGTGCCGTTCTCGACTCTTAATCCTCGTCTGAATTCAGTCCCCCCCCCCCCCCCCCCTCCCGCGCGAAGCGCGGAAGCTTTTACGTTTCATAAAATCATGAGAGAAAGAAGACGATTCGTTGTGCCGTTCTCGACTCTTAATCCTCGTCTGAATTCAGTCCCCCCCCCCCCCCCCCCCCCTCCCGCGCGAAGCGCGGAAGCTTTTACGTTTCATAAAATCATTAGAGAAAGAAGACGATTCGTTGTGCCGTTCTCGACTCTTAATCCTCGTCTGAATTCAGTCCCCCCCCCCCCCCTCCCGCGCGAAGCGCGGAAGCTTTTACGTTTCATTAAATCATTAGAGAAAGAAGACGATTCGTTGTGCCGTTCTCGACTCTTAATCCTCGTCTGAATTCAGTCCCCCCACCCCCTCCCGCGCGAAGCGCGGAAGCTTTTACGTTTCATAAAATCATGAGAGAAAGAAGACGATTCGTTGTGCCGTTCTCGACTCTTAATCCTCGTCTGAATTCAGTCCCCCCCCCCCACCCCCCTCCCGCGCGAAGCGCGGAAGCTTTTACGTTTCATTAAATCATTAGAGAAAGAAGACGATTCGTTGTGCCGTTCTCGACTCTTAATCCTCGTCTGAATTCAGTCCCCCCCCCCCCCCCCCTCCCGCGCGAAGCGCGGAAGCTTTTTACGTTTCATAAATCATGAGAGAAAGAAGACGATTCGTTGTGCCGTTCTCGACTCTTAATCCTCGTCTGAATTCAGTCCCCCCCCCCCCCCCTCCCCTCCCGCGCGAAGCGCGGAAGCTTTTACGTTTCATAAATCATGAGAGAAAGAAGACGATTCGTTGTGCCGTTCTCGACTCTTAATCCTCGTCTGAATTCAGTCCCCCCCCCCCCCCCCCCCTCCCGCGCGAAGCGCGGAAGCTTTTACGTTTCATTAAATCATTAGAGAAAGAAGACGATTCGTTGTGCCGTTCTCGACTCTTAATCCTCGTCTGAATTCAGTCCCCCCCCACCCCTCCCGCGCGAAGCGCGGAAGCTTTTTACGTTTCATAAATCATTAGAGAAAGAAGACGATTCGTTGTCGTTCTCGACTCTTAATCCTCGTCTGAATTCAGTCCCCCCCCCCCCCTCCCCTCCCGCGCGAAGCGCGGAAGCTTTTACGTTTCATTAAATCATTAGAGAAAGAAGACGATTCGTTGTTCCGTTCTCGACTCTTAATCCTCGTCTGAATTCAGTCCCCCCCACCCCCTCCCGCGCGAAGCGCGGAAGCTTTTACGTTTCATTAAATCATTAGAGAAAGAAGACGATTCGTTGTTCCGTTCTCGACTCTTAATCCTCGTCTGAATTCAGTCCCCCCCCCACCCCCTCCCGCGCGAAGCGCGGAAGCTTTTACGTTTCATTAAATCATTAGAGAAAGAAGACGATTCGTTGTTCCGTTCTCGACTCTTAATCCTCGTCTGAATTCAGTCCCCCCCCCTCCCCTCCCGCGCGAAGCGCGGAAGCTTTTTACGTTTCATTAAATCATTAGAGAAAGAAGACGATTCGTTGTGCCGTTCTCGACTCTTAATCCTCGTCTGAATTCAGTCCCCCCCCCCCTCCCCTCCCGCGCGAAGCGCGGAAGCTTTTACGTTTCATTAAATCATGAGAGAAAGAAGACGATTCGTTGTGCCGTTCTCGACTCTTAATCCTCGTCTGAATTCAGTCTCCCCCCCCCCCCCTCCCGCGCGAAGCGCGGAAGCTTTTACGTTTCATAAAATCATGAGAGAAAGAAGACGATTCGTTGTGCCGTTCTCGACTCTTAATCCTCGTCTGAATTCAGTCCCCCCCCCCCCCCCACCCCCCCCCCCCGCGCGAAGCGCGGAAGCTTTTACGTTTCATAAAATCATTAGAGAAAGAAGACGATTCGTTGTGCCGTTCTCGACTCTTAATCCTCGTCTGAATTCAGTCCCCCCCCCCCCCCTCCCGCGCGAAGCGCGGAAGCTTTTACGTTTCATTAAATCATTAGAGAAAGAAGACGATTCGTTGTGCCGTTCTCGACTCTTAATCCTCGTCTGAATTCATCCCCCCACCCCCTCCCCGCGAAGCGCGGAAGCTTTTACGTTTCATTAAATCATGAGAGAAAGAAGACGATTCGTTGTGCCGTTCTCGACTCTTAATCCTCGTCTGAATTCAGTCCCCCCCCCCTCCCCTCCCGCGCGAAGCGCGGAAGCTTTTAACGTTTCATTAAATCATGAGAGAAAGAAGACGATTCGTTGTGCCGTTCTCGACTCTTAATCCTCGTCTGAATTCAGTTCCCCCCTCCCCTCCCGCGCGAAGCGCGGAAGCTTTTACGTTTCATAAAATCATGAGAGAAAGAAGACGATTCGTTGTGCCGTTCTCGACTCTTAATCCTCGTCTGAATTCAGTCCCCCCCCCCCCCCCCCTCCCGCGCGAAGCGCGGAAGCTTTTACGTTTCATTAAATCATTAGAGAAAGAAGACGATTCGTTGTGCCGTTCTCGACTCTTAATCCTCGTCTGAATTCAGTCCCCCCCAATCCCCCTCCCGCGCGAAGCGCGGAAGCTTTTACGTTTCATAAATCATGAGAGAAAGAAGACGATTCGTTGTGCCGTTCTCGACTCTTAATCCTCGTCTGAATTCAGTCCCCCCCCCCCCCCCCTCCCGCGCGAAGCGCGGAAGCTTTTACGTTTCATAAAATCATGAGAGAAAGAAGACGATTCGTTGTGCCGTTCTCGACTCTTAATCCTCGTCTGAATTCAGTCCCCCCCCCCCCCACCCCCCCCTCCCGCGCGAAGCGCGGAAGCTTTTACGTTTCATTAAATCATTAGAGAAAGAAGACGATTCGTTGTGCCGTTCTCGACTCTTAATCCTCGTCTGAATTCAGTCCCCCCCCCAAACCCCTCCCGCGCGAAGCGCGGAAGCTTTTTACGTTTCATAAATCATGAGAGAAAGAAGACGATTCGTTGTCCGTTCTCGACTCTTAATCCTCGTCTGAATTCAGTCCCCCCCCCCCCCCTCCCTCCCGCGCGAAGCGCGGAAGCTTTTTACGTTTCATTAAATCATTAGAGAAAGAAGACGATTCGTTGTTCCGTTCTCGACTCTTAATCCTCGTCTGAATTCAGTCCCCCCCACCCCTCCCGCGCGAAGCGCGGAAGCTTTTACGTTTCATTAAATCATTAGAGAAAGAAGACGATTCGTTGTTCCGTTCTCGACTCTTAATCCTCGTCTGAATTCAGTCCCCCCCCCCCACCCCCTCCCGCGCGAAGCGCGGAAGCTTTTACGTTTCATTAAATCATTAGAGAAAGAAGACGATTCGTTGTTCCGTTCTCGACTCTTAATCCTCGTCTGAATTCAGTCCCCCCCCCCTCCCCTCCCGCGCGAAGCGCGGAAGCTTTTTACGTTTCATTAAATCATGAGAGAAAGAAGACGATTCGTTGTGCCGTTCTCGACTCTTAATCCTCGTCTGAATTCAGTCCCCCCCCCTCCCCTCCCGCGCGAAGCGCGGAAGCTTTTTACGTTTCATTAAATCATGAGAGAAAGAAGACGATTCGTTGTGCCGTTCTCGACTCTTAATCCTCGTCTGAATTCAGTCTCCCCCCACCCCCCCTCCCGCGCGAAGCGCGGAAGCTTTTACGTTTCATAAAATCATGAGAGAAAGAAGACGATTCGTTGTGCCGTTCTCGACTCTTAATCCTCGTCTGAATTCAGTCCCCCCCCCCCCAACCCCCTCCCGCGCGAAGCGCGGAAGCTTTTACGTTTCATAAAATCATTAGAGAAAGAAGACGATTCGTTGTGCCGTTCTCGACTCTTAATCCTCGTCTGAATTCAGTCCCCCCCCCACCCCCTCCCGCGCGAAGCGCGGAAGCTTTTACGTTTCATTAAATCATTAGAGAAAGAAGACGATTCGTTGTTCCGTTCTCGACTCTTAATCCTCGTCTGAATTCAGTTCCCCCCTCCCCTCCCGCGCGAAGCGCGGAAGCTTTTACGTTTCATAAAATCATGAGAGAAAGAAGACGATTCGTTGTGCCGTTCTCGACTCTTAATCCTCGTCTGAATTCAGTCTCCCCCCACCCCCCCTCCCGCGCGAAGCGCGGAAGCTTTTACGTTTCATAAATCATGAGAGAAAGAAGACGATTCGTTGTGCCGTTCTCGACTCTTAATCCTCGTCTGAATTCAGTCCCCCCCCCTCCCCTCCCGCGCGAAGCGCGGAAGCTTTTACGTTTCATTAAATCATGAGAGAAAGAAGACGATTCGTTGTGCCGTTCTCGACTCTTAATCCTCGTCTGAATTCAGTTCCCCCCCTCCCCTCCCGCGCGAAGCGCGGAAGCTTTTACGTTTCATAAAATCATGAGAGAAAGAAGACGATTTGTTGTGCCGTTCTCGACTCTTAATCCTCGTCTGAATTCAGTCCCCCCCCCCCACCCCCCTCCCGCGCGAAGCGCGGAAGCTTTTACGTTTCATTAAATCATTAGAGAAAGAAGACGATTCGTTGTGCCGTTCTCGACTCTTAATCCTCGTCTGAATTCAGTCCCCCCCAATACCCCCTCCCGCGCGAAGCGCGGAAGCTTTTTACGTTTCATAAATCATGAGAGAAAGAAGACGATTCGTTGTGCCGTTCTCGACTCTTAATCCTCGTCTGAATTCAGTCCCCCCCCCCTCCCCTCCCGCGCGAAGCGCGGAAGCTTTTACGTTTCATAAAATCATGAGAGAAAGAAGACGATTCGTTGTGCCGTTCTCGACTCTTAATCCTCGTCTGAATTCAGTCCCCCCCCCACCAACCCCCCTCCCGCGCGAAGCGCGGAAGCTTTTACGTTTCATTAAATCATTAGAGAAAGAAGACGATTCGTTGTGCCGTTCTCGACTCTTAATCCTCGTCTGAATTCAGTCCCCCCCCCCCCCCCCCCTCCCGCGCGAAGCGCGGAAGCTTTTTACGTTTCATAAAATCATGAGAGAAAGAAGACGATTCGTTGTCAGTTCTCGACTCTTAATCCTCGTCTGAATTCAGTCCCCCCCCCTCCCCTCCCGCGCGAAGCGCGGAAGCTTTTTACGTTTCATTAAATCATTAGAGAAAGAAGACGATTCGTTGTTCCGTTCTCGACTCTTAATCCTCGTCTGAATTCAGTCCCCCCCCCCCCCCTCCCGCGCGAAGCGCGGAAGCTTTTACGTTTCATTAAATCATTAGAGAAAGAAGACGATTCGTTGTTCCGTTCTCGACTCTTAATCCTCGTCTGAATTCAGTCCCCCCCCCCCCCACCCCCTCCCGCGCGAAGCGCGGAAGCTTTTTACGTTTCATTAAATCATTAGAGAAAGAAGACGATTCGTTGTTCCGTTCTCGACTCTTAATCCTCGTCTGAATTCAGTCCCCCCCCCCCCCCCTCCTGCGCGAAGCGCGGAAGCTTTTTACGTTTCATTAAATCATGAGAGAAAGAAGACGATTCGTTGTGCCGTTCTCGACTCTTAATCCTCGTCTGAATTCAGTCCCCCCCCTCCCCTCCCGCGCGAAGCGCGGAAGCTTTTTACGTTTCATTAAATCATGAGAGAAAGAAGACGATTCGTTGTGCCGTTCTCGACTCTTAATCCTCGTCTGAATTCAGTCTCCCCCCACCCCCCCTCCCGCGCGAAGCGCGGAAGCTTTTACGTTTCATTAAATCATGAGAGAAAGAAGACGATTTGTTGTGCCGTTCTCGACTCTTAATCCTCGTCTGAATTCAGTCCCCCCCCCCCCCCCCCTCCCGCGCGAAGCGCGGAAGCTTTTACGTTTCATAAATCATTAGAGAAAGAAGACGATTCGTTGTGCCGTTCTCGACTCTTAATCCTCGTCTGAATTCAGTCCCCCCCCACCCCCTCCCGCGCGAAGCGCGGAAGCTTTTACGTTTCATTAAATCATTAGAGAAAGAAGACGATTCGTTGTTCCGTTCTCGACTCTTAATCCTCGTCTGAATTCAGTTCCCCCCTCCCCCTCCCGCGCGAAGCGCGGAAGCTTTTACGTTTCATAAAATCATGAGAGAAAGAAGACGATTCGTTGTGCCGTTCTCGACTCTTAATCCTCGTCTGAATTCAGTCTCCCCCCACCCCCCCTCCCGCGCGAAGCGCGGAAGCTTTTACGTTTCATAAATCATGAGAGAAAGAAGACGATTCGTTGTGCCGTTCTCGACTCTTAATCCTCGTCTGAATTCAGTCCCCCCCCCCCCCCCCCCCCTCCCGCGCGAAGCGCGGAAGCTTTTACGTTTCATAAAATCATTAGAGAAAGAAGACGATTCGTTGTGCCGTTCTCGACTCTTAATCCTCGTCTGAATTCAGTCCCCCCCCCCCCTCCCGCGCGAAGCGCGGAAGCTTTTACGTTTCATTAAATCATTAGAGAAAGAAGACGATTCGTTGTGCCGTTCTCGACTCTTAATCCTCGTCTGAATTCAGTCCCCCCCCCCCTCCCCTCCCGCGCGAAGCGCGGAAGCTTTTACGTTTCATTAAATCATGAGAGAAAGAAGACGATTCGTTGTTCCGTTCTCGACTCTTAATCCTCGTCTGAATTCAGTCCCCCCCACCCCCCTCCCGCGCGAAGCGCGGAAGCTTTTACGTTTCATAAATCATTAGAGAAAGAAGACGATTCGTTGTGCCGTTCTCGACTCTTAATCCTCGTCTGAATTCAGTTCCCCCCTCCCCTCCCGCGCGAAGCGCGGAAGCTTTTACGTTTCATAAAATCATGAGAGAAAGAAGACGATTCGTTGTGCCGTTCTCGACTCTTAATCCTCGTCTGAATTCAGTCTCCCCCCCCCCCCCCCCCTCCCGCGCGAAGCGCGGAAGCTTTTACGTTTCATAAAATCATGAGAGAAAGAAGACGATTCGTTGTTCCGTTCTCGACTCTTAATCCTCGTCTGAATTCAGTCCCCCCCCCCCCCTCCCCTCCCGCGCGAAGCGCGGAAGCTTTTTACGTTTCATTAAATCATGAGAGAAAGAAGACGATTCGTTGTGCCGTTCTCGACTCTTAATCCTCGTCTGAATTCAGTCCCCCCCCCCTCCCCTCCCGCGCGAAGCGCGGAAGCTTTTACGTTTCATTAAATCATGAGAGAAAGAAGACGATTCGTTGTGCCGTTCTCGACTCTTAATCCTCGTCTGAATTCAGTTCCCCCCCTCCCCTCCCGCGCGAAGCGCGGAAGCTTTTACGTTTCATAAATCATGAGAGAAAGAAGACGATTCGTTGTGCCGTTCTCGACTCTTAATCCTCGTCTGAATTCAGTCCCCCCCCCCCCCCCCCCCCTCCCGCGCGAAGCGCGGAAGCTTTTACGTTTCATTAAATCATTAGAGAAAGAAGACGATTCGTTGTGCCGTTCTCGACTCTTAATCCTCGTCTGAATTCAGTCCCCCCCCCCCCCCCCCCTCCCGCGCGAAGCGCGGAAGCTTTTACGTTTCATTAAATCATTAGAGAAAGAAGACGATTCGTTGTGCCGTTCTCGACTCTTAATCCTCGTCTGAATTCAGTCCCCCCAGCCCCCCTCCCGCGCGAAGCGCGGAAGCTTTTACGTTTCATTAAATCATTAGAGAAAGAAGACGATTCGTTGTGCCGTTCTCGACTCTTAATCCTCGTCTGAATTCAGTCCCCCCCCCTCCCCTCCCGCGCGAAGCGCGGAAGCTTTTACGTTTCATTAAATCATTAGAGAAAGAAGACGATTCGTTGTGCCGTTCTCGACTCTTAATCCTCGTCTGAATTCAGTCCCCCCCCCTCCCCTCCCGCGCGAAGCGCGGAAGCTTTTTACGTTTCATTAAATCATGAGAGAAAGAAGACGATTTGTTGTTCCGTTCTCGACTCTTAATCCTCGTCTGAATTCAGTCTCCCCCCACCCCCCTCCCGCGCAAGCGCGGAAGCTTTTACGTTTCATAAATCATGAGAGAAAGAAGACGATTCGTTGTGCCGTTCTCGACTCTTAATCCTCGTCTGAATTCAGTTCCCCCCTCCCCTCCCGCGCGAAGCGCGAAAGCTTTTACGTTTCATAAATCATGAGAGAAAGAAGACGATTCGTTGTGCCGTTCTCGACTCTTAATCCTCGTCTGAATTCAGTCTCCCCCCCCCCCCCCCCCCCCTCCCGCGCGAAGCGCGGAAGCTTTTACGTTTCATAAAATCATGAGAGAAAGAAGACGATTCGTTGTGCCGTTCTCGACTCTTAATCCTCGTCTGAATTCAGTCCCCCCCCCCCCACCCCCCACCCCCCTCCCGCGCGAAGCGCGGAAGCTTTTACGTTTCATAAAATCATTAGAGAAAGAAGACGATTCGTTGTGCCGTTCTCGACTCTTAATCCTCGTCTGAATTCAGTCCCCCCACCCCCCTCCCGCGCGAAGCGCGGAAGCTTTTACGTTTCATTAAATCATTAGAGAAAGAAGACGATTCGTTGTGCCGTTCTCGACTCTTAATCCTCGTCTGAATTCAGTTCCCCCCACCCCCTCCCGCGCGAAGCGCGGAAGCTTTTACGTTTCATTAAATCATGAGAGAAAGAAGACGATTCGTTGTGCCGTTCTCGACTCTTAATCCTCGTCTAAATTCAGTCTCCCCCCACCCCCCCCCCCTCCCGCGCGAAGCGCGGAAGCTTTTACGTTTCATAAAATCATGAGAGAAAGAAGACGATTCGTTGTGCCGTTCTCGACTCTTAATCCTCGTCTGAATTCAGTCCCCCCCCCCCACCCCCCACCCCCCTCCCGCGCGAAGCGCGGAAGCTTTTACGTTTCATAAAATCATTAGAGAAAGAAGACGATTCGTTGTGCCGTTCTCGACTCTTAATCCTCGTCTGAATTCAGTCCCCCCCCCCCCCCTCCCGCGCGAAGCGCGGAAGCTTTTACGTTTCATTAAATCATTAGAGAAAGAAGACGATTCGTTGTGCCGTTCTCGACTCTTAATCCTCGTCTGAATTCATTCCCCCCACCCCCTCCCGCGCGAAGCGCGGAAGCTTTTACGTTTCATAAATCATGAGAGAAAGAAGACGATTCGTTGTGCCGTTCTCGACTCTTAATCCTCGTCTGAATTCAGTCCCCCCCCCCCCCCCTCCCCTCCCGCGCGAAGCGCGGAAGCTTTTTACGTTTCATTAAATCATGAGAGAAAGAAGACGATTTGTTGTGCCGTTCTCGACTCTTAATCCTCGTCTGAATTCAGTCCCCCCCCTCCCCTCCCGCGCGAAGCGCGGAAGCTTTTTACGTTTCATTAAATCATGAGAGAAAGAAGACGATTTGTTGTGCCGTTCTCGACTCTTAATCCTCGTCTGAATTCAGTTCCCCCCTCCCCTCCCGCGCGAAGCGCGGAAGCTTTTACGTTTCATAAAATCATGAGAGAAAGAAGACGATTTGTTGTGCCGTTCTCGACTCTTAATCCTCGTCTGAATTCAGTCCCCCCCCCAACCCCCCTCCCGCGCGAAGCGCGGAAGCTTTTACGTTTCATTAAATCATTAGAGAAAGAAGACGATTCGTTGTGCCGTTCTCGACTCTTAATCCTCGTCTGAATTCAGTCCCCCCCAATACCCCCTCCCGCGCGAAGCGCGGAAGCTTTTACGTTTCATTAAATCATTAGAGAAAGAAGACGATTCGTTGTTCCGTTCTCGACTCTTAATCCTCGTCTGAATTCAGTTCCCCCCTCCCCTCCCGCGCGAAGCGCGGAAGCTTTTACGTTTCATAAATCATGAGAGAAAGAAGACGATTCGTTGTGCCGTTCTCGACTCTTAATCCTCGTCTGAATTCAGTCTCCCCCCACCCCCCCTCCCGCGCGAAGCGCGGAAGCTTTTACGTTTCATTAAATCATGAGAGAAAGAAGACGATTCGTTGTGCCGTTCTCGACTCTTAATCCTCGTCTGAATTCAGTCCCCCCCCCCAACCCCCTCCCGCGCGAAGCGCGGAAGCTTTTTACGTTTCATTAAATCATTAGAGAAAGAAGACGATTCGTTGTGCCGTTCTCGACTCTTAATCCTCGTCTGAATTCAGTCCCCCCCCCCCCCTCCCGCGCGAAGCGCGGAAGCTTTTACGTTTCATTAAATCATTAGAGAAAGAAGACGATTCGTTGTGCCGTTCTCGACTCTTAATCCTCGTCTGAATTCATTCCCCCCACCCCCTCCCGCGCGAAGCGCGGAAGCTTTTACGTTTCATAAAATCATGAGAGAAAGAAGACGATTCGTTGTGCCGTTCTCGACTCTTAATCCTCGTCTGAATTCAGTCTCCCCCCATCCCCCCTTCCGCGCGAAGCGCGGAAGCTTTTACGTTTCATAAAATCATGAGAGAAAGAAGACGATTCGTTGTGCCGTTCTCGACTCTTAATCCTCGTCTGAATTCAGTCCCCCCCCCCCCCCTCCCGCGCGAAGCGCGGAAGCTTTTACGTTTCATAAATCATTAGAGAAAGAAGACGATTCGTTGTGCCGTTCTCGACTCTTAATCCTCGTCTGAATTCATTCCCCCCCCCCCCTCCCGCGCGAAGCGCGGAAGCTTTTACGTTTCATGAAATCATTAGAGAAAGAAGACGATTCGTTGTGCCGTTCTCGACTCTTAATCCTCGTCTGAATTCAGCCCCCCCCCACCCCCCTCCCGCGCGAAGCGCGGAAGCTTTTTACGTTTCATAAAATCATTAGAGAAAGAAGACGATTCGTTGTTCCGTTCTCGACTCTTAATCCTCGTCTGAATTCAGTCCCCCCCCCCCCCTCCCCTCCCGCGCGAAGCGCGGAAGCTTTTACGTTTCATTAAATCATTAGAGAAAGAAGACGATTCGTTGTGCCGTTCTCGACTCTTAATCCTCGTCTGAATTCAGTCCCCCCCCCTCCCCTCCCGCGCGAAGCGCGGAAGCTTTTACGTTTCATTAAATCATGAGAGAAAGAAGACGATTTGTTGTTCCGTTCTCGACTCTTAATCCTCGTCTGAATTCAGTCTCCCCCCACCCCCCTCCCGCGCGAAGCGCGGAAGCTTTTACGTTTCATAAATCATGAGAGAAAGAAGACGATTCGTTGTGCCGTTCTCGACTCTTAATCCTCGTCTGAATTCAGTTCCCCCCTCCCCTCCCGCGCGAAGCGCGAAAGCTTTTACGTTTCATAAAATCATGAGAGAAAGAAGACGATTCGTTGTGCCGTTCTCGACTCTTAATCCTCGTCTGAATTCAGTCCCCCCCCCCCCCCCCCCCTCCCGCGCGAAGCGCGGAAGCTTTTACGTTTCATAAAATCATGAGAGAAAGAAGACGATTCGTTGTGCCGTTCTCGACTCTTAATCCTCGTCTGAATTCAGTCTCCCCCCACCCCCCCTCCCGCGCGAAGCGCGGAAGCTTTTACGTTTCATTAAATCATGAGAGAAAGAAGACGATTCGTTGTGCCGTTCTCGACTCTTAATCCTCGTCTGAATTCAGTCCCCCCCCCCCCCAAACCCCCTCCCGCGCGAAGCGCGGAAGCTTTTTACGTTTCATTAAATCATTAGAGAAAGAAGACGATTCGTTGTGCCGTTCTCGACTCTTAATCCTCGTCTGAATTCAGTCCCCCCCACCCCCCTCCCGCGCGAAGCGCGGAAGCTTTTACGTTTCATTAAATCATTAGAGAAAGAAGACGATTCGTTGTGCCGTTCTCGACTCTTAATCCTCGTCTTAATTCATTCACCCCACCCCCTCCCGCGCGAAGCGCGGAAGCTTTTACGTTTCATAAATCATGAGAGAAAGAAGACGATTCGTTGTTCCGTTCTCGACTCTTAATCCTCGTCTGAATTCAGTCCCCCCCCCCTCCCCTCCCGCGCGAAGCGCGGAAGCTTTTACGTTTCATTAAATCATGAGAGAAAGAAGACGATTCGTTGTGCCGTTCTCGACTCTTAATCCTCGTCTGAATTCAGTCCCCCCCCCCTCCCCTCCCGCGCGAAGCGCGGAAGCTTTTACGTTTCATAAATCATGAGAGAAAGAAGACGATTTGTTGTGCCGTTCTCGACTCTTAATCCTCGTCTGAATTCAGTCCCCCCCCCCCACCACCCCCCTCCCGCGCGAAGCGCGGAAGCTTTTACGTTTTCTTAAATCATTAGAGAAAGAAGACGATTCGTTGTGCCGTTCTCGACTCTTAATCCTCGTCTGAATTCAGTCCCCCCCCCAAACCCCCTCCCGCGCGAAGCGCGGAAGCTTTTTACGTTTCATAAATCATGAGAGAAAGAAGACGATTCGTTGTCCGTTCTCGACTCTTAATCCTCGTCTGAATTCAGTCCCCCCCCCCCCCTCCCCTCCCGCGCGAAGCGCGGAAGCTTTTACGTTTCATTAAATCATTAGAGAAAGAAGACGATTCGTTGTTCCGTTCTCGACTCTTAATCCTCGTCTGAATTCAGTCCCCCCCCCTCCCCTCCCGCGCGAAGCGCGGAAGCTTTTACGTTTCATAAAATCATGAGAGAAAGAAGACGATTCGTTGTGCCGTTCTCGACTCTTAATCCTCGTCTGAATTCAGTCCCCCCCCACCAACCCCCCTCCCGCGCGAAGCGCGGAAGCTTTTACGTTTTCATTAAATCATTAGAGAAAGAAGACGATTCGTTGTGCCGTTCTCGACTCTTAATCCTCGTCTGAATTCAGTCCCCCCCCCCCCCCAAACCCCCTCCCGCGCGAAGCGCGGAAGCTTTTTACGTTTCATAAAATCATGAGAGAAAGAAGACGATTCGTTGTCAGTTCTCGACTTTTAATCCTCGTCTGAATTCAGTCCCCCCCCCTCCCCTCCCGCGCGAAGCGCGGAAGCTTTTTACGTTTCATTGAATCATTAGAGAAAGAAGACGATTCGTTGTTCCGTTCTCGACTCTTAATCCTCGTCTGAATTCAGTCCCCCCCCCCCCACCCCCTCCTGCGCGAAGCGCGGAAGCTTTACGTTTCATTAAATCATTAGAGAAAGAAGACGATTCGTTGTTCCGTTCTCGACTCTTAATCCTCGTCTGAATTCAGTCCCCCCCCCCCCCACCCCCTCCCGCGCGAAGCGCGGAAGCTTTTACGTTTCATTAAATCATTAGAGAAAGAAGACGATTCGTTGTTCCGTTCTCGACTCTTAATCCTCGTCTGAATTCAGTTCCCCCCTCCCCTCCCGCGCGAAGCGCGAAAGCTTTTACGTTTCATAAAATCATGAGAGAAAGAAGACGATTCGTTGTTCCGTTCTCGACTCTTAATCCTCGTCTGAATTCAGTTCCCCCCTCCCCTCCCGCGCGAAGCGCGGAAGCTTTTACGTTTCATAAATCATGAGAGAAAGAAGACGATTTGTTGTGCCGTTCTCGACTCTTAATCCTCGTCTGAATTCAGTCCCCCCCCCCCCCCCCCCCCCCTCCCGCGCGAAGCGCGGAAGCTTTTACGTTTCATTAAATCATTAGAGAAAGAAGACGATTCGTTGTGCCGTTCTCGACTCTTAATCCTCGTCTGAATTCAGTCCCCCCCCAATACCCCCTCCCGCGCGAAGCGCGGAAGCTTTTTACGTTTCATAAATTCATGAGAGAAAGAAGACGATTTGTTGTGCCGTTCTCGACTCTTAATCCTCGTCTGAATTCAGTTCCCCCCCCTCCCCCCTCCCGCGCGAAGCGCGGAAGCTTTTACGTTTCATAAAATCATGAGAGAAAGAAGACGATTTGTTGTGCCGTTCTCGACTCTTAATCCTCGTCTGAATTCAGTCCCCCCCCCAACCCCCCTCCCGCGCGAAGCGCGGAAGCTTTTACGTTTCATTAAATCATTAGAGAAAGAAGACGATTCGTTGTGCCGTTCTCGACTCTTAATCCTCGTCTGAATTCAGTCCCCCCCCCAAAAAAAAAACCCTCCCGCGCGAAGCGCCGAAGCTTTTTACGTTTCATAAAATCATGAGAGAAAGAAGACGATTCGTTGTTCAGTTCTCGACTTTTAATCCTCGTCTGATTTCAGTCCCCCCCCCCCCTCCCCTCCCGCGCGAAGCGCGGAAGCTTTTTACGTTTCATTAAATCATTAGAGAAAGAAGACGATTCGTTGTTCCGTTCTCGACTCTTAATCCTCGTCTGAATTCAGTCCCCCCCCCCTCCCCTCCTGCGCGAAGCGCGGAAGCTTTTTACGTTTCATTAAATCATGAGAGAAAGAAGACGATTTGTTGGGCCGTTCTCGACTCTTAATCCTCGTCTGAATTCAGTCCCCCCCCCCTCCCCTCCCGCGCGAAGCGCTGAAGCTTTTTACGTTTCATTAAATCATGAGAGAAAGAAGACGATTTGTTGTGCCGTTCTCGACTCTTAATCCTTGTCTGAATTCAGTCTCCCCCCATCCCCCCTTCCGCGCGAAGCGCGGAAGCTTTTACGCTTCATAAATCATGAGAGAAAGAAGACGATTCGTTGTGCCGTTCTCGACTCTTAATCCTCGTCTGAATTCAGTCCCCCCCACCCCCTCCCGCGCGAAGCGCGGAAGATTTACGTTTCATCAAATCATTAGAGAAAGAAGACGATTCGTTGTACCGTTCTCGACTCTTAACTCTCGTCTTAATTCATTCACCCCCACCCCCTCCCGCGCTAAGCGCGGAAGCTTTTCCGTTTCATGAAATCATGAGAGAAAGAAGACGATTCGTTGTGCCGTTCTCGACTCTTCATCCTCGTCCGAATTCAGCCCCCCCCCCAACCCCCCTCCCGCTCGAAGCGCGGAAGATTTTTACGTTTCATAAAATCATGAGAGAAAGAAGACGATTCGTTGTTCCGTTCTTGACTCTTAATCCTCGCCTGAATTCAGTCCCCCCCCCCCCCCCTCCCCTCCCGCGCGAAGCGCGGAAGCTTTTTACGTTTCATTAAATCATGAGAGAAAGAAGACGATTTGTTGTGCCGTTCTCGACTCTTAATCCTCGTCTGAATTCAGTCCCCCCCCCCCTCCCTTCCCGCGCGAAGCGCTGAAGCTTTTTACGTTTCATTAAATCATGAGAGAAAGAAGACGATTTGTTGTGCCGTTCTCAACTCTTAATCCTTGTCTGAATTCAGTCTCCCCCATCCCCCCTCCCGCGCGAAGCGCGGAAGCTTTTACGTTTCATAAAATCATGAGAGAAAGAAGACGATTCGTTGTGCCGTTCTCGACTCTTAATCCTCGTCTGAATTCAGTCCCCCCCACCCCCTCCCGCGCGAAGCGCGGAAGATTTACGTTTCATTAAATCATTAGAGAAAGAAGACGATTCGTTGTTCCGTTCTCGACTCTTAATCCTCGTCTGAATTCAGTTCCCCCCTCCCCTCCCGCGTGAAGCGCGAAAGCTTTTACGTTTCATAAAATCATGAGAGAAAGAAGACGATTCGTTGTGCCGTTCTCGACTCTTAATCCTCGTCTGAATTCAGTCTCCCCCCACCCCCCCCCCCTCCCGCGCGAAGCGCGGAAGCTTTTACGTTTCATTAAATCATGAGAGAAAGAAGACGATTCGTTGTGCCGTTCTCGACTCTTAATCCTCGTCTGAATTCAGTCCCCCCCCCCCCCCAAACCCCCTCCCGCGCGAAGCGCGGAAGATTTTTACTTTTCATTAAATCATCAGAGAAAGAAGACGATTCGTTGTGCCGTTCTCGACTCTTAATCCTCGTCTGAATTCAGTCCCCCCCAACCCCCCTCCCGCGCGAAGCGCGGAAGCTTTTACGTTTCATTAAATCATTAGAGAAAGAAGACGATTCGTTGTACCGTTCTCGACTCTTAACCCTCGTCTTAATTCATTCACCCCACCCCCTCCCGCGGGAAGCGCGGAAGCTTTTACGTTTCATAAAATCATGAGAGAAAGAATACGATTCGTTGTTCCATTCTCGACTCTTAATCCTCGTCTGAATTCAGTCCCCCCCCCCCCCCTCCCCTCCCGCGCGAAGCGCGGAAGCTTTTTACGTTTCATTAAATCATGAGAGAAAGAAGACGATTTGTTGTGCCGTTCTCGACTCTTAATCCTCGTCTGAATTCAGTCCCCCCCCCCCTCCCCTCCCGCGCGAAGCGCTGAAGCTTTTTACGTTTCATTAATTCATGAGAGAAAGAAGACGATTTGTTGTGCCGTTCTCGACTCTTAATCCTCGTCTAAATTCAGTCCCCCCCCCCCCCCAACCCTCCTCCCGCGCGAAGCGCGGAAGCTTTTTACGTTTCATTAAATCATTAGAGAAAGAAGACGATTTGTTGTGCCGTTCTCGACTCTTAATCCTCGTCTTAATTTAGTCCCCCCCCCCCCAACTCCCCTCCCGCGCGAAGCTCGGTAGTCTTTACGTTTCATTAAATCATTAGAGAAAGAAGACGATTCGTTGTGCCGTTCTCGACTCTTCATCCTCGTTTGAATTCAGCCCCCCCCCCCCCAACCCCCATCCCGCTCGAAGCGCGGAAGATTTTTACGTTTCATTAAATCATTAAAGAAAGAAGACGATTCGTTGTGCCGTTCTCGACTCTTAATCCTCGTCTGAATTCAGTCCCCCCACCCCCCTCCCCCGCGAAGCGCGGAAGCTTTTACGTTTCATTAAATCATTAGAGAAAGAAGACGATTCGTTGTTTCGTTCTCGTCTCTTAATCCTCGTCTGAATTCAGTTCCCCCCTCCCCTTCCTCGCGAAGCGCGGAAGCTTTTACGTTTCATAAAATCATGAGAGAAAGAAGACGATTTGTTGTGCCGTTCTCGACTCTTAATCCTCGTCTGAATTCAGCCCCCCCCCCCCCCCCAACCCCCATCCTGGACTGAATCCAGTTTCCATAAATTTAAAAAAAACAGAAAATGCAATAAATTTTCAATAATTTATTGCATTTTACCCCGGTCCCCAACATAAACAAATCCTCTGGACGGCCATGTATTATGGCTCAAGGTATGGGCACACAAAGATTTGTTTATGTTTGGAACCGGGGTAAAATGCAATAAATTATTGAAAATTTATTGCATTTTCTGTTTTTTATTCTATTTATGGAAACTGCCCCCTACCCTAGCCCCCGCTGCGTACAGTCATGGTTCAGTGACAAAGCAATGGCCTCGTAACTGTGAGGCCCCAGGATCAAAACCGTTTCGATGTGCTATATTAGTGCCCTTTTGTGGGGCATTAATCCTCATTACTGTCATTTATGACTTAAGGGCATAGGTCCCCTAGTTGATAAGCATAGTAGCGTACATATGTTTTAGCAGTCACGCAAAGCACACGTTGGCAAATTATTGTTCAATACAATCTGAGAATGTGTACTATTATCTAGATCTATTATTTTTAAATTATTTTTAAAATAATGCCATAAATTGGAGTATAACTAAAATATTCCACCTTTATGAGCGACAGTGTATAATATGAAATACATGGTGCAATAGAATTGATTAACTGTTATTAATTGATGATTATTGTTATTAATTTATGAATAAAGACTGATTCACAATAATTGATCGAGAATTGCAGTGATGTGTTCTATTTCGGATCCAACTTGCACCCCCCCCCCCCAATCAGGCCGAGTACATACGGCATCTGGAAAATCTTCAGTATTGAAGGAGGCATATATCATCACGAAGAAGAAGAAGAAGAAGAAGAACTTGTTTATGCGAACGTAGTGTTGTTGTAACCAACATCCTGATCGGTCATCTCTCTGAACACTACATACATCCTGTGATGACAAGATATATATATATATATATATATATATATATAAAGAGTGAGAGAAAGAGAGAGAAGGAGAGAGAGGGAGAGAAAGAGAGAGAGAGAGTGAGAGAAAGAGAGAGAGGTAGAGAGAGAGGGAGAGAGAGAGAGAGATAGAGAGAGAGAACCAGAGGGGCGGGGAGAAGAAAATAAAAGGGAGAGGGTAATGAAGGTGGAAATGCAATTCATTGACACAATTCATTGAAATCATTTCCCCCCTCTGATGTATCGTTTTTATGAGAGTCCTCCTATCACAATCATGCACGCTTACCAGATTGTTTACCCTAAACACCTCACTATTCTTCTGCCAAGAATACAATTTGACAGAAAAATTCTGCTCCTTTTTCTCATTATTATTATAATAATCATCATCATCATCATCCTTAAATACGATCAATGTTTTTTTTCTCGAGAAATTAGCTCAAGGGCAAGTTCATCAATACCCTTAAAGTTATTCTGCTCAAAGTCATGTTGTATTCCTCCATTTTTAAATATGACGCACAGGGCTACTGAAATTGCTTTAGATTGATTTCTTGAAAGTCTTTACGACTGTGTTCTTAGCTTACCTGTCAGCTTTCACACCGACCTTCGCGAGTTCTGCAGTAATAATCTGGGTGATGACCTTGTTTTCTTGCACTCCTAGTTGACCTATACTAACCACATTCGCAACGGCAGTAGGAGCCGTAGTTCCCTCAAAGCTCATCATCTGATTAGGAGCTAGATGAATACAGATGTACTGCAAGTGAAAAACAACCATCCAACAAACAAATTATGACAGTTTAGATGTGATTTCATGGAACATACTAGCCGCTATTCTTCAACCGCGACCCGTGTGCCACATTGGCCCTTGAGACGATTTGATGCGGCCCAACAAATTATTATTTAAGAGCAATACTAAAAAAAAAAAAAAAAAAATCGCCTTTTTATGCACTAGTTACTTGAATACATAAATTATACACCATCACTGGCTGTTGGTACGAATAAAGTCTCAAATTGTTTTCTTGCTCGCCTCGCTCGCTCGTACGTGCTACCATGTGTATCATATTTGAAGAAAAAAAAACATCTAAACGATTATCAAATGACATTAGTAATTCACGAAAATGTGGTCCCTAATATGGATGAAGGGAAGGCGCTTTTGGAAATGTTTAGCTCCCCTCCCCCCTCTCTCTCTCTCTCTCTCCATTAAGGTTAGCACTTTATGTTTGCAACTCACTGACTAAAAAAGAGCAAAGTAAACAAATGTAAAGCAACTCATCAAGTGTGTCGAGTTTTCAATAAGAGTTTATAAAAACATGCATATCAATCAGTCCTTCTTATTTCACATGCCCATACACAGTCATGGTTTAAGGCCTATTAGTTTATGAAGACACCTAGAGCTCGTCATGTCTGCTTCTTAAATTAAAACCCATCCTCGAAAGCAAGCTAGTAGACTACAAGTAAGCATACAAATCAGGGAAATAGACTGGTGAAAGTTTGAAAGAAGTCGGACCCCCAAGATGAGAAAGTTATGAATTTTAAAAAGTCGTTTTCATTATTGGTACGGCCGGGCTCAACAAATTGGCTGAAAAGGTAATGTCTCTGTAATGTAGTGGCGGACAATTACTTTTCCATTTGTTCCAAGACAAAAAATGACTAAAATGTCAATTTTATCGAAAGATTATGACTCAGGAGGGTCTATTCACTTTAGAGGACTTGGGATAAAAACATAAATTAATGATATTTTTGTACACGACAAACGGGAGAGTTAACCACGAGTACGTCACAATACACTGACCAACCTGTTAATTTGAGATTCGAATGGAATCAGTGATCCCATATTTCAAACATTCATAGTTTAATTCTTGGTCCGATTTATTTCAAATATTCGCCATTCTGTTTATCATGTTTTTCTGTTTTTATACAAATGAACTTATGAGTATTACAAGGGTCGGATAGTCGGATTGCCCTTTAAATGTCAGCTCATTATTATGGATATATATACCGGAGTGTTGGCTCAGTCAGTAGAGCGTCCGCCTCACAACAGGGAGGTCGTGGGTTCGAATCCCGGCCGCGTCATACCAAAAGACGTTAAAAGATGGGAGTTGTTGCTACCTTGTTTGGCGTTCAACAATAAGGGGATAGAGCAACGTCGATCTGGCGCTGCTCAGTGGCTGCCGGGCTCACGATCAATTGGGCAAAAAGAATTTCCGTTTCGGTTTAATAAAATTTGGAGTGGACTATTAGGCTATTATTATTATTATTATTATTAAAGTCCAAAGGTAAGAAGAGACATTTATTTACTATTCCAGATAAATCTATATACCTATAGAACTAAGCTCGTCCGTCAAATCATGTTTGGACAAAACAAATGAAATAAAAGAAACCAATGCGTCCTTTACCTTTTGAGGTTTCCCGATCGCTTTCTGAAACACAGAACTCAGATCGGCAAAGAAGCCGGCCGGAAGGTCAGTTTCCTTCACATTGGTGAAAATCTGGAGAAGAGGCATCTTGAACGAAATCGTGTGGTCGTACTGACAGTAAAATCGCTTTACGAGTATGGAATTATTTGATGGAAGCTATATATTGTATTTACACAGTAGAGGAAATCGTGGCTATGCAATTTATTGTTGATTCTTTGGAATTTGAAAAATTCTAGTGGCTTCTCGTTCGCCTAATAACTGAGGGCGTACGTGGCATATCAGCGCAGGAGGGTGGGGGCACCAATGAGCATTTCTTAGGTCACTGATAAGAGGAAAGTGAAAAAGGGTGTGAAAGAGCTCCCTCTAATAAGCATCTTCTGTCAAATTCCTCCCTGTCTCTGTCCCCTTTTCTCGTTTTCTCCTTCCCTTTCCAACTTGTCATCCGAAGGGGGGAGGGGCACGTGTACCCCCATGCCCCTGTAGATTACCCCTCTGCAGACATGCTCTCTCTGTTTATGTCTGCATCGAAATATTCCCATGAAGCCATTGTATAGAAATTTCATAAAGTCGAGGAATCGAGGTGCGAATAGAAGCAAGGCAATCATGCGCGAACTTAATAGAGGCAAGGCAACCGGCAAGGCAATCATGCTTTTCAGAAATACAAAGCAAATTTATCATGCGCCAATTATTTTCCCATCCAGGGGAAGTAATTAAAATATTCAATTTTTGTTTCTCTCTCATATATTCAAACATGAACAATGTATTATTTTTTTTTTACATAGTTAGAGTAGACTATGAGCCCCATAACGCATACTGGATCACCTTTATAAAACTAAGATAAAAACAAATAACATATATTGAGAAGGAAGTCATGTACTATACCTATACACGTTCACATCCAACCCCATACAGCCCCTCCCCCTCCCCCACATGCACACACATGTTGGCTACCCGTTAAGGTAAAACAAATGGGACACTTTATTTATTTATTTTGATTAAACACATTGACGGAAGACATCTCTCCCGCAGCAAGAACGTGAAGTGCGTCTCTTTTCCCGGTGCAAAAGTGAGAGACATCTTCACCTCTTCACCTTGCGAGTTTCTCAAGCCAGGGGGAGAACTGATCATCCACGCTGGCACCAACAACATCTCTGAGGGTGCTGGTGAAGTTTGCCACCAAATCACAGACCTCGGCAAGTCTGTTGCTGCCGAGGGGTTTAACGTCTCAGTCTCTACGATCATCCATCGTAGAGGGGAGAGTGAAGCGGACAAGAAGCGGGTTGATGAGATCAACTATCTGATGGAGTTGGCAGCCAGCGAGAACAGATGGGGCCTCTTCATCAACAATGATATTAGCCTCTTGTCGATGCCCTCGCGCTGTTGGAGTCTCTAAATTCTGACGAGCGAAGCGAGTCAGAGAAACCGAGGCGCTCAGCGCAAGCGCCTCGGTTTCTCTGACTCGCTTCGCTCGTCAGAATTTAGAGACTCCAACAGCGCGAGGGCATCGACAAGAGGCTACAATGATATCAGCGAGCAGCATCTCGGGCGTGATGGCGTTCACCTCAACAGAGCCGGTCAACGAATCTTGGCAGGCAACCTGAAACACCTCATCAACACTGCTGACCAATCGACAACACGAGGCCATGGCTGGACTCAACGGTCGTCCGATCAAGTTACAGGCAGTGAAACTGGAGCAAGGCGGCATCAAGCCATCTACCGAGAAAACCAGAGTCTTCATTCTGAGGCCATGGCTGGACTCAACGGTCGTCCGATCAAGTTACAGGCAGTGAAACTGGAGCAAGGCGGCATCAAGCCATCTACCGAGAAAACCAGAGTCTTCATTCTGATGAGGAAAAAAGCAGCCCCGTAAAGTCCTACGCCGAAGCTGTTTCTGGGAGATCTTTGGATTTCAGTGCAGTCAAACAGAGGTCACGACTGAAACCAGCCTTCAGACCATCCAAGGTGGACATGAAAGACTGGGCGAATTATCTTCAATTTGTAAGAAGGGTATTGAATTAAGTGAAAGTTTGACAAAATCTAGTGATGATCCGAAAATTATAGTTGACGGTCGAAAATATAAGTTCCCTTGTGGGAACTGTGATAAGCCAGTCAAATATAATCAACACGGCCTTCTGTGTTCTTATTGTAAAAAATGGTTTCACACTAATTGTCAAGCTATCAGTTTTTCAGAGTACCGCAGGTTATATTATGAATGCCCTGATGAGAAGTGGAATTGTTCAACATGTTGTCTGCCATCTTTTTGTGAATCAATATTTACTGACGATTGTTTAGAGAAAGAAAGCCAAAACGAGGATAGACTAAAAGAAAACTATTTTAAGGTAACGCGCGTTACACCTGAAAAGCAAGCGATAGCAAGAATAATTCAGCCAAACCTCAAAGATGAAAACACTTCTCTTTTTCAAGAATTTGAAGAAAAGTTTAAAATTAAAGGTCTTCATTTTTTACACCTTAATGTGAGGTCTATTCTAAACAAGATATCGGAACTTAGAATTCTTTTTAAAAGAAAAAGGCTGTCTATTATTGCTTTCACTGAAACATGGTTAAACAATTTCATAAATGATGAAGAAATTGAAATAGACGGATTTAAAATCATACGCCATGATCGATCCTCTGGCTCTGGAGGTGGTGTATGTTTCTATATCAAAAATGATATTGCATTTCATATTATGGATGCTATAAGTACTGGAGATACGGAATCCCTGTGGATAAATTTGCTTATACCAAGATCAAAACCAATTGTTGTTGGCGTTCTGTATCGACCTCCGAAAAACAATTTGTTTATCGAGAAATTGTCCAATATTCTTGATACATTAAAGAAGGATGACGAAATAATTCTTTTAGGAGACATGAATATTTGTCTTCTTCGCAAATCGCCACTGGCTAAAAAAATATATTGACTTGTTGAGTCTTCATGGGTTTAGTCAACTCATTAAAGAGGCAACACGCGTTACACCTACATGTTCTTCTCTATTGGATCATGTTGGTTGTACCAAAGAAAATAAAATAAGTCAAAGTGGTGTCATTGATCTAGGTATTAGCGACCATTATTTTACTTTCTGTACACGGAAAAATGTTAGACTGGCTATAGGTCATCATAGGACTAATGATATCAGATCCATGAAAAAATATACAGAAGAGTCTTTCAATCTTCAACTATCTGTTGTTGATTGGTTACGAATAACTGACTGTACAGATGTAAATGAGGCATGGTCAATATTTCAACATGTTTTTATCTCAAATTTGAATATGATAGCGCCACTGAAACGGATAAGAATAAAACAAAGATCAGAAACTTGGGTGACTAAAGATATTCTTTCCCTAATTCAAGAGAGAAATATAGTATACAAAAAATGGAGGAAAAGAGCAAAAGATGAGAAGCTCTATAAAAGATACAGAGTATTAAGAAATATGGTCCAAAGAGAGGTGAAAAAGGCTAAACTCGTTTACTTACAAAACAAGATAGAAGAAAATAAACAAGATTCGAAAAAACTTTGGCAGAATCTAAAAAGCTTAGGATTGAAAAATAAGAAGCGAAAAAAACAAGAATCTGTCATTAAAATTGATGGGGAATTATGTCATGATAAGATGGCCATCGCTGATGAATTCAATTCTCATTTCACAAATGTGGCTGCCAAATTAGTAGACAAACTCCCCCCTTCCAAAGACTTTTTCAGCGCAGACAATGATTGTATTCGTGACTTTTACGAAAGAAAAGGTGTACGTGAAAACAGCTTCGAGTTATTACCAATCAGTGAACAATTTGTTTTCAAAGAGTTACGTAAGTTGAATGTATCAAAAAGTACTGGGTTAGACTTGATTCCAGCTAATTTTCTAAAAGATGGTGCGAAGGTTTTATTTAAGCCTCTAAGTTACTTAATGAACCTATCTATCTTGACGAGTACTTTTCCAGAGGATATGAAAATAGCAAAAGTGACTCCACTTTATAAAAAGAAAGATAAAACTGATGTTAGCAACTATAGACCTATTAGTGTTTTAAGCGTAGCATCAAAGATTCTAGAAAAATCGGTCTGTGTTCAAATTGAAAGATACTTCAAAGAAAATGATATAATTTATGAATTTCAATCTGGTTTTCGACATGATTATTCGACTGAAACATGTCTAATTCATTTGACTGATTATTTGAGGAGAGAAACTTCCCAAGGGCGCTTTGTTGGTATGGTGCTCCTTGATCTGCAAAAAGCTTTTGATACAGTTAATCATTGCGTCTTATTGAAGAAGTTACAACTAATGGGTTTTGATAAGGGAAGTTTAGATTGGTTTAGATCCTATTTATCTAATCGGCACCAAGTAGTGGCCATTCATGATATTCGTTCCAAACTAATGCCTATAACTTGCGGTGTTCCTCAGGGAAGCATTTTAGGCCCAATTCTATTTTCAAGTTATATAAATGATATGTGTATTTGTATAAAAGACTTTAAACTATTATTGTACGCAGATGACAGCGTACTACTCTATTCAAATCCTGATCCTAAATATATTGAGGAAAAGCTCAGTGAACAGCTGTCTACGTGTGTCGATTGGATGACTGATAATAAGCTTTCTTTACACTTGGGAAAAACAGAAAGCATTTTATTTTGTTCTAAAAGTAGTTCTAAAAAGTCATTTGAATTCAAAGTGACACACAATAATCAAGCAATCAAGAGAAAAGAGTCTGTGAAGTATTTAGGCATTGAGTTGGCTAGCGCAATTTCATTTTCATCCTTAGTAGAATCAGTTGTAAAAAAAGCAAATTCTCGTCTGATATTTTTGTACAGATATCAAAGTTGTATGGATTTAAAAGCAAGACGTACACTCTGTTTTGCTCTTATTCAATGTTTATTTGACTATGCTAACCCTGCATGGTATAGTAACATAAACAAGTCAGATCAAAAGAAGTTGAAGATTATACAGAACAAAATGGTGAGATTTATCAACTGTTCTGGTCCAAGAACTCATGTTGGCTACAGCGAACTTTCTAAAGCTGGTTTTCTTGAAGTCGACCAAAGATCAAAACAACTCGTATTGCATCATGTGCATAAAATATATCATACTAGGTCGAATCATTATATTCGATCCAACTTCGATCTTGTTACTGACGTACATGATTATAATACAAGAAATAGACGATTCAACTTTAACTTACCTGAAAGAGTAGGTAGTATTGGAAATTCGTTTTATTACAATGCCATAAAACATTGGAATTCCCTTCCCAATGGTGTAAAAGAAATAGGAAACTATGATCATTTTAAGAGGAAATTAAAGGAATACCTAATACTTGACAGTCAGAGAAGAGAAGTGAATGACATGTTATATGATTGAAATTTTTATTCTTCTGTCGGTTCATACTTTTTCATGTTGTATATACTTATGTTTTCGTACGTTATAGAAATTCTACAAATTCATCATTATTTTCCTCTTCTTCCTTCTCCTCTTTTTCTTCTTCTCCTTCTTCTTTTTCTTCTTGTACTTAATATCATTTCTATCATCAGTTTAATGTTGTTATTATTATTATTATCTTTAATGAGTAGTTCTTTTAATTTTCTTATCTGTCTGTAAATATTACTATTTTAACTTATTAATTTTATACATGTCTGTAAGGGACCCCACTGGAAATAAGCTCTCGAGCTTTCGTGGGTTATCCTGTTCAAGCTGACTTTTTTTGATCTGTTATTATTGTATATTGTTGTATGTTGGAAGCTTGTCGAATAAAAAATCAATCAATCAAGGTATATCTACGACAGAGTTCATGTACTTTAAATCTAGAGTCTTGTACTATATCAAGTGGCAACCCATTCTATTTAAATTGTTATCTGGAATGAAAGAATACATTGAATCCATTCAATCAGGGGTGACGCTGCGTATTTCAAGGATCATCATGAATAGGTGAGTCCCTTTTGAAAGGAAAGGTAGCAAAACTTATATTGACTTCTGAATTTTTTGTACAAAACAAAATGATGAAACGTGCCCTATGAAGAAGTTTGGGATTATTGACCCTGCTCGATCTCCGGCAACCGCCTTATCAGCTTATAGTTCATAAAAGTTAAGATCAAATTCCAAAGAGAGCACAGATATATGTGTTAATGGATACTTTTATTAATTCATACCACATCAAATGTAATTGCTAACTAAATGTCGAACTAGGGGATAAAAATGTATGTGTAGTTCAAAGATTGATACGTGTATTGGAATCAGGGTCGGATCCGAGGGGTTGTCGTAGGTTCCTGACTAGCCCCCCCCCCCCCTCACTTAAAAAAACTTGTCATAGGTGTGTGTGTGTGTGTAATGGATCCGCGTCCCCCTTATGTTTGATTACTACCCCTCCCCCCATTCGGTGGTGGTAACTTTTTGCTTCTTCTCCTTCTTCTCCCTTTTCCCCCTTCTTATTCTTTTTTTTTTCTTCTTCTTCATTATCCTTGCCAGACTTTTCTGGGGAGTGGCCACCGCTTACAAAATCCTGGTGCCACCCCTCTGCAAGCCTCATGGGTACTACTCCACTAACAACAGAGATAGAGAGAGAGAGAGAGAGAGAGTAATAGCATGATATCATGGACATCAATTTTATCATTCTTTTTCTCAATATCATTTTTACTATTATCGTGTACCAACCCCAAATAAATTATCATGTACAAAAAAAATCGTTAGTTACAATGTTACTGTATAGCCGACAGCTCGTAGAACAAATGAATTAAAATGATTTTTTTTCTCTAGGTATAAATTTTTAATATGGCAAGTAGATAAATTATCAAAATGCAAAGCATATAAGGCCCTGCAAAATATAGCCTGGCTTGATTGTATAGATTAATCCTAGAGCATAATTACACAAAGGACCGTATGCATACAAATAAGTTTTTAATGTTTAAATTGCTTGTAGGTGGTAAGCAATGGCTTGTGCTTGCCAACAAAAACTTTTCCTTGCAAACAATTGCTTATATTATACCTAAGCAAAAGGCTAGCACAAGCAATTGCTACCACATACGGCACAATAAACATTGATGAACAAAGATTGGAAATTATGCTTTTTCTTTTCTTGTTTTCTCCCATTTTTCTACTTTTCATTTCCTTCTCTTTCTTCTTTTGTGGGCATGGAGCACAGGGCTGCTGCTCCCCCTCCCCCACTTACAGTGCATTCGTGATTAAACCCAAATATAATATGAGAAATCGTAATATATTCGGTGGTGTACCAATTAAACATGATACAATAATTTTGCTGAACCACTCCGATGTGGATTTATTCCCACCTTGCAGAGGTGCTACATGTAGCAATGAGTGATGACAACTTGTCAAGTGGTTTTTGACAGATACATGTATATGCATGTTCCATTAAATGTGTGACATCACCACTGCTTATTATATTTTTCATCTCATGGTTGATATAATTTATTCTATACCCGAGGTTAAAAGGGTAATTGTCATGGAACCAACCAAAAAAAGAAATGACAATCCTTCCATCAAATGGTAATGACTGTTTTGTGCAAAACTGCACGTGTGTCAAACGAGCGAGAGTGCAGAAAGACGAAGAAAGCCACCAAGTGATATAGAAGGCCAGTTTCCCATCAGTGTTCTAAGCACCATATTATGCTGCTTTAATAATTGCCCTGGGCTTTAATTTGTCAAAGAAAATGCAATTTGGTTTTTAGATGTTTAGAAGTTTAGGTTTAGGGTTTGGGTAAGATAAAGTGTCTGGGCCAGGGTTGAAATGGACATTGTGGTTACCGTTAGTTTGGTCAATAGCCCACATATATTTATCGCCAAAGCATATGCCGTACAACTTGTAAGGGATTTTGTTAATCAAGATTTCCTATTTAAACAACTTCATTTTATAGCACTGCAATAAAGATTCAAGAATCAAAATTTACAGATTCAAATTTATTGTCCACATAAAAATTTGACTTCCATTAGAATTACATGCATTGTAGACATTCAAATATAAATAATAACATCATATATCATGTGCTAAGGGCAATAAATTAATTCGTGGTCATAGTTTCATGGTCTCGTGGTCAACTTATACCTCCAAGATTATGATATTAAAAATATTAAACGAAAGTATTTTTTATTGATTAAAAGACGGTCAAAATCTCCCTATGGCATGATCCTATTGTTCATAACACGATCGCAAATGCTTACAATGGCCTTGTCCATCGTATTTTTAAATAAGCCAACATTATAGGTCAATAGCCAACATATATTTTGTGCTGCAGCATATGTCATACAACTTCCAAGGGATTGTCTTAAAGGTACTATGTCCTTTTTGCAGCTAAACTCAAATTCTGTAGAACTTTGCAGGAATTATAAATATGTCATGTATGTCCTATTTGTGAAATTTAAACGTTAGCAGTGTCCTAATATTCAAATTATGCAAGGAAACCCGTTTACTTGCTAGACTTCACTGTCAGACACTATTGAGTGACTGACTGGCTTTTTTCTTCTTTGGTAATAACATACATAAAATGAGCTGTAAAGGGTACATGAGCATTTGTCTACATCAATAACCCACTTCTTGTGATGGCCAAAATTAAACTGAATGAATCTTTGCGCATCATAAAATGTATGACCATTCAGTACAATGGTCTGAAAATCAAGACTATTACTTATTGGCTCTATAGCTCCTAAGTCGATTTGACAACTAAAAGTCGTTATTTTCCCACATTTTCAAGCCCCACCTTTTTTAGGGAAGTTCTACATTAGTATTATCTTTCAAATGCCGTTGGAATTTTACCTTTTTATTTGTTTGGCCTGCAAATGGGACATAGTACCTTTAACAAGATTTCCAATTATACAACTTCATTCTTTATCACTGCAATGAAGATTCAAGAATCAGATTTCAGATTCAAATTTATTGTCCACATCAAAATTTGACTTCCATTAGCAATACATTAGAATACCAGAATAAAGCACTTTCAAGATGGCCACTTATTCATAAGCAGCGCTCAAAATACACGGGGGCGGTGGGCGATTCGCCCCCGTGAGCTACATAATCGCCCCCGTCAGGTTGCTCACGGGGGCGATTGCAAAATTAAAAATCGCCCCCGTGGAATTATAAAATAAAGATTATTTTTTCTGTTATAACTTTAACACAATATTGAGTTTCAATTTTTAAACCTTAAACCAATGAAATGGAACTTAGATTAGCGTGCAAGATTTCTCGTTTTATGGTTATTACCGATTCAGCTCGCAGTGCAAACACTGCAAACAAAAAAGAAAACAAGGTTATTTAATAAAAGGATCATGTGACAAATAATCATTGTGATTAAAATTGATGCAAGGATTTTTTTTTTGAATAAGCAATGCTTTTCACCAGAATCTTCTTTGTAAAAACGACTTTTACAAATCTCAGCCATGCAAATCTGCCACTGTGTTGTAAAATCACTTTCAGATTAAGAGAAGTGTATTCTTTAATGAGTATTTTACATTGAATGGAACGTCTCAACTCAGTAAGCATGGCTGAGATTTGTAAAAGTTGTTTTTACAAAGAAGATTCGGGTGAATAGCAGTGCTTATTCAAACAAATATTCGCATCAATTTGAATCACAATCATTATTTGTCGCTTTATCCCTTTTTAATGACCTTGTTTTCTTTCTCGTTTGCAAGGGGAGAAGAAGATATGTCAGGTTAAAGATATCATAAAGATCAGTGTTGTATGCGTATATATTATATACACAAGCCAGTAACAGCTATGTAGCTTGTAAATTTGTAAGAGGGAAAATGCTGATTGAAATGATAATGATGAAATAGCAAATAATTGAGGAGTATCATAGGTACCAATTCGATGGATTTTTGTATACAAAAAGAGCCCCCGTCAGTACTAAAAGAGCCCCCGTGAGAAGGCTCACGGGGGCTCTTTTTGGGGGGAAGAGCCCCCGTGGACAAAAAATTAATTTGAGCCCTGTTCATAAGAATTGTTTGCAATGAGCTCTTATTTATCAGTTCATTTCATCATTCAACATGGTGGCATGCAGCGGTGGGATATGAATCCATTCCATCGCAATGACTGGTGCCTATTAAACAGGAAGGAAAAGTCTTTGGCGGAGGAATACTGGAATAAAACACTTTCAAGATGGCCTCTTTTTCATGAAAACTGTCTGCAATGAACTCTTATTCATCTGTCCGTCTGATCTTTCAACTGCCTACAGGAGGGTAATCAAAATTTGAGTTGGTTTCTGAAAAGTCTTTGCTATCACAATTACACTAATAAATTGAATAGTAATACTGAAGACTCATAATCCTCCCTAATCAAAATATGAAATTAAATCAACCTCAAATTATGAAGCAAATGTAGTATTGTTCCACCCTACATCCTGTCTCGCAAGGTCTCTGAAAATCACATACATCCTGTAGAGTAAGAAAGAACGATACAAAAAAAGAAGAGAGAATAGTGTGAGGGAGAAAGTGAAAGAATGAGGGAAAAGAGAGAGGGAAATAGAGAGAGAGAGAAGAAATAGAGAGAGAGAGAGAGAGAGAGAAGAAATAGAGAGAGAAGAAAGCGAGAGAGAAAGAGAGTGAAACAAAGAAGGGAAACAAAGACAAATCAAGGACAGAGAGGGAAAGAGAAAGAGAGGTAGAGAAAGGGGAGTAAAGAAAAAAAGAAGATAAATTATAACATTCATGTTAACAAAAACTCTCAAGTCTCCAGTCTCCACTATTAGTAGGAGTTTTTACAGCAACAATCTGTGGACAGATCTCCACTTTTAGAAAAAAAATGTATTGGAAATGTAAATAATGAACCAAGCTTTAGATATATATTTCTTTTTAAAATTCCATCACATTCTAATAAATATTATAATTCTTACATCCCCCCTAGACTGGAACCCTTGAGACATGACAACATTACCCTGTTAAATAAAAAAAATTGTAATGCTCACCTGAAGCTAAAAATCAGTGACTTCATGTATATATTTTTTCAACTTATAAAATTGAGCTTACCGGTCAGCTTTTACACCAATCTTGGTCATTTCTGCAGTAATAATCTGGGTGATGACCTTGTTTTCTTCAAGTCCTAGATTCCCTATACTTCTCACATTCGCAACGGCACAAGGTTCTGTAGACCCTGCAAAGCTCATCATTTGGTTGGGCACCAGACGAATACAGATAAACTGCAATATGAGGAAAACACAAACAATAAATGCTATAAAGTGCATGTGTCAAATATTGTAAATGTAATGTCACAACATCTAAATTGCAAGTTTTGCCATGGGTATTTTTCTGTTCAAAAAGCAAACTCAGAGTAAAAATAAAGACTCGTTAGTGATCTAGAAGTCCTAATACTCCTAGTCCTACAATAGAGTCACTCACTACTGCACTAGATCTATACTCGCTAGGAAATTGCTTGATCATTTTCGTGAGGTTAAAATCTAGTCTAACAAAGTCTTCGCCTGCGGTGAAGGAAATGTAAGAAAATGACCTTACTTTTGGGGTCTACAGGGAATGGGTGAAAATGAAAAGCATTGGTTGCCGCCTGGGCGCTTGTTCAGTAAGGTATCCAAATTTTGGATACCTTACTGAACAAGCGCCAAAGCCTGTTGGTAATAAAATTGAAGTCTAATCCTGGGGATTGACAATAGCTGTATCGAATTGTCCATGAGAGCCCACTACCGTACCGAGCGCGATCAAGCGTCACATCACGATTGCAATTATAGTTTAACACACACCGAGTGCGGCACATGGGACCGAACACATCCCGAATGACCTTTAACAAGGCGATTATTACCTTTTCAGGTTTTCCAATTGCTTTCTGAAATACAGAGGACAGATTTGGAAAGAAGTCAGCTGGAATGCTATCTTCTTTAACATTAGTGAATATCTCGAGGGCTGGCATTTTGGTCGAACTTTCAGATGTTTCCAAACTCAGCGATCACCGTAGCGTAGGTAGATGTTAAGTATGAAGTGCGAAAAGACAAGTTTTGGAAACGCCCCCCTCTCAAAAAATGAAATGGAAGCTCTTTAATTGTTACCAATCATGTGAAAGAATATGTTTTGACTATTACGTGATGATACAAATTTTGCCGGGAAACCGCCTACTAATTGATATATTAGGTAAATTATCATATCGATCCAGCCTGGATATATTGCGAATGCACTTCAACATTGAACAGCTAGGGCATATATTTCTGCTTTTTTGCGAATTTAGGTTGAAGTATTGCCATCTAAACCTCTGAAGGCAATATTTAAACAATATTGAATGGAAATTGTGCACCTACAACCCTTGAACAGCAATTTTACCACTAACGGTCTTTATTTTGTCATCATTATTATTTATTTATTTTTTTAAAGTGGGACTTCTGTCAATTGTCCGAACCACTCACATATGACACATACATAATTATGTGGATAAAAAAAATCTCTCTATCGTTATGGTAACATTTCGAACACCATGGACGGAAATTCTAGAGACAATTAACCTCAGCAAATTTGCTGTGCGATATGGCTAGTTTGTCATTACATCCAATCACCGCAAGGCTGAAGGGAAGCGCCAGGTCAAATTATCGACGACGACGATCTTCATCAGAATTTGTACGGAAGTAAGGACAGGGGCGTCTCCAAGGGGGGGGGGGGGATAGGGGTGCGACACACCCCCCCCCCCCCCACCTGTCAGGATATTGTCGGTAAACTGCAATGCCGTCGAGGAAAATGAGAAAAGGGGGAGGGAAAAAAATACAGGGAAAGGGGAAGAAAAGAAAGAAAGAAAAGAAAGAAAAAGAAAGGAAAAAGAGCAAATTATAAGAGAAAATAGAAAAGAGGGAGAAGAGGAAAGAAAAAAAAAAGAAAGAAAAGAAAGAAAAAGAGAAAAAGGAAACAAAGAATCGGGGGATAAAATAGAGGAGATGGGGAGGTAGGCCTAAGAGCCTGAGAGGGGAGGGGACTGAGGGGAAACTGAATTCAAAAGAAATCAGAAGACAAAAGTTATTTTTTCGGGGAAACTGAATTCAGTCAAGGATTAATTAGAGTCGAGAACGATACCACGAATCGTCTTCTTTCTCTAATAATTTAAGGAAACGTCAAAGCTTCCGCGCTTCGCGCGTGATGGGAGAAACTAAATTCAGACAAGGATTAAGAGTTAAGAACGGAACAACGGATCGTTTTCTCCCCCCCCCCCCCCCCCCCCCCCCCCCACTTCGGGGTCGGAAAGACCGCATGTGTGTTACCAAAATGGTTCCATGACACATGCTCCGCCGACGATTGCTCCGCCGACATTTACTCCGCAAAACGCGACAATTGCTCCGCGACATTTGCTCCGCGACATTTGCTCCGACGTCAAATGCTCCGCCGACAGGTGCTCCGCCGACAGTTGCTCCGCCGACAGTTGCTCCGCCGACAATTGCTCCGCCGACAGATGCTCCGCCGACAATTGCTCCTCCGACAATTGCTCCGCCGACAATTGCTCCGCCGTCAATTGCTCCGCAAAACGCGACAATTGCTCCGCCGACATTTGCTCCGCCGACATTTGCTCCGCCTGAAGCGACACTTGCTCCGCCGACATTTGCTCCGCCGACATTTGCTCCGCCGACATTTGCTCCGCCGTCAATTGCTCCGCCGACAATTGCTCCGCCTGAAGTGACAATTGCTCCGGTGACATATGCTCCGCCGACGATTGCTCCGACGACATTTGCTCCGCCGACAATTGCTCCGCCGACAATTGCTCCGTCGACAATTGCTCCGCCGACAATTGCTCCGCCTGAAGCGACAATTGCTCCGGTGACATTTGCTCCGCCGACAATTGCTCCGACGACATTTGCTCCGCATGAAGCGACACTTGCTCCGGTGACATTTGCTCCGCCCAAAAAGTGTCCCATTAAATACAAATGCTACTAGTACTACGACAAATGCTTCGCCGACAATATTTTTTTTTCACGGGTTGTTTTTGTTTCTTTCTTTTTTTCTTCATTTTTTGAATGCATTTCATGACATTATGTAAATGAAATGAAATGAATGAATGTTGATAATGTGGGAGGAAAAAGCAGTTGCCTAAAAGTCATTTCGAATATACTGAAATAACTTTCCATCTATCACTGTACGTCCCACATAATGTACACTAAACACTCATTACATGTCATGGGAAGTTTTTTTTTTTTTTAAAGTAGAGCAGCAAGCCACATTCCCCAATACGCGCATACCTCCTAGTTAATTTCAAACAGCTCATCAATATGTAAGACCTGAAATTACCTCAATGAAAGAAAACTAATAACATGAGAGGAAAGAAAAGAGCAAAAAAGACAACCGTTTTTTGCTATTCCCCATAATGTTTGATTTAAAAAAATAAAAAATAAAATTATAGCTCCTTACGCAAGTTCTCCGGCGAAAGATAATTACTCCGCTCAAATCTGTTTCATGTATTACTCATTAGCTGATCCAAAGCTCAAGGCTATCTCTCTCTCTCTCTCTCTCTTTCTCTCTCTCCCATGCTCCTCCTTTTCCTGTTTACACCGTTTTCTTGTCTTCTTTGCTCTTTTCTTTCCTCTCATGCTATTAGTCTTCTTTCATTTCCATCACTTCTTCTCTGCTCCCCCTCTCGAGTTCTATTTCTCTCGTGAAATTGAAACGTAAAGTAATACAATCATGTAGTACATTCTTGTTTAGAATAATATTTTCAATAATATCCAGTCCATTTTCTAAAGGTTTCTTTCCTTTAGTTAAGTGTATGTAGCTTTAATATATATATGTTAGTGTGCAAAACACTCCGTTTCATTCGAGTACTTTGTTTTCACTAAATAATTTAAGGGACTCACGAAGCCACCGGAAGAAGAGCAATTGGCTTATCATGAAGAACTAACATCAAACTGCAACAAAATGATTTGTATAAATGTGAATAAGCAGAAAGGCTGCCATCTCATTTTCCCGTCTGAATGGGTTCTCTTCCTTACGTATATAAGTGCCCTTATTTTCTAAACTTTTTTTTTATATTTGTGTGTTTATTAAATTTTCAATCATATAAAAATTACATATTTACAAGTCATTGGTAATAATTAGACAAACAAAAAAACCAATATGTATAAGAACAACTAACAATAATGAAAGGACAAGAAAGTTATAAAAAAAAAACATTATAGTAAAAAAAAATACACTGTACACATATAAATCATAGTTTGAACTCCAGTGCATAAAGGGGAGTGAGGGGGCACAGGAATAAAAGTTAAATCAACATGAGTATCATAAGTCAAATCGCCATTTCTTAAAATGCGAAACGAGCTTGTTCCTTTTTTTCGCTGAGAAATATTCAATATCTTTTTGTTTCTTTATAAAACTCTTAAAAAGATCAACACTTGGTAAATCCCCCTTACTTATTTTCTAAACTTCCATGATGACCTATTACATAATGCTTTACCTAGTAAGATGCATTGATCGAGGTAATTTCAGGTATTACATATTGATGAGCTACTTGAAATTAACTAGGAGGTATGCGCGTATTGGGGAATGTGGCTTGCTGCTCTACTTTAAAAAAAAAACTTCCCACGACATGTAATGAGTGTTTAGTATACATTATATGGGACGTACAGTGATAGATGGAAAGTTATTTCAGTATATTCGAAATGACTTTTAGGTAACTCCTTTTTCCTCCCACTTCATCAACATTCATTCATTTCATTTCATCTACATTATTTCAAGAAATGCATTCAGAAAATGAAGAAGAAAAAAAGAAACGAAAAAAATAGGTGTAAAGAAAATATTGTCGGCGAAGCATTTGTCGTAGTACTAGTAGCATTTGTAGTTTATGGGACACTTTTTGGGCGGAGCAAATGTCGTCGGAGCAAATGTCGGCGGAGCAATTGTCGCTTCAGGCGGAGCAATTGTCGGCGGAGCAATTGTCGGCGGAGCAAATGTCGGTGGAGCAAATGTCGGCGGAGCAAATGTCGGCGGAGCAATTGTCGCTTCAGGCGGAGCAATTGTCGGCGGAGCAATTGTCGGCGGAGCAAATGTCGGCGGAGCAAATGTCGGCGGAGCAAATGTCGGCGGAGCAATTGTCGCGTTTTGCGGAGCAATTGACGGCGGAGCAATTGTCGGCGGAGCAATTGTCGGCGGAGCATCTGTCGGCGGAGCAATTGTCGGCGGAGCAACTGTCGGCGGAGCAACTGTCGGCGGAGCAACTGTCGGCGGAGCATTTGACGTCGGAGCAAATGTCGCGGAGCAAATGTCGCGGAGCAATTGTCGCGTTTTGCGGAGTAAATGTCGGCGGAGCAATCGTCGGCGGAGCATGTGTCGGGTTACCACCAAAATGTCCGGTAAAGGGGTACTTTCACGCACCAAAGTCCGGCTCGTACATACACAATTGACTTTACATACCGGACTTAGGGGGTGTTTTCAAAAGGAGGAACACGCATATGCGTACCCTAAATAACACTGAGTGTAGGGGGCGGGCTTCTTTCTATAATAATTTAAGGAAAAGTCGAAGCTTACGCGCTTCGCGCGAAAGGGAGATACTTCAGACTAGGATTAAGAGTCAAGAACAGTACCACAAATTGTCTTCTTTCTCTAATAGTTAAATGAAACGTCTAAGCTTCCGCGATTCGCGCGGGAATGGGAAACTGAATTCAGACAAGGGGGGGGGGGGATAAAATCATGAAAAATATGAATTTTGATTAACTATTTATACAAAAACCAATGATTATGGATGATAAATTTTGTGAAATGTCATGCGCGCAATATGATACAAATCATATAACCTGGGTATGAGGAAATCAAGTTTGTGGGGATAAAAAGGGAAATTGATGGAATAAATATATAAAGCAATTGATGATAGTGAGCCAATGACGAATTGATAAAACCAATTTGGCAATTTGTGTAGTGATTTTCTAAGTTCCATAGTTTGTCAAACTTAAAAGAAAACTCACGACTTCCTTATTAGTTAATCGATTTTACTCAAATTTGTTTTGCTCTGTTTCTCTTGTTTTTCTGCGTCTATTAAAAGGAAAATATTTTTGGAGTGAACTTAGCAAGATTTGATATGTAATTTATCATTTAATATAGGCATGGTGACACGATGTGGCTCCTTTCAAAAATTTAGGGCTATGGACTTGTATAATAGTAACTCTTTACCGGCATGTTATTCAACTTGATTTAAATAAAATAATTGTTTGTAGTGGTATTTTTATTCTCTCTCTCTTTCACACACACACACACACACACACACACACACACACACACTCTCTCTCATTCTCTCTTTCACACACACACACACACACACACACACACTCTCTATCTCTCTCACTGTCTCTTCTTCTCACCCTAGTCCAGAATCTGGACGGTGTTATTATATTTCGCGATCTCTCCCATCACATACATGTACCTGCCGAAGATGGCGTGATCCACGAATCCGTCCGCATCGATGATATGCCCAGCTGAGCCGGGTGTAGACATTTCGGGATTACATCATTTTCGGCTTGCAGCTACTGTAGTACTAGGGGGAGCTCGTGGTGGTGGAGATTATTACAAATTAAATTGGCCAGAATCTAAACTTCTCTCACCTATGTGGTGGACAATAATTTAGAATTACTCCTTTTGAAAGCAGTTTCATTATCAAAGCTAAACATGACATGACTATAACAAAAATTAAACTTCTTGATAATGTTATGTAGTTTCATATATTTCCTTCTCAAAACACAGTTATTACAACAATAATGATGATTTAACCTCTAATAAAAAGTTTTTTTTCTTCAAACATCAATTACAATGACACAGATATTCAATATCTATTAATACTCCCTGTTAATATCAATTTATGATTACGAATCTATCAAATTTTGTCATTGAATTAAAAAACTAATGTTAACATTAAGATACATGGAGTGTAAAACTATTGAAAATGTAAGAAAAGTGCAGATTATTGGAGTGTAATCACTGATCACTGTATTGTACTGAATAGCAGTGGCGGATCCAGGGGGGGGGGGCCCGGGCCCGGGTACCCCCCCCCCCCCCCCCCCCCCATGAGCGACTTTTCAGCTGGCTTAGTCGTTGTGATTTTTTTTGGGACTCCAAAAAAAAAAAAATGTCCGCTTACCTTTTATTGATAAATGAACTACAGTACTTGGAATCCCGTCTGCATACACTACTTGTTGCCAAACTACAATTATAATACGCCAGCCTATGAAGTTCAATTTCTGGACAACATTGGAACATGATATAGTGTCTTTTATCCACCACATGTACAGATTCTAGGCCTCTGATTGGTCAAAACTGCAGGTATGAAATTCAGTACAGACTGCTGGGTAGTATAACAGAAAATATTGACCGGGTATATGGTAAAATTCAAATACATTTTTAACAGAAACTTTATTTCATTGCCTTTTTGATAATCCAAAAAGGCAATGAAAGATACAGTACAGTGTCGTGATTACCTTGGGGTATAGTTTCAACTGTGCCCCTTAAAGCAGTCCATATTTGTATATTATTTTACTAACATCCTACCAAATGAACAGGAAGTGACAGGTAGACACCTTATTCATTTCGTTCAAGGTTTGTTTTCATAAGATGAACATCGCATGAACATTGCAATTAAACATTCATTAAATAGTAATCTGTAAATGAAGTATAACAAACTAATGAATAATAGTCCTGCTGCAGAGATAGCTCTGCAAAGCATATAATTATCAAAGTCAGTCTGGGTTGGAGTTTCATGCCTCAGTCATCTTCCTCTCTTCTTTAACTCCCCACATATCAGCAATGCATCCTCCAAACTGGTAGATAAACTGCCCCGAGCACTGATGTCAACGTCCCCCATGCCCATCTTGCCACGGAGATGATAGACTGCCAGATGTCCGCACCTAGAACTTACGCACTTTCTCTCTCATCTTTAACACTGGCTGACTAGAGGCCATCACTAACTCTGTCCTTGCATTTGTTTCATCGTGGCCTCGTCCTGAGCAGACTTCTCGGTTAACTTTTTGCCGATGCTCTCGTGAACCTCCAGGTACTTAGCGACACAGCGATCCAGGCAGACAGCTTCTCCTTTGGAAAGGTCACCTTCCTTGTATGTCGGTGCTATACACTTCTTCTGACAGGCAACGGTCATTCTGACAGATAAAATGCAAAAGGAATAAAGGAACTAATGATAAAAAAATAGAATTATGATTTTTTTTTTTTAATTCACTATAAAGTCTCCCAGTTTTAATACTACATATATTTCGATCTCAAATAGTCAGGGGGGGGGGGGGGCAAAAAATTTGAACAAAATATCAGATTTGATCCTCTCAAAATTTTCTGATAAGCTAGGCCTACATGAAGGCCTGGGGCCAGTTTCTTGAAACCGTTATAAATCTTACTTCTAAGTTCTTGACTAAAACTACTTGTCGGCTACGTCTTTCATGAATCCCTCTTTGCCAAGATCCAAGGAAAACATCCTGTCTAAGTAGTTTTGACTGAAATAACCCTGTCAAAGCTCTATCATCACCTTTGAATCGATGGGCAGCGCCATCATATAGTTTTTCAGACCCATATTAATCTTCAAATGTTTTGTTTTTTGGTTTTGTCTGCTTCAAATAGTTTAAAAACATTAAAAACACATGTACTTTTAACAATTGGAATGTTGCAGTTTCCTCATTTTTATATTGTGGTTTTGCTTAAAACATTGGACAAAAATATCATAACATCGTATTTTTACTCAGAATGATATAGGCCTAAGGGTGGATTTTTAAAAACTATCAAATGAAAATATTCGGGGGGTACCCATCTCAAAAACAAAACTGATTCACCAGTCTTGAAATGAGATACTCACAATTATACTTTACAAGTAATTCTATGGTATAGTCTACACAAATTTTGAAGTATATTGCATCTCTTATTCCCTTGATGTACATGTACTAAGTTTACTAACTACTATTTTCAATCTTTTTTTTGTATACCTAGACTAATTTAGATCTAAATCTATTTAAATAATTGCAAGATTCCTAAAAAGTAAAATTACTTTTTTTAATCTGGTGGAATTGTAACTAAGGCTATGTATATGTCTTGGCTCCTCTTCTCGCGTGCCAATAATAGTATCAATTGCACAAAATGTCTAGCTAGTAGTAAGCTCTTTGTGAAACTGTTTAGGAAGATCAGAGACATCTCTATAGCTGCATTGGCGGATAAAGTTATGAGTGACTGTCTTAATTGTCATTGGTTTCGAGAAACGAGCCCCTGGGTTTTTCCACACATAGGAGCATCAATATCCAGGCTGTGTAGTAAAAGCTGTGCTTTTGATACTCAACATTTCAAACACCACTGTACGAAACTCAACTGATTTCACTCAAAATCGGTACTTTAGTGACAACTGATGACACCTAAATAGCAGTAAAATTATACATTTTTTTTAACTTCCTGATGTTAAAAAGGATAATTGTAAGTCTAGTGTCAAACTTTGCTTACACTTATCTGCATCGACATGATTGTGTACAGTCTATGCGAAATTGTGTGGTGTGTATATTTGTGTATGGGTGTATAAATACCTGCCTCACAGTCACAGCAAGCATGCAGTGCTCTCTATGCTTTGCTGGAGTGGGTTTTTCTTGGGTACAATCGGACACCTTCAAAAATATTATGTATTAATTATACTGTCTTCATACTCTTACTACTATTAGACTTAGGAGGGGAAAAACTATAAGTCATGCATGGTCAGTAAATTTTAAAAAAAATATTTGACCAACTAAAATTTAACTGATTCTTGTCTGCAAATCTTGTTTGAAAGTCAATGCGGCTCTGCCCAAACTAACCTGTTGTACATATCTGCCATCATCTCTACTTCCAATTCAGCCAAAAGCTGAAGCTGCTGTTGTTGATTCATGATGAAAGTCAAAGTGTACAATTATTCACATTAGTCGAATATGAGTGGTCGGATAGACCCCTACGCTGTCTCTGTCCACGCCGAGGATGAGGCGTGTAAATAGACGAGTGTTCTGTTCAGGTTGCAAAGACGCAGACTGCAGCTGCAGAAACACCGATGATTTCCGTTGATTTTCACACCGTTGGGGTTGCAAATAAATTAACGAATCGATGACTTATATCAATAAGCTCATTTTTGGATTCATGGATTTATATATCCGTCTTTCTGATCAAAAACATGTAAAACTCCGAGATTACACGTGTGTGAGATTCCAATATAAGATATGGTAGAGTACATATGGCAAACAATAAAAGTAAAATTTTCTGGTAGGCGACCATCACTACCCCCCCCCCCCCAACCTCGCCCGTTTCTGTTTCTCTACGTTTTCTACGTTATTTATCTAGACGTGCAGTGGGGTAGCGTGGGCTCAGACATGGGGGGGGGGCACCAGTGACTAGATCAGCGTTTTCAATTTTTGTTTTAGTCAAGGCACCGGTTTAAAAAAGTTTTGAGTCACCCCATTCCAAAATTCATCAATTAAGATTTGTTTTCCATCCCTCGTATATAAATATCGTACGGGCACATTTTCGGGAGAGGGCTGTAACCTGTAAGGGCCTCTTGTCCGAACGAGTAGGTCCCTCGGAGAGGACTTAAAGCCGTCGGCCGTCTGGTTGCTTACTAACAAGTATTTATGCTTTCTTAGCAGTCAGGTAAAACAAACACCACTAAAAAAAAATATGCTATCGGGATCTCAACTATTGCGAAGTTTTATCTATTCGGTCGACTCGTGACTCGTTGCCATGAATCATCCTGATTTATTAATATTGTGAGAACTGAGACGTGAAGCGAACGAGGGGGGGGGGGGGAGACACTTCGCTGTAGGATAAATATATAGAAGTACATTTGATAATAATAATAATAATAATAATAATAATGGTGGCTTCTTATATAGCGCACATGTCCGTCACGTTGTGACGCTCCTGGCGCTGCCCCGATTAGATAAGGTTATATTCGGTTTTGAGGGTTACCCCCCCCCCTCAAATTTGTTTTAAGTGTATAAAAAATATTAAAAATTGTGTGTGCTAAAGGGTTTTTTGAAAAAAAAACTGACCTTACCCCCCCCCCCCCCCCCCGCCCATTTACTATTACTAATTTACCATGGCCAATCAGTTATTTAATTTCTTTTTGGGCTAAAAGACACAGTTTCTTCCTACCTATCCCAAACATTTTAATGGGTAACATGTTTTCACATGCTTCCCCATATAAGATAGGTCTGCTCTTTCAAAAACATGCAAGAAAGCAAAAATCATTTAGTGCATCTAACTCACAAAATAGTAAGTGTACATTCCATCATAGTATTAAGATTTTTTTTATTATTTTAAAGGATTTTCATATATATATATATACTTTTTAAATATATTGTCCAATTTTTCTCAAACTTTCACCATTCTGTTCCTCTGATTTTTCAGTTTTTATGAAATAACCTTTTTTCTTCTCTTTTTTTGGAGGGGGGGGGGGGAACAGAGTTGGCCTTTAAAAGGACAACTTACTGAGTGAATGGACGATAATTGCAAATGAACTATGATCCTTTTAAAGACTGAACGAATGGAATGACTTTTAAACTGATTCATTTTCTAGGCATGCATGAACAAATGTGGTGGAATGTATTTTGATTGGAAGGGGGGGTGGATCAAATTGATAAAGGACACTTTATTTTAAGAATGGGCACTCAAGTGAAAAACGCCCTATTTAGGCTTCAGTGAAGTAATTAGAAAGAAATTGTTGGGGAAAGGGGGGAGCCAGTCAAATGTAATCAACACGGCCTTCTGTGTTCTTATTGTAAAAAATGGTTTCACACTAATTGTCAAGCTATCAGTTTTTCAGAGTACCGCAGGTTATATTATGAATGCCCTGATGAGAAGTGGAATTGTTTAAAAATGTTGTCTGCCATCTTTTTGTGACTCAATATTTACTGACGATTGTTTAGAGAAAGAAAGCCAAAACGAGGATGGACTAAAAGAAAACTATTTTAAGGTAACGCGCGTTACACCTGAAAAGCAAGCGATAGCAAGAATAATTCAGCCAAACCTCAGAAATGAAAACACTTCTCTTTATCAAGAATTTGAAGAAAAGTTTAAAATTAAAGGTCTTCATTTTTTACACCTTAATGTGAGGTCTATTCTAAACAAGATATCGGAACTTAGAATTCTTTTTAAAAGAAAAAGGCTGTCTATTATTGCTTTCACTGAAACATGGTTAAACAATTCCATAAATGATGAAGAAATTGAAATAGACGGATATAAAATCATACGCCATGATCGATCCTCTGGCTCTGGAGGTGGTGTATGTTTCTATATCAGAAATGATATTGCATTTAATATTATGGATACTATAAGTACTGGAGATACGGAATCCCTGTGGATAAATTTGCTTATACCAAGATCAAAACCAATTGTTGTTGGCGTTCTGTATCGACCTCCGAAAAACAATTTGTTTATCGAGAAATTGTCCAATATTCTTGATACATTAAAGAAAGATTACGAAATAATTCTTTTAGGAGACATGAATATTTGTCTTCTTCGCAAATCGCCACTGGCTAAAAAATATATTGACTTGTTGAGTCTTCATGGGTTTAGTCAACTCATTAAAGAGGCAACACGCGTTACACTTACATGTTCTTCTCTATTGGATCATGTTGGTTGTACCAAAGAAAATAAAATAAGTCAAAGTGGTGTCATTGATCTAGGTATTAGCGACCATTATTTTACTTTCTGTACACGGAAAAATGTTAGACTGGCTATAGGTCATCACAGGACTAATGATATCAGATCCATGAAAAAATATACAGAAGAGTCTTTCAATCTTCAACTATCTGTTGTTGATTGGTCACGAATAACTGACTGTACAGATGTAAATGAGGCATGGTCAATATTTCAACATGTTTTTATCTCAAATTTGAATATGATAGCGCCACTGAAACGGATAAGAATAAAACAAAGATCAGAAACTTGGGTGACTAAAGATATTCTTTCCCAAATTCAAGAGAGAAATATAGTATACAAAAAATTGAGGAAAAGAGCAAAAGATGAGAAGCTCTATAAAAGATACAGAGTATTAAGAAATATGGTCCAAAGAGAGGTGAAAAAGGCTAAACTCGATTACTTACAAAACAAGATAGAAGAAAATAAACAAGATTCGAAAAAAACTTTGGCAGAATCTAAAAAGCTTAGGATTGAAAAATAAGAAGCGAAAAGAACAAGAATCTGTCATTAAAATTGATGGGGAATTTTGTCATGATAAGATGGCCATCGCTGATGAATTCAATTCTCATTTCACAAATGTGGCTGCCAAATTAGTAGACAAACTCCCCCCTTCCAAAGACTTTTTCAGCGCAGACAATGATTGTATTCGTGACTTTTACGAAAGAAAAGGTGTACGTGAAAACAGCTTCGAGTTATTACCAATCAGTGAACAATTTGTTTTCAAAGAGTTACGTAAGTTGAATGTATCAAAAAGTACTGGGTTAGACTTGATTCCAGCTAATTTTCTAAAAGATGGTGCGAAGGTTTTATTTAAGCCTCTAAGTTACTTAATGAACCTATCTATCTTGACGAGTACTTTTCCAGAGGATATGAAAATAGCAAAAGTGACTCCACTTTATTAAAAGAAAGATAAAACTGATGTTAGCAACTATAGACCTATTAGTGTTTTAAGCGTAGCATCAAAGATTCTAGAAAAATCGGTCTGTGTTCAAATTGAAAGATACTTCAAAGAAAATGATATAATTTATGAATTTCAATCTGGTTTTCGACATGATTATTCAACTGAAACATGTCTAATTCATTTGACTGATTATTTGAGGAGAGAAACTTCCCAAGGGCGCTTTGTTGGTATGGTGCTCCTTGATCTGCAAAAAGCTTTTGATACAGTTAATCATTGCGTCTTATTGAAGAAGTTACAACTAATGGGTTTTGATAAGGCAAGTTTAGATTGGTTTAGATCCTACTTATCTAATCGGCACCAAGTAGTGGCCATTCATGATGTTCGTTCCAAACTAATGCCTATAACATGCGGTGTTCCTCAGGGAAGCATTTTAGGCCCAAAGAGTCTATTTTCAAGTTATATAAATGATAATGTGTATTTGTAGAAAAGACTTCAAACTATTATTGTACGCAGATGACAGCGTACTACTCTATTCAAATCCTGATCCTAAATATATTGAGGAAAAGCTCAGTGAACAGCTGTCTACGTGTGTCGATTGGATGACTGATAATAAGCTTTCTTTACACTTGGGAAAAACAGAAAGCATTTTATTTTGTTCTAAAAGTAGTTCTAAAAAGTCATTTGAATTCAAAGTGACACACAATAATCAAGCAATCAAGAGAAAAGAGTCTGTGAAGTATTTAGGCATTGAGTTGGCTAGCGCAATTTCATTTTCATCTTTAGTAGAATCAGTTGTAAAAAAAGCAAATTCTCGTCTGAAATTTTTGTACAGATATCAAAGTTGTACTAAAGCAAGACGTACACTCTGTTTTGCTCTTATTCAATGTTTATTTGACTATGCTAACCCTGCATGGTATAGTAACATAAACAAGTCAGATCAAAAGAAGTTGAAGATTATACAGAACAAAATGGTGAGATTTATCAACTGTTCTGGTCCAAGAACTCATGTTGGCTACAGCGAACTTTCTAAAGCTGGTTTTCTTGAAGTCGACCAAAACAACTCGTATATTGCATCACGTGCATAAAATATATCATACTAGGTCGAATCATTATATTCGATCCAACTTCGATCTTGTTACTGACGTACATGATTATAATACAAGTAATAGACGATTCAACTTTAACTTACCAGAAAGAGTAGGTAGTATTGGAAATTCGTTTTATTACAATGCCATAAAACATTGGAATTCCCTTCCCAATGATGTAAAAGAAATAGGAAACTATGATCATTTTAAGAGGAAATTAAAGGAATACCTAATACTTGACAGTCAGAGAAGAGAAGTGAATGACATGTTATATGATTGAAATTTGTATTCTTCTGTCGGTTCATACTTTTTCATGTTGTATATATACTTATGTTTTCGTACGTTATAGAAATTCTACAAATTCATCATTATTTTCCTCTTCTTCCTTCTCCTCTTTTTCTTCTTCTCCTTCTTCTTTTTCTTCTTGTACTTAATATCACTTCTATCATCAGTTTAATGTTGTTATTATTATTGTTATCTTTAATAAGTAGTTCTTTTAATTTTATTATCTGTCTGTAAATATTACTATTTTAACTTATTAATTTTTTTACATGTCTGTAAGGGACCCCACTGGAAATAAGCTCTCGAGCGGTGGGTTATCCTGTTCAAGCTGACTTATTTTTGATCTGTTATTATTGTATATTGTTGTATGTTGGAAGCTTGTCGAATAAAAATCATCATCATCGAGATGAGGAGGAGCTGGCAAAGAATTTTGTTCACAAGGTTACACGAATGTCGTCTACCACCCGCCCCCCTCCTCCAACTTACAACAAGTGCTACGGGGGGGGGGGGGGGGAGGGGGGGGGGGTGCGCAGTGTTATTTTTTAGAAATCATCATGGTATGAAGAAAGGGCACATTTCGAGTTTTTTTGAGAAATGTTGCTTGGGAGAGGGGACAGGCCCCTTAATTGTATACATGAAGTAGAAAAACTTTCCAATCCGATAAGGGGGAATTCAATTTAAATGTGAAATGCTTCTCTGCATGGCTCGGAAAGCTTTGCTTTAGTTCTTTAATGAGTTAATTCACTAAGAATTTCCAAAAAAGGGAGTAGTCAAACATTACATTATCACAGAAACATGACCATGAAGCGAATTTGAGAATTTCACACAGCCCAAATTCACGATAATCTAATTAAAAGTTTTCGAGGGCGCGCGGATGACATACTTTTCAGTCTGAGAGCTGCGCCGCACTTTAGCTCTAGAGGGCGCAGTATTATTTTGGAAATATTTGTTGATGGATCGATTTCGCCGATGTCACCAATCTGGTGAGTACTCTTGGAATATTTCAGATATATCTCATATTTTGAACCTAAATAACTAAACTTACCTTCGGGAAGCATTTAAACCTTTTTGTATTTTGTGTTTAAAGATATAAAGCAGTGAATTACCTCACAATTTTGGTTCCGTTTTGATGCTTCTTGTACTCGTACTCGTTCAAGCTTGGCTCTTCTAACTCCTCTTGCTGTTTTGCCATTACCATTACTGACATCCCTACGGGTAGGCTCTGGCAGGGTGAGCGGCGAGACAGTGGTAATCGCATGTAGCACAGTATTTATGGGTTGACTGAATCTGCCTGGAGCTGGGCTGGGCCTGCTGTCTGCGTATCCAACTTGGGTTATGCTGGGTGGAAACGATATGATTTTCATTTTCTAAAATTACAGGAAATTTTCAGCTTTTTCAATTAAAACGTAGACGGTTATTCAATGAGTCCTTAATTCTAATTCTAATTCTAATTTAGACTAATCCTTCATGTTGATTTTTTCAGCTTTTTTATTTCAAAAATAAAGTCTATGATATTCAGCAATCATTCTGCTTGTTTGAAACAGTAATTCAAGGTAAAATCTTGAACTCTCAACTGGGACAATAGTTGCCATTTTTCCCCTGTAACTCTTTACGTCAATAGCCTACTTATACTAAAAATACTTACTAGTTGTCTAATCATTAATGTCATTATCTTTCACAGAATCACTGCTAGAATTTAAAAGCAAGTACACAAGTTAAGAGGGCCCATTTTTTACAAGTACTGACTACTGGTAACCATGGAGCCTGGGGCCACAAAGTACTGTACCAACTGGTGAGTTTTCTTCTTCTTTTCTCTCCCTCCCTGTCTCTCTTCCTCTCTCTCTCTCTCTTCCTCTCTCTCTCTCTCCCCCTCTCTCTCCCTCTCTTCTCCCCTCTCTCTCCCTCTCTATCTTCCTCCCTCTCTCTCTCTCACACACTCTCTCTCACACACTCTCTCTCTTGCTCAATCTCTCTCTCTCTCTTGCTCAATCTCTCTCTCTCTCTCTCTCTCTCCTCTCAATGACAACCTCTATCTCTGTTGCTTTTTATGAACTTTACGGTGTTTGTTAGACTGAAGTATGTTATGTTCATTGATTGAAACTTTTTCTTCATGTACTACATACCCATCCCTTCAGGAGTCAACCAGGAAGGGTGCACTTTTGTTTAATCAGTCTGTCTCGCTTTTAGTTTCAATTTCAAAAGAAATTGGTCGCTTGAAGTTCTATGTTCTATAAAAGGAACAGATACAGGTAAATGTACTTTTGGACTTGCAAAGAAAACAATAATAACTATTTTGATTTATAAATTTTGGGTGGGAATTTCGAATGCAGGACTGGATAGCGTAAAGAACATTGAAATTGACCCAAAGTGCAGTTCATTAGAATATCACATGAGAAAATCCTAGAAATGCAGTAATATTATATATTAGATTGAAAAATGCTCAATGATTTTATTTTAGTTTGAAATACTTTCAATTTAGCTTTCTATTAAAAAAAAAGGTATAAACAAAAATGATAACATTAATTTTACCTTTAATAGAAATAAGAGAAAGATGCCCCCCTCTGTTCTGTTGATGACATGCTTTACATGTACACGTACAGTATATCCCTATTGAAGAATCAATAGATTCATAAACTGCTAGTTATAAAGTACATGTCCAGGTAGTTCAATAATATCATTTAGATTCAACTGGAGTTTTATGAAGAGTATAAAGATGTTTACTATAAGCGGAATAAAGGAATGAGAACGCATGTTATTGTATTTCAAATTCAAATAATGCATTTATGGCCTAATCATTGAACCTTGGATAGACATCTATCGTGGGTTTGGATAAAAATAGTTTAAATACGCTTGCATCACAAAGGTAGGAATTTAAACATGAATGGTACTGTATGTTGCAATACTGCCATATTTATGAGAGTCTTTATGAAAACAGTCATACAATGTATTACATGTAAGCAGTAGCCCTGGGGAAAACCCAGTGGCCACACCTCATTTCATGTAATAACCTACTCAATAGGCCTGTCAAAGCCCCTCTCAGAATTACAAAACTTAACACCTCTTGAATAGAATTGAACTGAATTGAAAATGGTTTTAATAAAAAAGATGCATACATGTAGCAGGCCAAAAGCTGAATTGCATTGCATATCGATTCACAATAAAATAGCAGGAAAAAATTGCATTTGAGTTTACAGAAATATACATTAAACTCAACGATTTGAAAGCATAAAGTGTTTCAACACTGTCCTTGACTGGACAAAACAGTCAGCCCCTTTAAATCGCCACAGCTGAGGCAAAAATAGCCGATGCATTTTCATATGTCATGCACATGAGATGGTCCTGAATTAGCGTTACAATTAATGGTAACCTTTGACGAGCTTTCGTTTACGTTCGGTATTATGATTTCAATTTGTTACCGCCACACTTTCCATACAATATCTTACATGTACCTCCATGTATCTACAACACTTACCTTGATTATATATGGTACTGAATTATTATTTAAGATCTCAGCTTCTACTTTTCTACTTCCCTTTCAAGCCTAATTTGGAATAGATACCTGTACCTTTTTTCCTGTTCTAAAGTGTATGTAATCCTATTATTATTATGAGGAAATATATTTTGTTAATGTTTTTACGCCATTTGTAATTAGTTAAGTTCATGCACTTTTTATTGTAAAATCATTTGTAATTCAGCTCTCGAGCTGCGAGGATGTTTATTGAATAAATACCATTATATATTATGAGCTAGAAGATTAGGACTGATTGAGTAAAGATCTAGAGTCTGAGCGTACAGACTAACAGTTAGTGGGGATTCCCAAGGCACTTTGATTGCACCTTGATTGGACCTTGGAGCCCCTTAACCAATAGAATACCAAACAAAAAGCGAGCCCTGGATTAAACTGGATGTAAGATGTGTGTCAAATGATACAGTCTCCAGTGGGTTAACCGAGCGGCTCCGTGATTCGTTGTACTTACATGTACATGTAATTTTTCCACTCACTTGTTAATAGGAATTGTCCAATTTTGAACATAATAACAATGGTGATGAGTATGGTTGCTCTGGTGTGTTGGTGTGTGTTTGTTTGTGTGTTTGTCTATGTCTGTTATTATGAAATGCTGGAAAAAATACAGGAAAAAGATCCCAAATACACACCTTATCTTGATGGGAACCAAAACCTTCATACTATTAGTTACTTTTATTGTAAAGTTTAAGATACTGTATTTGAATAAAATCAGTGAAAATTTGAACAAAATCGGGCAAGGAATAAGGAAGTTAAAGCATTTTGAAATGACTAGTCACTAGAGGGCAATATTCAATTTGATGACATCATTTGTAGACAACTCTCCATGCCTTTTGTACATCAAATTTCACAATTCTTTTGTTTTCTTTGTACCGGTATTTATTTGTGTTCTTGATCCGACTTCATAACATGTGAAGCAGAATATCATTTTGCATGCTATACCTTGCTTTCAGGGGAGTAGATTATCTCAATCACAAGAAAGAAGGAAAAACATGAAATTTGATGTCCAAAAGGCATGGAAAGTTGTCCACAAATGATGTCATCAAATTGAATATCGCCCTCTAGTGACTAATCATTTCAAAAAGCTTTAACTTCCTTATTCCTTGCTCGATTTTGTTAAAATTTTCACTGATTTTATTAAAATATCTTAAACTTTACAATAAAAATAACTTAGTATGAAGGTTTTGGTTCCCAGTTGCTAATTACCATATTCATGAATACCTATTAATTAGCATATGAACAAAATGCCATGTGTTTGGGTGTGTACATGTATGCAGTGAGGGTTTTATAAATCTGTTTGTGTGTTTCTACTATGAGTGTTGTGCTGCTAATTATTTCAGAACAATATTTTCAGTTGTGAGGCTAAAAACAAGTAAAATTATTAATAAATAGAGAATTAAAATCATATTTCCCGTTTTTTACATATTTACCGGATGCGCATCTTATTTACCGGACGGTATTTACCGGTATTTACCGCCCAACCCTGGCAGTAACCGATGCAATTCTTTCCTAAAGGTTATTTAGCATCCAAATGACAGGTCCAATGCATTATGCACCTTGCACTCTGATTTTCCTTGTTATAAAATTTAAATTGAAACATCTGAATTTTATAATTTTTGTCTCGCCTGCGTAGCAAAAAGCGAGACATAGGCGCCGCTTTTCCGGTGACGGCGGTGGCGACGGCGACGGCGACGGCGACGGCGACGGCGTCAACATCAAAAACTTAACCTAAGGTTAAGTTTTTGAATTTTTGGTATAATTTTTAAAGTATAAGTTCTTAGTCAATGAAACTTTGACTATAGGGTAATCAAGTATCCCCAATCATGTGAGTAGAATTTCAGCTCACAAAGTCAAGGTCAAAGGTCATTTCAGGTCAACAGACTTGGACTATGTTGTAGCATCATCATCGAAAACTTAACCTAAGGTTAAGTTTTTGAATTTTTGATATAATTTTGAAAGTATAAGTTCTTAGTCAATGAAACTTGGACTATAGGGTTATCAAGTCTCCCCAATCATGTGAGTAGAATTTCAGGTCACTAAGTTAAGGTCAAAGGCCATTTAAGGTCAACAAACTTAGACTTTGTTGTGGCATCAACATTAAGATTTTCAAAATGCTTCTTCTTCGTTATTTTTCAACCGATTTTGATTCTGATTGTTTCATATGATAGGGCTAGGAGGGGATTTAAAATTTCTACACAGAGTCGTGAAATTCATTATCTATGCTAATTTATGCAAATTTATTCAAAATCACAAAAAAGGCTTCTTCTCCTTCATTTCTCGACCGATTTTGATTTGGTTTGCTTTATATCGTAGAGCTAACTTTGGTACACTAAACTTCTACACAGAATTTTGAAATTGTTCTCCATTAATTAATTATGGTAATTTATGCAAATTTATTCCAAAAATAACAAAAATTGCTTCTTTTCCCTCATTTCTTGACCGATTTTGCCTTATCTGGTAGAGCTAAATTTGGAACAATAAACTTCTACACAGAATTGTGAGATTTTGCTCCATTGATTATTCATGGTACTTTATGCAAATGAAATGAAATTATGTCCCTTCCAGGGCATCAAATTTCTATTTTTTGACCAGTTCAAAAGTGTACCACATAAAATTTACGATATTTGTTGTTGTGAGATGCGGATGAGCGCTACGTCATTGACGTTCTGGTTTATCATATTGAATTGCGTTATGCAGGCGAGACCGCCGAGAGCGTTTCCCTTGTTTGCTCTTTGTACCCGCGGAGATGCCCCTTTTCAACCAGTAGACACCAAAGTCTACATGTGTTCTCCATATTTCTGTTTACAAGATAAAAAAAAAACATGCTAAAATAATTTATACTATATTTCATCCTTGAAAAACATCAGTACAAGCCACATGTATTAATTCATTCAAGTATGTGTAATATGCACTATGAATATGACGGACGAAGAAAGAGGACAAAATATACAGTTCCTTTGTCTACCACAGCAAGGGTAGAATGAGGTACTGTATGTTTGTCCTCTTTGTCCGTCATGTTCATAGTGAAGATACAGCTTCCAGTGGAGTCTGGTTAGAAAGACTAATATTGGGGATTCCCAATATGATGCAATACAATGTACAGTAGGTGTTTTATTGCTGCTGTCATTGGCAAATCTTTTACATTCATAGTTGGGAAATTTCACAATACCCTTTTCTACACCTGCACATTCATCAATAAAATGGAACATTCTTTCCCCCTTAACTCTTAAGCTGCCACCCATACAATGCACCCAGTGCCACAGTGCTAATTCCTATTGTGCCACAGTGCTAATCTCCTGCGTGCCAAGTTAATTTTAAGGTTGGTTCAAGTGCGTGTTATTTAAATCTTTACAAACAAAAAATCGCTGAATTACTCGAGAAAATCCAATCTGACTGTTGTATACAAAGACGCGTAATCCAAAGCCGATAATCTGATGCACGCGATAGAACTTTCAATAGCGCTGCAAAAGCACTCAGCACGGTACAATGGGCATGAACAATAACTGTTATTACATCTGTGCGCTAGCGCGCACAAAGCACCGTAGCGGTGGCTCGCTAGCATGAACGTGGCTTTCAATCGATAGCACGCTCGCGTGCACATGGCACTATAACAATAGCGCGCTAGCAGTCTCATGGCAGGATAAGAGTTAATAACCAGGTTATACACATACCGTATTGTTTTGAAATTCACTTCCAGATTATTATTGACCCCCCCCCCAAAAAAAAAAAAAAACTATAATTCAGCATGTCTATTTGTTTGGATTTAAAATATAAAATTTGAATTCAATTGTATATGCATTTTTTTTAGTGGGGGGAGGGGGGGGGGGAGGGGATTGGGGCAATTATATTGAAACTTGTGTGAAAATGTACACTGCTTTCATACATGTGCATACTTCCTTGTTCATTTAATTATTTATTTTCTGTTTCCTTCTATTTCTGGAAAAGAAATGTTTATATTTTCTAATATTTTGTTTATATCTATGTTCTTCATAATCTTTTTCCTTTTTGTTTGCTCATTTTTTTTTTTTAAACTCATTTTTTTAAACGGAATGTTTTTACATCTTTCTGTCGCACATTAAAAAAAAAAATTATCTTGTTTTCTTCAAAATGTGAAAAAGTGAGTAGAGAGAGATACACAAACATACTGGAAAATCTTAGGCAGGACATATTCAATAATTCAACCTGCATTTACATGTACATACTGTACTTTTTTATAGCTAAATTGGATATTGACAAATCTGTCCTTGAAAAATATTTACTGTTTCAAAATCCAATGTAATGTATAATACCAGTGTGTTGGCTCAGTCAGTAGAGCGTCCACCTCACAACTGGGAGGTTGTGGGTTCGAACCCCGGTCACGTCATACCAAAAGACGTTAAAAGACGCGAGTTACTGCTACCTTTTTTGGCGTTCAACAATAAGGGATAGAGCAACGTCGATCTGGAGCTGCTCAGTGGCTGCCAGGCTCCGGATCAATTGGGCAAAAAGAATTTCCATTTTCGGTTTAACTTAATAAAATTTGGAGTGGACTGTAAAACATTATTATTATTATTAATATACTCGACTATGCCCCAGAAAGTTATTCATATCTTTTGTGAAGGGCAGCATCAGCAAATAAAAGAAGTGATGAGCAAATTTCACTTTTCAAACAATTTTTAAAAGAACTCTGACAAAACTTTATTTTGAGGAAAATCTCACATTAATTATGGCAAATCCACAAACATCTCCAATGAACAGATGAAGAAATTTTGCAATAGACGTCCTGCTACTTGTCAGTTCTTGTCCTTGCATACATGTACTGTACATGTACATATACAGTACTTATATGTACCTTAAATTGATACGTTAATGAAATTATCAAACAATATAGTCCACTCCTGGACTGTTTCTGTGTCGCATGCCCAATTATCAGCAAAAAATGAGACACCCTCAACGTTAAATGGATACAGTCCTTTCTATCTTACCCTCAACGGGTGTATTTTAGGGGGCAGCGCGATCAGTGGAGACACCGTGCTGCTTGTATGAAGGGAGGAGGTAAAAAGTGATTCAAGAATAAGAGATATAGAAACGGACAGAATCTGGACTGCTAACAATGAATGATATTGCTATCTTTCAGCAAGCGGGAGATTGCAGAAGGTAACTTCATCATGCATGAGGTGCACTGTCGTAGGAACATCACCTTGTGTACAGACTGCAATGAACCTGTTCCCAGATCAGAAATGGAAGAACACTTTGAGGAATACCACAAACCAGTAAGTAAATACATGAGGCCCCATTTACATCTACAATTTGCCATTTACACTACTGAAAAACCCATAAAAAAGCTCATTCTGTTTTTTGGTGGGTAGTGCGCATGCACGACTTGTCGCTGTTCTGCATGCAATGGCATGAAAGCGAGGAGAGTCACGTCACCATACACCAGAATAATGTTGCCAGTTCATAGTGTTTGACTGGTGTAATGGTCATATTTCAATAAAAAATGATTATTCTTCATTTTTTTTACGTGATTCCTCGGTATTTATGTATCAAGTAATTGCAAGTGGATATGATAATGCCTATTCTTATCTGGCTTTAAACAAGAAAATATGTATGTCAAGTCCACAGGTAGTGTAAATCTGAATTCAAAGGGAGGCTTTTAAAGGCTGACCGTAGTGGGTTTTCAAGGGGATTTTGACACCATTCTGGTGTTTACCCAATAACAGGTGTTGTCAGTCACCAAGAATGGACTTCATTTTTTATGAGATATTTATGATGCAATACACACGGACACTGACTACCATTTGACTTACACATTGTTTTGTTTCTTCATTGTTTCAGGTGACCTGCAAGTGTGGAGAAACAGTGGAGATAAGCAAAGTTGAAGAACATGAGGTAGGGCTATGTGATGATCTATGGCTTTCAGGTGAAGCGCAAGTTACTGTAGATGGTTTATTTCAGAAATATATATTCATTTCAAATTGTAGCAATGTGGATTTATTATACCTATTGCTGCCAACCATTCCTATTGCCAAAGAATCATTCCTATATTTTCCATCCTTCAAACTTTTGTTAGAAATCTTACATTTCCTCTCTTTTTCAGATAACTTGTGTGTACAAGCATACCAAGTACACTGTATTTCTAGGAAGTGGCAGGTAGCAATGTAAGCATGGAGAACTCTGCTATTAAACAAACTTATAAATGAATATACCATGTGAGAAATTGTGTTTTGATTCAATTTTTGAAGCTTACCTGAAACTGGATAACATCTGAAATCACAAAGAGACAATGTTTCATATGGTCTTTTGCTATACAAGAATGTTATAATGTTATTATCATTTGTTGATTTTTGCTTTCACTTGTGTAAGTGTCATTCATTTATGTTTTTCTCTCTTTGACAATAATTATTTCATGGCAGAAAAATGACTGTGTCCAGAGGATCATGCACTGTGAATACTGTGAGCTAGATCTGCCCTTCTCTCAGATGGCTGAGCATTTAAACTACTGCGGAAGCCGCACAGAATGTTGCCCAAGGTGTCAACGCTACATCCAGAATCGTGACCGGGACCAGCACGAAATCACGGAGTGCGCGTTCCCCGAACAGAAACCTTCTGTCCCCAGGCAGCCCCTAACCATGGGGTCCTTATTCGATGATCTCGAAGGGTACGATGAGACCACCTACCATGCTGTGGCAAATCGGTTTGCGTTCCCAGAGTACGTTGACCCGAGCGATCTACTAGATGAAAGTGCGACGATGCCGTCGGCGAGAAACGTTAACTTGAGCAGTTCACAGTTCTACAGTAGAAGCAGGGATAATGGGAGCGGCGCTCAGGATGCAAACTCAGGAGGACGTAACAGGAGACAGAGAAAGAATCAGGATAGAGTTCAGAACATTTATAAGAATACCAACCAGAGAAAACCCGTAGCAAGCAAGAAAAAAGGTAAGAGGTTCGTCTGTTTGGAGGATTCAATGAAAAATTACAATTTACCCTTTCTTTGTCACTTAGTACAATAAATTGCCATAAATGAAATATCAATAGTTTCCTTTTGAGTTGACCATTGATTCTTTGATTCACTGTTCAATTGGACATCAAATGAACTCATTGAACAATCTTCACACTACTCCTACATGTAGTGTTCTTGTTTCAAGAAGAAAGCACTTGTTGTTCTTGCATGCTGTTCAAACATATCAAATACAATATTATTTTGCTTAATATTTTACCCATGGCATCAGAGGGGCTACCTTTGTCTGTATCAAGTAAGTTTATATATATATTCGTGGAGGTGTTGTGGTCTAGTGGATACGTCACCGGACTGTGTATCGCATGGTTCCCGGTTCGAAGCCCGCCACGGCACTAATGTCCTTTGGCAATACATTAATCTACATTTGCCATACTGTAAATGGGTACCCCGTAGGAAGAAATTCCTATAATGCTTGAGAACCAATTGATGGTAGCTCGGCTAAAGCCAGGGTAATAATATGATTGCAGGGCCCTCAGGGAGAACAGTATGAATACTGATGAGGCTACCCTGGGTAAACAAGACATATTATCATTTACTGTTATTACATGTATGTGTGTTTCAAGTATAAAGGAAAAAGAAAAGTGATAAAGGCTGTTTATGAGTATTAAAAAAATTTAATTTGATATTCTTATTGTAGGTACAGTATAAGATGATTTAGGTTAGGTATCTGTTAGAGATCAAGCTTTTGAATCGAGAAAGTACCACCATTTTCATTCCAGATTCTACAAAGCAATCCAACACCCTCGCAGCTGACCAGATGGAGGCTGACCGGCTACTAGCCCTCAGCATATCCAATGAGGATGACCCTGGCCTTGACCAGGAGACCACTAGCAACCTTGATTCCCTCCTTAGTAACCATGGTAACAGGGATTTAGATGAGAGTGAGCTGGATCTGTGGGAGAGCGACAGGGACTTGGGCTCTCCGTCAAGGAGACGGCTGAACAGCCAGGTTTCTCAGTCAGCGCTATGGGACGCTTTAGATGAGAATGGTGAGAGCTCAAAGATAAGTTTGAGTTGTAGTTATGATGAAAATTAATTCTAATAAAAACAACTGAATTATCACAACATATTTGTATTACTGTATAAATGATTTACATCTACCAAATGATTCTGAAAGAATGTTGAGTAATAAACAAAAGGAACAAGACATTCCTTGAAATGTGTCGACTACGACCCGGCCACCTTTGTTTTGGCCTGCAACATTGTCCCATGTATGCATATTCATGTTGGTGTATTTCAGGATATGCAGCTTACAGGGACTGTCACAATTGTATTAGCACATAGTTTGGCTAGTGTAAACTATACCTTAACTAATAATGACTCCATATAAATGACAGTCCACATTGATATTTTTTTTCTCCAAAAAATTAGTTCTGAACGAGAATTTCAAACTACTGTACCGGTATTGTATTCTTAAGAGAATTTTTTTTTCTGTGGACAAGAATTTGAGAATGCGGTATTTCAACAAAAAGAAGTTTCTCTGTGTCAACATACATGTTCTTGAAGCAGCGAGCTTTGTTCATGGTCAGGAGAATAACCTCATCTTCTTGTTTGCAATCATTGTTGCAGTTACTTCAGGAGAGGTTGTGATGGCACCTTGTGAGTTCTGTAATAAAGCGTTTCCTCTAGACGATCTCATACTGCATCAGGTAAGTCATTGCACTATTCACTCATTGATATGAACCAAATCTCATAAATACACTGCGTCCCAGAGCAAACGAAACCAAGAATCAAGTCTTTCGTCTTCTTTGTGCATGGCTGATCATCAACGAAACAGAGTTAAGTCTTTTGTCAACTCTGTTTGTTGCTACAGCAGGCAGCCAGTGAAAATGAATTTGTTTAATCAAACTATGGAAATGCAAGCATTACTTTAAACAAACAGAACTTTATTAGTCCTGGTTCTTTTTTCCTGATTGAGGTGTCAGATGAAAGGTCAGAAAATGAACTTTCCAGAAATGTGATTTTCTCTTTGAAATTCAGATACGGCCCACCAAATGACTTTTTGATTTCCTCTCTTCAAATAGTTTTTAATCACTTTTGTTTGAAATATGCATCATTTGAGTTACATCAAATGAAAGAGGAGGATGTATGCTTTACAAATATGTGTCTTTTATTTATTATAATTGTGATTAAGTTATGATGAAACATTGATAATTCTCGGTTTCGTTTTTCTGGGACGCACTTTACAATAGAAGATGATTGATAAATGTTATTCCTTGCAAATATTGAATGGAAATACCCTCATATATGAAAATAAAAAAGTGTTGTTTCTACCAGTAACTCACCAAGCAATATTTGTTTGGAAACCTTACTAGATATAATGTGTATTTGCCACCAGAGTAGTACAGCTTTTAAAACCACTGGATGCAACAGGTCAATTTAAAAAAAAGTAAAATTAGATTGAATATGGAATGTTGTATCTGAGCTCTCTATTAGTACTTTCTAATGGAAACAAAAGAGCAACAACTACAATGAAACCTGTATATAAGAGAGGCAGGCAGGCAGCCTTTGAAAACAGGGCCCTCTTTCATAAAACTAGTTATCAATAACAAGTTAAAATAACTGTTATAAGCTACTGAAATCATGGCATTTGATTGGCTGAGAGCAAATCTGTCAAAGAAATTCAGCTTTAGTGATTGATGACAAGTTTTATAAACAGGGCCCAGGTGGTCTTCATGTACAGGTTCCTTAAATACAGGCTTAATTGGAAAAAATAATTAAAATATAGTCTTCATACACAAGTGGTCGTTCTCTGCTGGTTTGTCGCTAAATCCGGTCTGACTGTATTTATGATTTCTTCTGACGTCCATGTCTTTTTACAATCGGCAGCAGACCATACCCCATACTCAGCTCCAATATAAAACACCTAACCTAAAAGCCAATTGGGATCCTAACCCTATATCATTGGGATCCTAACCCTATATCTTTGACATATATACTCTGGGTTTTATTACCGGTATCAGTTAGGTTTCTGTGATTAATTGTGAAGCACTGTTAGCTCTCTAGAAGTACATTCCAATTTTTGTGTATGACTTCTCATCCTTTAGAGTGGCTGTCAAATTGAATCCCTGGACCTTATACGTGATTCTAGTCCTCCGACATCAGTGCCTTCCAACAACCAGCAGCAGACCATACCCCAAGGCTCAGCCCCAGCACAAACACCAGTACTAGACAATTTGAGAAGACCCAACCTTCAAAGGTTAGTCCTCTTTCTTAAAGGCATCGTTTAACAATGTTAAATCTGAGATGCATGTTCCTACGTGCTATCAGTTTTTGTGATGTGGTGTAATATTGAAGCCCTAAAAAATAGCGCTTCAAAATGATCATGAAGTTCCTCAAATAAGTAAAAAATCTGCGAGTGACCGGTTTTACCATACTCATTTTCCCCAATAGACTGTAGTGTTATGAAAACCGTTAGGAAAACTCAACATTTTATTTTGATTTCCAATCATAAATATCTTGATAATCAGACAGACGATCGGCTCGTAAAAGCCATAATAATAATAATAATAATAGCTACCGGTAGTTCTTATATAGTGCTTTTCAGGATCGAAGGCCCTCTCAAAGCACTTTACAGATATATATATATATATTATTACTACGGGATTCCTGACTGACCTAAAGGTTTATAATCATGATTGCAGCATGGGCTAAATCCAGGAGTTTGTTTCAGAATCTGAGGCAATGTTACCGAGTCACTTTAACCCTATTTAGCCCAGGCTGTTTTGAAACTGCGTAGCCCCTATGATCTCGGCCGTGAAATGACCGATCGCCGCGAAAATTTGCATACATGTCAAGTGAAGTGTATAGAATACTATGGTAATTTCAATTTTTTGAAAAATTCACTCATTTGCATATTTATGGTAATTTATGCATATAAGGTCATCAAATTCACATTTTTGCCCATAAATCAGACATTCATATTTAAGCATTCTTTCTCACTACATATATTTTTTAGACCATTTGGAATAATAATACAACACAAAAAATTGAAAAAACCAGGGTTATTCCTTATGTTATCTATTGTTTTGATAATTTCTTATGTATTTCTTTGTTTTTTAACATATGTATTTTATTGTTTTTGTTGTTTTATTTCATTTCAAACTATAATTCAACTATTTTGACCCCAAAATAAACACCTTAACTCTAAACAAGACCAAATAACCAATGTTTTATCTCTTTATTCAAAAAATGAGATTTCCATATGTTTTGTACACAAATCACAAAAATGAGCGATTTTTGGGCTGACATGCAAAGACAAAAGGACACGTGACTTTGTAATGGTAGGTCCGATTTTCAAAAAAATTTCTTTCAAAAGATGCGCAAGATTTGAAAGAATAAAGTCACAAAATTTCAGTGCAAGATTTTCCTGCGTTAACAAATTATCGCGAAAAATGTTGAGCGGGGGGGGGGGGGGGGGGGGGGGGGGGCTTAGCCTTGTTCATTAAACCTATTAGACCCTATCCGATGAAAATACAACTTTTTATCAGTGGAAAGCTGACTGAATGTAGAATACAAATATAAAGAAGGAAATAATATTTTCACCTTCAGTATTGCACAAAAGCAAATTTAAACCTCAATTTCTGCACCCCTCCAAATTACAGGTGAACAGGGGTCAAATTTGACGAAATAACTGTGAGGATATAGCATGTGGACCCTCGCCTATCTAGCTGAGGCGATGAGCCGTGCTTAATTAATGCAAAGCCATTTTGAATGTGGTACTCCACATTAGATGCTATCATTGAGTTAATAGCTAGTTTTTATGTTGACAACTTCTGATTTTCAAAGCTTTAGATTTCAAGTTTTCAGAGAGCTGACACTAAAGGAGCATATAATTGATATTATTGTAATCTATAGTTTGTAGCTTTCCGTTGATATATATATGTACATTGTAATTCATCTTTTTCCATTTTTCACTACCGACACAGTCTTTCATGATGTAGTAAACTGCCTCAAAGACATAGAGCATGCAAAGTATACTTCACATTGCTGTATCTTAAACGAGAGAGAAATCAGTGAGAGCACCCCTAAAAATTGGCTGTAGAATGACTGCATTTTCATGAAAATAATTGTTTTATTGATGATATCTAAGAATTTATCAGTTACAATGAGCATTCTATGTTGTGACTGATTTATATTTTATAATGTATTTGTCTTCAGATCCCACATTTTATACCATGTCAACCTATACCATTTACAGTTTTAATTTTTTTAATGGCTAAACCCTCATTGTTCATTGAAAATCTTAGTCCTAATGCAAATCATGATACAATCAATTAGTGGCATACATTTCCAGGCTTTGATGTTCATTGTATTTATTTTTCTTCCGTTTCTCTTGCTTTCCTACTGATTTGTAGATTGATAAGCCCTGAACCGAATTTCCATTATCATACTGGCTCATCTGATGAGGGGACTTCTGTCATGTTACCGTGTGAGTTCTGTGGAGCTCTCCTGCCCTGTGAGTTCCTACCTCATCATCAGGTTAGTTCTATCTTCTTTAGCTCCAGGGGGTTCAGGAGGTGGCTATGAGGGGGTTAAGGAGAGATAAGGAGGGGGTAGTGTTCATGCCATTGAGCTCATCTGACGAGGGTTCTGTTATGCTCCCTTGCGAGTTCTGCAGAGATCCGCCCTGTGAATTCCTTCAGTACCTTATCATCAGGTTAGTTTCTTCCTTAGCTAAAAGTAGGGTTTGGCTGGGATTAGAAAGGGGTACCGGTATTGCTCCGGGCATAGTGGTTCTATTGATAGGGGTTCATGTTACTGTTTGAGTTCTGTGGTGATCCCCTGCTATAAAAGTTTTGTACCTAATAACTTGGTCAATTCACAGATTGACTTTGTATAGCCCACAGCTACTAGTCCACAAGGTGCAATTGAATCGTACAGGTGTACCACATCAAATGCAGTTACAGATGAATGTATAGTATGTGTAGCTCTTGATTTAAGGAATACATGGCTATCCGACACACAACAACGCCTCTAGTCCTCCACACAGGAATAAAGGATGTGTCCACAGTCTTGGAACAGGAGAGGGGTACTTTTGCACACAACACACTTTTCAGTCACCTGCCCAAGAAGGATTTGATCCTGTGACTTTCGTTCAAGGAAAGATGGTCTACCAACAGATCCTCTGCACCATTTTCATTAGCTGTAACTCTCATTTTCTGCAGTTATTGACAAGGAAAGAATAACTTCTTCAAAGCCTAAGTCTGTGCATTACGGTATCCTTCATCTTGTTGACTTTTCATATTCTCTGTTCTATTTCTCATTATAGTTTCACTGCGAGGAGAACGTACCCGCAAGGCCCAACCAAGAAGTGGAGTCGGCCCTCCAGGATCTTTCAGAAGCTCCCCCTAGCCCCAGGTTGTTTACCAGATCTACAGTAGGAGCCAGGAGCACGATAGGCTCATCATTGTCATCATCGACCCCTCCAAAGAACAGGAATCCTAGTAGAAGACAGGAGGATTTGATGCTGAGAAACAGGTTCCCATCGTCAGGTACAATATTTTACAAATTTGACTGCTCACAAGGATGATAGTGGAAAATATCATTCCCAAGGTGGTGTTCAAACCGGCCCTTCTATCACCCCTTCCACCACCATTGAATTACAGAGCAATCCATATTTGTTTCATATACTTCATTCTTTAAATTGATTCATAAATTTGTCTAGAAAAGAAATCCAACATCAAGAGTCTATTTAACATATTTTAGTGTGGTATGGTTTGTCACTGAAACAGCTCCCGTAGGATTCTTGTGCCAAAGTTGATTTTTTTTTGTTGCATTTTTGGATTCATTGGGGTCCATATCAGAAATTGATGGGGTTCAAATTTTCCTGAAGACTCCAAATTTCCCTATTGCGCGTTATATAATCCATTTTGGCGCCCAATATGTACCCCCCCCCCCCCCAGGAAAATAAGGAGGGGTCTGAAAATTTGAACCCTATCATTTTTGGCCAATTGGGACCCTTTTGAAGCCAAAACAGCAAGGAAATCAACTTTGGCAAAAAAATCCTACAGGATTACATACCATACCGCACTATTTACAGTCTTTCAAAGTTCAAAAGTTTTAAATATCCAATGCTAAAAGAAATCAAATATACAGAAATCCAATCTATACAGGTACTACAGTAGTGTAGTGCAAGTTACTGCAGCTCAGTGTAAATTGCACGGCGTGAGTGCCTTAACATCGTGGGAGTTGCCCGCTGGAAGCATTTGAAATCCTGTATGCTCTGTGTGTGCAAAAGTCGCGGAGGGATTACAGCACAGGGTTGTGGCGTACTATCATTTGACCTTGGGTCAATTGATAGAACGCCAAAACCCTCTGACGCAATGATAGATCGAAATGCGCCTTTTCACGTGATATAGTTGTGAACAATTAGTGGATAAGAATTTATGTATGAGGTATATAAATCTTTATATGATTTGAGCCAGGATTATGTTACCATTAGTACAGTGGCTTCGAACAGACAAATGATTTGTTAACTTTTATTTACCACATACCAGGATTTTAGCCCTCTGATTGGTCAAAAGTTATGGCATGAAATTTGCCATTGACCACCATGCGATGTCAGGACAACCAGGAAATTTAGGAAAATATTTCCTGGTCATTATTCCTTTGAGTGTGTATGATAAAAAGATGCAGTAACTAACCATAAAGTATTGCTTGCATTATTCCCAAATGCACTGATTAATGGAAAGGAAATATTAGATTAGTATGGCAGATGAGTTTTGTGAAAATCATCTCTATCATAGAGTGGACAAGCTTCAAGGTTTCTGCATACCTGTAACCATTATCACTTGAAATGCCTTATAAGCCTTTATCGTTTTTTACAAAGTTTGAGAATTGTTGAAAATGAGCTGGCAAGGTTCATATGGGTGCGAAGCATGTGTAGTAAGGATCCCTTGTTTTTTCAAAACAAAATTGTCTGTGTCCATATCATGGGCATAACTACATTTATCTGTACATGGAAATATTGGCTTATGTGATACAATATGTTTTCCCCAGGTCTTGATGAAGCCGATGGAGAAGGGAAGAACAGACAGTCATCAAAGGTCAAGAGGTCATTGGGTCAAGCCGACGATGTATCAGGAAGAGCGCAGTACAGTAGACCTTCAAAGAATAAAAACAGCAATCGTACAGGTTAGTCCAGTGCAGTTAAATGAATTCAGATTAATACAAATACACAAATGTAATATAACTATAAGTTATTCATTACAAGTCGTTCTACAGCTTCTATGCCTTAAAGGCATCGTTTAACAATATTAAATCTGAGATGCACGGCCCTAGGTGTTATCAGTGTCTGTGATATGGTGTAATATTGAAGCCCTACAAAAATTGCGCTTTAAAATGATCAAGAAGTGCGTCAAAAAAGTAAAAATCTTTGAGTGACCGGTTTTACCATACTCATTTTCCCCAATAGACTGTCGTGTTATGGAAACCCTTAGGAAAACAAAATTAAGTTTCGATTTCCAATCATAAATATCTTGATAATCAGACAGGCGATCAGCTTGTAAAAGTCATGAGGATCCTGACTGACCTAAAGGTTTATAATTATCATTGCAGCATGAGCTAGATCCTGGATTATGTTTCAGAATCTGAGACAAAGTTACCGGATCCCTTTAACGTGCCAAACCATATGGCATAAGTGAAAGAAAAAAACTGGATATAATCAAGTTAGAAGCATGGAGAATAAAGCTGCTGTGGTGAAATTATCAACTGCCAAAGCACTAGAAATCAAGTCCCAGATTATTTGCAAAAAATCAAATTGCATTTCAACATTTCCTTTCTTCTACTCCTACTTGTTCAATGAACCACTTTTCCACCTGCTTGTTTGCATATTGAGTATTATTCGTGTATGTGACATCATTTTGTGATTGTTTATTTTGTTCTCTTGGATCGTTATTACTTTTTCAGGTAAGAGTGGTGGAGTTAAGGAGAATGATGTAGATGATTACCTAGCTAATGATGTACATTATGTAGGATCTCATTATACAGGGACCACATTACCTCTCAAAGCAAGTAATAAAGAACCAAGTAAGTGTTACATTAAAGTAAAACAACATTTATTGTTCAATAACATGTGTTTTATTGAAATACTAAAGGTGAGCATGAATCAGTGTGCACTGATAAAAAATATTATTGTTTTTCTTATCTTCACCATTTTTGTTGGTATTATATGACTCCAACTTGTTAGTAATATTGTGTTCATTTGTCTGGCATAAACAAAAGTTTGAGGCAGTTCAGAACAATGCTCTGAATAAATGCTGAAGTATGATTTTTTTTAATTCATGTCTTTTTATAAAGAAATTTATTACCAAACTTGTATATATCTTATCTTCTACATCACCATTGTTCAAGGTATAAAGCTGTTGCACTTCTTTTGTGTTTTAGATCAAGGAATTTAATCGCCGATCTTATCTTAAACATCTTTTCACACATCACCGATAGCATTGTATTTGTAAATGTAGAAAAACAAATCATACTGATCTATATTTCGTTGTCGATCTGCTGCACACTGTCTAACAGCTAGACGTTGCATTCTTTGTTGATTTTCTTTTTTCTGTGGCTGCGCCAGGAACGAAACCAGTATCAAAGAAATTCACCAACAGCGACTATGCCAATGACAACCTGAGCTCAAACACGACTTCTAAATCCAATACTCCAGCTGCTCGAACTTTCAATAACAACAACAAGAAGCGCACCGAAAGGCAGGACAGTTTTCATGAGACGCTTTCACAGTTTGACAATGATGCCTTGCTCACGAGAGAGGACAGGGGTTATGTGGGAAGCGTGAAGAAAGCAAACTCTGGAAAGACTCCCAACAAGGGGGCGTTTAACACCGAGAGGACGGCAGGTGCAACAGGCTATGTTCCGAGCTTTGCGACAGATTCGAATAGGATGAAGAAAACAACAAATTCAAATTCTGTCAGGTTAGTGCCTACTACTTGATATGATGATATCATTGTTTAAATCTTTATTTCACATCTAATTTGGATTTTGAGTGTGTACAACAATGTTTTACCACTTAATAAGGACACCATTACTGAGTGAAACAAAGTAATCGATTGAAAGAATTATAGTGTTTGAATTGTTGTTGACTTGTTACAATATATCTTTGTCTTCAAGAGGCAAATTGGCTCAGTTGTTTCAGTATCTCCCTGTTGAACTATATAGGCCATAAGTTTGAACCCAGCCATCTGTGCACATTACACAAATTACTCAACCTAAGCCCTAACTTTATATCTTAATATTAAATGAAGAGAAAATGTCATGAGAGCAAATATTTGATAACGAATATGGGATATCTTGAGAGCCAGCAAAGGGTCTGTTCAAAGATTTTCCTTAGTTTTATTACAAATGAGAGTGATCAAGTGCCAGATCTGTTACAGACATCGGCGGTCATGGCCTTCCGTTTGTGTCTATTGACTGCTATTCTTTAAAAGCTGGTTTTGCTGATTTCACTTTTGGTTGCCCATTTGTTCAGGTTTTGCAAATATGTGAGGCGGTGCCTTCCCCTGCTTCTATATCCAGCAATCTTCCCTGTTAGTATTTTCTTTTTTTTTTAGATTATCCTTTCTGTAATCTTTATTCAAGACCAACAAATTGCATTTGCCTCTTCTTTCTGTGTTTCTGAGTGTTAAATGATCTCTCATCAACACACTAACAAAGATGCAAAGCTACAAGCTATGTTAACCACTTTTTTTCTTTGTTACCATGTGATCAGCAGTGTAATTTGTTTTCCTTCCCCCCATGAAACAGACTTGCTCCCAGCTTCCCTGTGCCTACCAACTCGGTAAGAAGAGTACCTGTAGGCAACGGAGCAGGGCTTGAACCAGCGATCTCATCAGGTATATCATCAAGGCCCAGAGGTAGCACCAACAAAACTTCTGCCAAGGTGAGACACCTGTTCCTAGCATATAGGGTAGGGTTAGATTTGTTATTAATACCCATCTGTGTGAATCATAGAATGAATACATGTACCTCCTAGACTACCAACTCCATGCCCCATCCCCTCCCCATACTTCCATCTTGGGCAGCTAACATACACCTATCCTTGAGTACAATTGAGTAATCGCTGTTGGGATAGTTTGCCTGATGGAATAGTTAAAGAGAAGGTTGAGTTCTGGGAAGAGGTGAAAAATAATTTGTGAGCGTTATCATTGTATTATACAAAGTGTTCCCTGAAAAGCATGGCTCTTCAAATGCCTTAATATTTTAAATATGGCATGTAACATCATAAAAATCGGGACAGATTTTTATGCTACATTTTCGTGTAGTCCCATATACATCTTTCTGTGTACAGTGCTTCTAACTTTACCAAGACTTGGCCAAATTCCTTATCATTTTGATAATTCAAGAACCTTGCAGTACACACCAATACTTAAATACCTTTTCTGATCGATTCCACAACATTTCTTTCACAATGCAATCGCATGACCAGAACTCAACTATATATTTAAGTGGGAAAATAGGTCTTCCAAATAGAGTATTATTTTGTCAGATGGGGGAGGGGGGAGGGGGGAAGATAATTGCTAGAGGAGTTTTTGGATAGTAAAAGTTCAGGGGTGGGGGGGGGGGGGGGATGATAATAAAGCTGATACAATTGCCCAGTGCTCTGTGAGTCCATGCCCATAGAAAAGGCACGGTTTAACAATGGATTCCCCCCACCCTTCTCTCTCTCTCTCTCTCTCTCTCTCTCTCTCTCTTCCTCCCTTCCTCCATTTTCCTCTCTCACTCACTCTCTCTCTCTCTCTCTCACTCTGCTTTTATAATGCGTCTCTCTTTTTCTCTCTTTCATTTTAGACAAGACCGAAGGCAACAAGGAGACCTAGCAGTCCATCATGAAAGCATCTTGATTCCCAATCCCACAGCTAATTAATTTCACTGATACTTAACATAAGACCTGGGGCATGCTATGTAATCTGACTTTAATCCAATTTCGGAAGAATTTGATATGCACATTCAAACCTGTACAATATTAATGACCAAGAATCTAAATTGCAACATGATTTATAAAATCTAAAGTTTAAGGAATTGGAAGCTTCCTTGTAAGATGAAAAGCTAGATTGGATTTCAGCACAAAAGTCATAGTGACTTCAACGCCTGGGCTCGTTGCACAAAACTTACCATTGGTGGTAACTTTGCCATCAATTGTAACTACCATGGAAACCTTGATTGTGATTGGCTGTTGAGCCTTGTTACCATGGTAGTAGTTGCCATTGATAGCAATTGGCTACGATGTGAAGCAAATGTGGCTTTTATTTGAACTGGGAGGCTAAAAAGCACTAGAATTCTGGTTGTTGATATTCTTATTACTACTTCGAACCTCAGTCAGAAATATGATGTTTGTTTAGATTTCCAAATTTAATATGATTGCCATTTCTTGAGAAAAAAAACATTGCGGGAGGATCGTATAGTGTGCGGTGGGCTTAAGACCTGAGTGCTTAGGAAGCAAGTGTATAAGACCTACAGCACTTAGTCTTATCTGTAGGACTAGGTGATGCAGTGCACCACCTAGGCCTCAAAACAAGGACACCATCTCACAAAAACATTTTAAGTGAAAGCTCCCCAACATCCTGTTGAAACTGTGTAAAGTTTATACTTGTTTGAGTAGGATGTTATCTTTGACTTTGCCAGTTTGAGAAGCTGCCCAGGTTAATTGCCCATGATTATTGTTTATTGAGCCAAACTGCTTCTTTATTGATGTTTGATTTGAAATGCATACAACCTTAGAGTTTCTTTGCAAACCCAATTTATGGTAAGAAACATGGTATTTTACTTAATGTCCAGTTCACTCTGTGAGACTTGTATTCCTGTGATCAATAATTCACTATAACTGAAATCTTAATGTATATAAAATGATTTTATATCTCCTATAATTATATATCGCCAAATACTCCAATAAAAGTAGACTTGGATTTATACTTGTCTTTCATATTTACTTAAAAGTAATACAAAGTTTTGGTATGGGGTCATGAATTTGGTCCAAATGAACATATTGGACGCATATGCGATCCTACAATATTCAGTGATCGTTGTCGCGGTTGAAATCGAGTCTAAAATTATAAAATTATAAATAATACACTCTTTATGTTGTATAGCTCTCTCTCAAGGTCAATATATTAATTAAGCTATAAAACAATGTTTCTTGACTAAAATCGACCGATTAGCTATTCCCGTTTGAAAATTATATATCACATCTACATATTCTGAGAGTTTCATGGTCGCAGCTACCACTGTACGCTATTTGAAGTTTATCACAATTTACCGGGAGCACCGGTAATTTTTATATTCAATTTTTCTCGAAAGCAGAAGTGTTTTATGGGCTAATTTTTTTAGTGCTTATAATACATCCACAGGGGCATCCAAATATATCAAAATTGTTAAGAATCACTATCCACCCAATTTTCAAAATTTACCAAAACTTTGTATTACCTTTAATCACAACTATTTCTCTAATTTCTTTTAATTGGGTTGCTAGCCTCAGACAACTTTCAACTTTTGTAGCCATTAATTAATGGTGAACTGCTCAGAAATGTTGAGAAAAAAATTCAAATGAGGACACTTTTTAGTTGCCACCCAAGCCACAAGGGCAGGACTTTGAGGTCCATGGCAGGATTAATAAGGGTCAATGGCACCTGGATTACTGTTAATCTTAAGACTTAAAGCAAGTTGTGAAATATTTTTTATTGAAACATTTGTACTTCGATAATGTCATGATACAATTATTCGCAATAATACTGTCCATTTAGTTGTTTGATCATGTGAATTGATTTGTTTAGCTGTTCAGCCTTACTTGAGGTAGGTATATGTATGTTATAGATATACAAGTATTTTATCAATATAACAGACAGGGACATGTTGCCAAATGGGGCTTTTTATGAGGTTGGGACCCCAAAATATGACAACGTCCATATAATGTTAGTATGAGATCTTCTACTACACAAGAAAGAAGAAATCATCTGTTAAAGATTTGTATGCAATATAGTAGTACTCTCATGGACATCACATTTATGAAAGATTGCATAAATGTTGGGTCTATAATATTGATTCACCATGAAGCTGGAGTACTTCTAAATTTAGTTGAGCAAACGTTATGGTTAATAGGAGACATATGGGGCGTTGCAAGAAAGTTGCAATCAATTGCAAATCCCCAAATCAAGCGTAAGTCTTGCGATGAACTGCAAATTTGCAATTGATCGCAACTCGACTTTCTTGCAACTCATTAATAAGAAGAGAGAGAGAGAGAGAGAGAGAGCGGGTAGGGGGGGGGGGGGGGGTAGTAAAAAGGCTAGATTTAGTTAACTTAATTTAATTGTTAAAACTTTAATCCTAACAAAATCCTAGGAAATGTAGGAGAGTGGTGGGGCATTGCAAGAAAGTTGAGTTGCAATCGATTGCAAATATCAGTTGCAAGTTGCAAATCAATCGCAACTTTCTTGCAACGCCCCATACTTCTGGTATGTCACAGAAATTACCCCCAACCCCATGGAATGACCCAAATTGTTTGAAAGTGGTGGGTATTTAATTTCATATACCTAACCCGATTCTGTGTTTGCAGAGCTGACTGGAGAAAAATGGAGATGTAGATGTGTCATATTCAAATGGTTGAAACACTTTACTAGAGATACAAAGGTCAGGGGCTAGGAACTTCCGGTAGTGTCCTTTGGCAAGACAGTAATCTACATTTGCCACTCTCAACCCAGGTGTTATATGGGTATTGGAAGGAAGGAGTTCTATGAATGTTATGAGCATATTATTATTATTATTGTTGTTATTAAGATTATTGTTATTAGTGTTATTATTAGTAGTAGAAGTAGTAGTAGTAGTAGTTGCTGTCTTTCTAATAGTAGTAGTAGTAGTAGTAGTAGTATAGTAATAGCATTACTGTGACATCAAATTCTCTGTAGTTGTTTGACACTACACATCAATGTCTGGATTTAGAAATAATTTTTGCCAAATATTTAACAGTGAATTGGTGTAAGAAATACTCTTTCAAAAGATATTGATCTGACCACAGAAAATACCATGATAATCCTTTTTGTGTGTTTTAGGATTTTAAGAATGAAGTTTACTTTGTGATTTTTTTTTACACATTTTGTAAAGGCAGTTCCTGTAGGTTCATGAACAGCAAGTGTGTTTATAAAAAATAAAAATAAAAAATTGGAAAATGTGAATAGAAATATATGCATCTATATTTGGTGACAAGCTAGAAAAGGATATTTACTCCAGATTTCAGAATCACAGGCTTATTTGATTTTGTAGATACATGTAATTGCCATTTTTGCAAAGAAAAGTCAGCATGCACTTTCATGATTCAGCATTTGTTCTAGGCTTTATTTTTGTCAAAGATTTACGTTACAATTGGACCGTAGGTTAAGGGTAAGGCTAGGTATCCTGTTTGGTTCAAGGCTAAAGTTGCCCATTAGGAAACTGACATGCAGCAAATGCAATTTTCACCAAAGTTTGTGGTGTGAAAACATGCACTTTACTGGGTGAAGAAGAATCCTTATACATATTGCTATAGTAAAAATGCCAATCTATGTCTTTAAGTCTTAAAAATATATAATATGTTGTAAATTTTTGGAAACTATTTTATTTTTCATGTAATATATTGTATGTACATTAGCAAGATGATTTAATGTAGAGTGCTCGTGTGATAAATGACTTAAATAATCCTTTATGAATAAATCGCTGAAATGAAATAAAATACATCCGTCAATAAGTTCATTTTTCATTATCTCAAGTTTTACGTGGACTTCAGTATGAAATTGCAGGTCGTAAAGAAATAATAAATAGAAATGGGGTTTTAGTGTGCAATAAAAAATGGGAATGAAAGATCTTGCTTTAGATCTTAATCATTGACTATATTAAAAATAACCATATCACCATTTCCCCCAACAACAATTGAATTTGCGTTTAAAACTTCAGCGCATATCATTAGAAATATCCATAGGATTAAATGCCGCATTTACAATGAAATGACGCAAATTTTCATAAGCAAATGTTATTCTGCTACCACATCTTACACCACTTTATAATGGAAACATTCAATTTAGATCAGACCACGACATCCCGGTAGACCGCCACGCAGCCCTTAATTAAAGACTAAACATGTTGGTCGATCATGAAGGCCATCGTTCTCAGGAACCTTCAAATAACGTTTCAGAAAGCCCTTGAGACCGACATCGTCTACCTCGTGGGCTGTCGGTCTCGCATGCCGTCTGTTTTGTAGACTTTCGCTTCTTTTGCCAACAATATCAATTCCATTCAATTATGGTTTTATTGTTTAAAAAAAAGAACATGGCAAAAGTCTGGAGACTAATATTGTCATATTTACAGTAGAAATACAAGAAAAGATGAAATAGGGTTATAAATTGTACATTTACATAATTGTTTTATGTTAGTTCAATTACAACAAAAAAGTAGAACGTGGCTTCATACATCAAAACATAATGTCATGCAGCGATTATTAAATTGATTTCAATTGGATTATTAGATATATTTATTTATACAAGATGAATGAAACAGTGGATGCCAGCAGTAAAACAATGAAAACAATAAAACAATTCCATTTATAACAAAAATGTTATTTTTAAAGATGTTCGGGGTATTTTACTCAATAATTTGCATTTCACAATGACGGACAAGAATCTATAACGCAATCGGTTGACTTCCGAAAAATCAACTTAATTGATTACACCGATAGCCTTTCAGGTGTTCATCACGTTTTGAAATGTCTGAAAATGACAATGACGTACATGTATTACGTTATCCGAAACTGTAGGGTGTATAGGATGTAGGGTTTTACAACAAAGTATTGACTATTTCGAAAGTCTTTCCGTTCGTTTTTTTTTTTGGGGGGGGGGGTATTTCGCCAAATGTCTTCCTCGAAAACGGTGGCATACGCGCCTTTGTAGTTTACAAATGTAATCCGGGTCAATTAACGTTCATTGTTTTTACTTTCCCCTGCCGGGGCCCCTTCTGACAACCCTGGACCCGCTCTGCATGCAGTACGTAGCCGAATATGATTTCTTAATCTTTTCTTCTTCTTTTTTAACCCACATATCGATATCTAGTAACTCTAGTAAAGTCACACAATAATGTAATCCTGGAGCGACTTCAAACCAACCTATTCTTGACGTAATGTATTACTTTCGTTCTGTTGTCCGTCTTTGTCGGTATTAGCATCCATATAGTCACACCAATCAGACCGTTACAGACCGAAAACAGACCGACAAAAAAATTCCCGAACGATCAATTAATATTGAGAGTTGGTGAAGTTAGCCAGTTGGTTATTTGGCGATAATGGACATTATAACGGGTCATACCAGGGTCATATCGATTGATTGGTTACCATAAATATTGACTGATCTGTGTGTAATAGACCGAGAAACGACATAGGCTTCGGTTACTTGGAATGCTTGAAAGAGAGATCATTGATGGATATCGAGGATTGCAAACACGATTACATAATCAGGACAGACTGGACGTACGGTACATGTATAATGATTTTAAAACACTTTTCCTTTGAATGTCCGTCTGCTGAAGATAAATAGCAATGCATGATTACGTGCAAATTATGACGAAGATCTAAATGTCATTTGGAAAAAAGCAACTTTCTTTGAATTAATATGAAAACATGTATAACCTATGAGTTTCATATGCTGTGTATGAATCTTTATGGAAGTATAATGTTTTCTACTTTTGCAAACGTCATATAGTGCGTATTAAAAAGAGTGTACCAACTTGGTAGCTCCTAATTAAAAAGTCTTAACCAATATGACTTAAAATTGATTTCATGATGAAGAGTAACTCATTTTCTGCCCAATGATATCCTCAGCAGACTTTCAATTAAAAAAGGTGACATCCCAAATAAACTTATCCATTTTGTATCACTCAATGAGAAGGTTCATTTCATCAAGGGTGCGAATAAAGTCAAGATTGTACTCAACATCTAATGAGCATTTCCATGAGTGTTTTTCCCTTCCAATTCAAATGAGGTTTTATTCAAGACTTGTCAAAAAGTCCAAAGACTAAAAATGCAAGTTTATATGAAACATACAATCATATTTTAAAAAAGCATTCAAAAACATATAAAAAGAAAACATAGCAAATGAGAACAAAAATATAAAATGAGTTGATCCAAACAACTTTTTTTTTCTTCAACTGCCTAATAGTCAATGTAAATAAAGAAGCAATCGTTTTTTTAATTATAACACACATACATAATGGCTTTTGACCTACATTCATTGCTTCAGCCCAAACTTGGTACAAGAGAGTTTTGACAATAATTTTTTTAAAGCCTGCTGTTCAGTCATCCTTGGTAGCACAGTTATGAAAATGGTATCATTAGACAGGGTATAGTTATTCTTTGCAATAAAATATGAATCAAGGTAACATAGGTTGTAACGTTTTAATTAGAAACTACCAAAGTTGGGTACACAAGCATGATCTACATTAGCACAAAAAGGTCAGGTAAAATGTGGGGAAATGGGAGTTAACGGTTGCTATCAAATGAATAATGAAAAGTAGTTGTAGATTTCTGTACGTAGCTATGCAAAGTCGTTGCTATAGTGCAATGATCAATACAGGCCCATAACAAAATGGATGTTTTTTCTCGCAAAGATGAGTAGTTTCCACGAACGTAAAATTGAAAAGGAATTAAACAATTATAAATAGTTCCGAGATTGACCTCCGGCCACACACTGGCGATTCAGTGTAATGAAGTCCATCCCCGCGACTGTACTGTGTAGTCAATTAGTAACTGTACTGACGCCTACATTTGTACTTTAGGAGACATGAATGATATTTTTTTCATATTTTACCTCTATCAAGTATTTTTCTGGTTATAAGAAATACAAATATAATAGATAAATAATAATTCTTAATGTCCGATATCATGTACAGTAATCTTATATTGCATATTATTTTCTGTTTACCAATATTGTAGGTATAACTTACCCATTTAAGAATGGACGAATCTTCATTGATACCGTATTCGGCAGGACTACTACTACATGATTGTTATTTGTGGGTGGGGCATATTCTCTCCACCTGACATCCCCATCTCTCCTGATCCTCTGCCGCGCCGTTGAGTTGTGCCCACCGGAATCAAAATTATAAAAGTGACGAGTTCCAAAACCTTGCTGTTATTCGTGTATAGCCGGTGGCAGTTCAAGATTGTAAGTCTATACGAAAGGAATATTATAACTGCTCCGGTGTCACAGTCCGTAATCTTCGTTGCATGAAGAAGAGCATTTACCTTTGCCAATCTTTGGAATATTTATTGTGTTTTGTATTCATATGATTCGTAGCCAGCCCTTGGTCGGATCACGACTTCTGTGCAGAATCGCACTTGACGTACTACTGAGCTGAGGCACCTTCATGCAGCGAAGTAACGTAACATGCATCTTTGATCGGATTTTCCTGTGGAATTATTTGGTTTCTGGTAACTAATCTTCTGAACGACATATCATCATGTTGGAACACTTGCCAGCGAAGTTTCAGCAGACTTATTTCTGGTTTGAAGAAGACTTTGAACACGGTCCGTACTCGACATGGTTGGGAAATTATTGGCACTGGTCAATTTACATCAGTATCGCTTACGTGGTGACCATCTTCGGGCTGCAGCGGTTCATGCGGGACAGGGCTCCCCTCAACCTCCGCGCTCCTCTGGTAATGTGGTCCACTGGCCTTGCACTATTTAGCATAGTGTGTGCCTTTCGTCTCGCTCAGAATTTTGTCATGTTCGTGCGAGACTATGGATGGAAAGCGACTATATGTGATAAACGATACAGTATGGATGGGGTCAACGGCTTCTGGTCAATGTTGTTCATCTGGAGTAAACTCCCCGAGCTAGGTGACACCTTTTTCATCGTTCTTCGCAAGCAACCACTCATCTTCCTTCACTGGTATCATCATATTACGGTCTTCATGTACGCATGGTACAGCTACCCTCTAATAGTCGCCCCGGGACGCTACTTTGTCGATCTCAACGCCCTTGTGCATGCTTTCATGTACACCTACTACGCTCTCAAAGCCTCCCGCCTTGTTCGTATACCTCGTCAAATCAACATCTGCCTCACTTTGATCCAGACATCTCAGATGGTCGTAGGATGTGTCATCAATTCCCTCGCTTGGAACTTCCGGGCACAAGGGGACGTATGCGCTACGACAGACAACAACATTAGGGTATCCTTGCTCATGTACTTTTCTTATTTCATCCTCTTCGCTCATTACTTCTATAAATCCTATTTCACAAAGAAGGCCCCCCGAAAGCAAAAGGAGGCTCAAAATGGCGTCCATCAAAATGGCATTCATAGCAACGGTGCTCATCAAAACGGCACATCTCAGTATAGCAACGGGAAAGCATCGCTCAAGGCGGATTAGGAGCACCCCAAAAGATACCTGGCCGTTGTCGGGACTTCTATTGCAGAGTTCTTTCAAAGTTTAAAATTCTTGAGTGCCATATTTGCTGCACAATTGTACATCATGAGATAAATGAACTGAGAAGCATGTGGCTACTAATAGAAACAGTCAAACCTGTATAAAGACCACTCAAGTGTAGACATTTTTGTAAAGGTTCCTCTAAAATAGTTTTCAATGAGAATTACTATTTAAAGAAAACAACAACTAAAAATGTATTTACATGTTGTTTATGTGTAAGTATATTTTCAAAAGGTATCAGGCCTGATAACCCGATTTAAATCGGTTTCCCGATTTTTTTTTATTTTTCCCGATTTTTTCCCGATTTTTTTTTCCCGATTTTAAAAAAAAAAAAAAATCCAGATTTTTTTTTTTTTTTTAAATTTTTTTTTACCAATTTTTTTTTCTTCACTATTTTATCCTGATTTTCCCGAGTTCCCTCTCATTTTCTCTATTCTTCCCTATTTTGCCCTATTTTTTTCCCAATTTTGTCCCGATTTTCTTACTCAAAAGGGGGAATGTTTTTAGATGCCTTTTTCCCCCGCGAATCCTCTTTTTTTTTTTTTACTCAAGGGGGCGTGGTTGAGGGATAAACAAAAATCCTATTTTTTTTTAGTGCTCACTATCACCCCTGAGGTATGGACAAGGCTGTCTTTGACTACTAATACTTCACAGTTCAGTGGTCTTTCTATACAGGTGGTTTCTAAAGCAGGTTTGACTGTACACACTGACTACATATAGCAAAGTAAAGTACATAGAAAAGTCACAGGTTTTCCAGTTTGTCTTGAAATTTCATTCACATATATGTCATCTCAAAGATGTATTGTAACTCGGTAATAGTATTTTTGTATGGTTTTAGAAATTTGACATTTCTAGAAAAGTGAAAACCGGGTAGTAGAAATTTTCATCAATGATTATGTACTCTCCATCTACTCCATATAGTTCATAGAAGCAATCTCTATTTTAGTGAGTGTAAAGATGCAGTACAATTTTTTTTTCATCGAGCTATGAAAACTCTTTGAGAAGTACATTCAGTTTGAAGCTCATCAGAAGCCCTACCTTTGATATAGGGGGTATATTTTTGTTTTCTTCGGATGATAGGGTCTATAGTGTCATTTATAATGGAATATCAATTTAGTACACTTTTCTACATTTGATGTAGAATTAGAGTAGATGGAAAAATGTTCAGTTTGCTGACAGTGACAGAGAGTGGTTTCCAATGTCAGTAACTGAAATGCATTTTAATGAAATCTATGAATACACTTGTATGTATGCCAGCAATTATCTCTTACCGAAAAGAGGTATCTAGCAGAGTTAATTTTGATATTATGAAGGTTTTTTGTACATGTACAATTTTACATGTGAAAAGCTTCAAGTTTTAGATATTTTTAATAGACAGATTTACTAACATATTTAAATTTATGGATGTTTGTTTCCTGGGGACCTAGTGACAAGTTATTCCATTAAGCTATTATTAATGAATGAATTACAATACTTAGAATCCATTCAACATACATTATTTATGTAGGGCAAACTTTCAGGTTGGCAAGAACAACCTTTGTTTAAAAAGTATACCCGTACATCAAAAATTTGAATACATGTACATGTATGTTAGAAAACTTGTCTAAAGTAATATCACTCTTTACATTATCCAGCAAATAAAGTATTATCAATTCACAATTTTTATTATACAACATGCAGGTTATTTTAAGACAAACCTCAGGTCTTTTATATCCAGGCCCACCGTATTTTTGTATTACATATACATGTACTATGTAATCTTTCCCTTCAGTTTTCATCGCATCTGTGGTTGAATTTTACGTACATGTAGGAGCTGTTGCAGTTTTTATCATGCAGAGTCTAACCTACACAAAGTGCAACTGGTTGTGTGATGATCTGTGGGGACATTCCTGCTTTTATGGTAGTCTGTACTGTACATGCTCAAATATTTTTTTTTTTTTTTAAATTATTGCTTCCAGTGCATAAATTGCATACAGTGGAAGAGCTTTACTTCTCAATATTACACAAAGAGCATATTTTTGTATTGTCATAGTATATATTCAACCAATGAACCCAAACCTTGAATCATGCCCATAAGCTACAGTCCCATATACGTCCCGGACCGTCCCGGACCATCCCGGACCCCATCCGGGGTGATCCGGGATTCGGTCCGTGTTGACACCGTGTTGGCACCGTGTTGGCACCGGGGTGGTCCTGGATGGTCCTGGATGGTCCTGGATGGTCCTGGATGGTCCTGGGCGGTCCGGGAGTCGACCCCGGATGTTTTTGACGGTCAAAACTGCCGGGGTGGTCCGGGACGGTCCGGGACAATAGTTTGATCCGGGGTGATCCGTGTAGCCACCGTGCTGGGTCCGGGGTCATCCGTAGTGGCGCCGGGGCGGTCCGTGTTGATCCGTGGCAGTCCGGGAGTGAGTTATTGACCGCCCAGGACCATCCAGGACCATCCAGGACCATCCAGGACCACCCCGGTGCCAACACGGTGTCAACACGGACCGAATCCCGGATCACCCCGGATGGGGTCCGGGATGGTCCGGGACGGTCCGGGACATATATGGGACTGTAGCTTAAAAGCATCACACTTTTTTTGAACAAAACATCCCGGACCATCCCGGATCACCCCAGACCATGGTCCGGGATGGTCCGGAGTGGTCCGTGCTCGTCCGTGCTGGTCCGGCTTTATATGGGACTGGGGCTATAGGAGCAAATAAGTGGTATGCAATATATTGAATATATGAATAATCATGAGAGCATTTACATACGCCTAATTATGCTAAATTATGCTAAATATTTTTGTACAATCATGTTATTCAGAATCTATATACCAGGAGTTATCTGCAGATTGTACACATTTGAAGAGAAGATGTATTTTGCAATTTTTTTGCACATTTCATATCTAGAATGGCCTTCCCCACCCATGTGCCTGGCTAGTTTTTATTAATAGCCAGTCTTGAGCTTTCAGAAAAAGCAAGAGAAGAAAACACCTTGAACCAATATTTGCACTAACTTTTTCAAACAGACAAACACCAATACCTAGTGACCTTGCAGCATTGTAGATCTCTTTGTACCCAACCATCTCTTTGCTTGAATTACTACAATTAAAGAAGAGGAAAGAAAAGAGGGCTACAAACTTTTAGCTTTTGCATGGTCCAATTAATCATTGATTCTACAACCATGGGCCTGGCTTAGCTGGATATTTAGATTGCCAGTCTTGAGCTTTCAAAAAAAGTATTAATAAAGAGAAGAACTACCTTGAACCAATATTTGCACGAACGTTTTCAAACACCCATTAGTGACCTTATGCATTGTAGATCTCTTTGTAACCAACCATAATTACTACAAAGAAGAGAGAAGAAAAAAGAGGGCTACAAACTTTTCAGCGTGTACATTATCTAATCAAAATTAATGATTGATTAGTGATTACCCAAGGGTTTGGTTTGTGATCATTATCTTATCTTTACTGCCTTGCGTGCTTATCTACACAAGCATGTCCCATGGCAGGAGAGGTTATTAGGGGCTTCACACAAACCAAGGAGTTAGGAGAGCTCCTTGCACAAACTACTAGTTTATATCTAAAAGTGATTCGTGTCAGCTTGAGGTAGTACACATTGTACCTGTTCAAAATGTGTGCATGTTAAAAAGATAGCTTTTGCCCTTTTTTTTAAAACATTAATATTGATTTCTGTTTGGAGTTTGTTTGTTTTTTTTTTTTTTTGGGGGGGGGGGGGGTAGTCTTAAAATGCCATCCCAACCAATCCCATCTTACCTGACCCACCTGTTTGTTTGTGTATGAATTTTGGCTGATTGCATACATGCATGTACAGGTACATGTATGTTACAGACCAATAAAGAGCAAGGTTCAAACATGGACCATGATGTACAGTTAACAACTCAATTATTCATGCCCCTTGTAAATATTATGTTTTATTTGTAACTCAAGAATGAAAGCTGAACACAATGAATTAGGGCCTTTGTTGAATACTTTTAGAATTAGATATAAGCTTTGATATGTTATATTCTCAAGAAACATACAGTATATGGGGTCAATTCAATTTTGCACATACATGTACTTAGAAATTTGCAAAACTTGGTCGGTAAGGGTATGAATAATTTAGTCGTTTACTGTATATGCACAATAGACTGTGTATTGGTATCTTCACAAGTTCACACCAGTCAAATCAAACCATTTTAAATACATGTATGTTTTGATGAATCTTACTTGTGTTATTTATTGAAAGTCGGCCGCATATTATGCCCACTGAGGCGGGTGGAGGTATTCAATTTTCCAAAAGCCTTATCCTTGTTATGATTGTTTGATTGACGGCAAACTCACTTTGCAATTCACATGAATGCACATGAATGCACTTGTGATTCAAAGGAATTCTTGCTGGCTTAACAAGTCTTCAATGCCATGATCTAAATAATATGAACTTTAAATTTAGTTCTTTTGTCATACTGTACATACACTGTATACATGTATGTACCACGTGAATTGTTCTGTCAAAAATGGTGTTTGAAATCAGTCAGGTTTGTACCGCTATCTGTTGCTATCTGGTGATGGGGAAATGACAAAAACTATCAAAATTGTTGTTTTGGTTACAGGGTATGTACATTTATACATTGTATACATGTACATGTATACGGTTCATGAATACATATTTGCTCTATTGTTTTGGTTCAGTGGTTTTCTCTTGAGTGTACTGGTAGTCAGGACAATGGGGCTAGACTGGTCTTTGCTTATAACCTTGCCTGCACCATGGCAACATGCTCATTTGTAAGTTCTAACTTCTACATGTACATCATTCAGAGCACCCAATACAGAACCAATAGGTTGGATGATAATTTTGACCTTCGGGTTTGTCATTCAGGATTGGGCCCGTTTACATTGCAGAACATTGACACTACGGTACTTAAAACCCTGTAAAAAGTCTATGTTTGATATTTCTAATTTAGGGGTGAGTTATGCGCGTGCATTGGCAAGCACCAAAGCGAGGAGAGTCACGTCACCAACCAAAAATGGTAATAATTCACTGGTGTTTTGAAAGCGAGCATTATTTTACACTGCAAAAACTGGTGAAGTTTCAGGCATTTTAAAAAACCCACTCTTCAGAAGTGGGATTTTTATGTGGGTATTTCAGCATTTGTATGGATAGTTGATTTCTACAGGTAGTGGAAAACAGTACAGGAGTTATGCAATAAACCATCCATGTTAAAAATGAAATGTAATGTATTATTGTACAGAACTGTAGGGAGTCTTGCACTTTAAGTTCTGGAAAACCACTTTTGGTTTTGGTCTCTGTGGGGGTTGTGGGGTACTCCACTTGTGAAAGGCATTTATCACAGTGGGTTTTGTTGTTCAATGAAATCAATCATGTGTGTACACCACAATGATTAGAATTCTTCCCATTAAGTGGCACCGAACCGAAAGCAATACTGACTTGTGAAGCTTACCTTTTGCCATTCAATGTTTATAGTCTGGATTCTATTTAAGGGAATGACATACAAATTACAACGTACAGCAAGCTACCTATACATATTAAAGGATATTTATTTTGCTTTAAATTTTCATAATCCTGTTTTTAATTTTCCAGTATTTGGGGGAATGGAATTTTCACAAATCAAATAGAGCTAGAGGGAAAAAAACCCACATGCACATGTGTATATTAAATTCCTTTAAATGTTGAGTATGGGCCAAGCAATTACATTGTGAAAGAAAATGTCTAGAAGCAATATGGGAAACGTTGATTAATAATCTAACGTCGTATCCTGTGAGGCTTTCGGAATGATCAAAATGATAAGGAAATTTACTCAATCTTGCTAGATATCACGTACACTGCACAAAGGAATCAGTGTATTGGACGACAAACTGATGTGGTCCAAATTTAGAGCTATATCTCATCATATTTGAGAGCAAGCCATTTCAAGTGATATTTTATTACAATATCTGCTACTAATGAATAGAAAGGGAAAGCTAGCTGGCATAGATGTACCATCGGTCACCTTCACCAAAACTTTCTCTTTAAACTACACTGTAGGGATACCCAGCATTGCAATGAGTTTTACATACTACATCTCCACCTCAAATGTCATGTATTTCGTTTAACATCTTGCAGGGGCGAAATTATTCATTCACCTGTCGCTTAAATGTAAGCTTGATACCAATTACCTTTTTCAAAGCCGATACATGTACATGCATTACACAACCATACAACCAATCCATCCGTTGATAATGTTACAAACTCTATTAATTAGGGCTGGAAACATACAGATAAAGCTTTCATTTTGTCACATTCTTGTTAACCACAACAGGAAGATAAATTGCAGAGATTTAATGAATCATTTTCTCTTTTATTTGTTTTTATTATAAATAGAAAGAGGATCTCTACTGTATGTGCCAGGAAGTGGTTTTTTTTAAACAGAAAGTTAGTCTCAGGTTTATGTTTTCCTTCTGCAAAGCCTGATTTTAGTTTAGAACCAGGGTATGATTAGTAGAATGGACCAATTTCTTGAATAGGATTCATTTTTTCAAAGGGCCAAAATGTTGGAAGAAATCATAGGTAATTGAAATCTTTCCTGAAAGTATGGTGGCAAGATATTCATTATTAGCAAAATTACAGTCTATTTCTTTTTTCAGCAAAATTTGAATTTTGCAACTGGCTTTGTTTTATTCACCCTTTGTATTATGTACAAAACGATGGCTTCAATTTTTGTACTCTTAGAGAGAAAACCATACCATCTTTCGAAATGGAAGTTTGCACATTCTTTCAAAAACTCAGCTTGCTGCTACAGATGTAAAGATTCATTTTAAGAAAAGTTTGACAAACTTTGGAAGCTCCAATTTGTAATATAATATGTTGGCATGGAGGATCCCTGAACAGACAGAGCAAATATATGTTTGGTCTCCTTTGGGCATTAAGTTCATTTGAAATTATGAATGAAGATCACACTCACAGTAAACAAATAAATAATTCAAAGAGAGACTGATGCTACTCGTCAAATCAGCTTATCTTTATTGTCGCCCCTTCATATATACCATTTACAAATAGCACTTCACAATGCAAGTACATGTACCATTGACAATGATTGATGATAGTGAGGCGGTGCTATACAATCATTGATAATTCATAATACTGAATTGTTATCATTACAAGCATAGGCAAGTTGTGATCCATGCTTAGTAGAATGTGCACTCCATATTTGCCTATTATTTCATCAGGAATGATTAATTGTACATTATTTGTTGAGGTAATACTTTACCTAAATTCACAGTTCTATGACAAAACGGTTGTTAAAGTCTAGGATTTAGTCAGGCATGTACATTCATGGCTTTGTGAGATTTGGTATGAACTATACATAAAGATATGTGCATAATAATATTTTGGTTCTGGTATAGCGCATATCACATTTAAACGTCTCTATGCGTAGACCCCTACCAGTGAATACCAGGGAATAGATTAAGAAACAAGATTGTACTTGGGATATTTATAATTTTACAATTTAGGCCTTATTTAGCGTATATCAGCTTCATGGACATTATGTTGGACAGGAATTACTTTAAAACAAATTTAACAATGAACATAACATTTAACTTCTCAAAAATTGGCATCCCCAAATAATCACAAAGGTATTATTTAGAATTGTTATGTACATGTAAAGATGAAGGTACTGTACATGTATATCTGCTAAAGGTGTTAATACACATCTAGATGCTGATGCACATATAAGGTAATGATACTCATCAAGGTGTTAATAAGGTGCTTTAAATACACACCAAGTCACTTATACACATCACTGTGTTTAAAACACTCCAAGGCATTAAAACAATGTATACATGCATGAACCTTTACACCAAGGTGTTATAAGCATTAAGGTGTTAATATACATTGAGGTGTTGTTAATATGCATCAAGGTGTTCATACTTAAGGTCTTTTCACAACTGAAAGAACCACTCTTGACGTAGTCATATCGATTACTGAGAATGCAGCATCAAATGTATTTTTTAAGAAGAAACACTTTACCTCATTCTTTTGATATTTGAGTATTTATCTATTGGGTAGATTCCTTGTGCCATTTTAAGTATTCCAGAAAGAGTTCTATTCATATCTTGGTCTTGTAGGGTAAATGTAATCTGCGTCTGATTCATGGAATCGTATGACAAAAGATATACATGTAGCTCTGCTGCCTGCTTGATTCCAACAAACAGTGGTATTTATTTTTCTTTCAAACTCTTTCAGTATACAGAGTTTGAACATGAACCTCTGCAATGGAGCATTGTCATGTCTATATTCACCCAAAGTACATGTCGGTACTAGTGCTTTCAGTTTATGTACATGTATATATATGCCAATTCTTCCATTATAACATTATGTAAACATGACTTGCAGAATAATTGTGTACTTTGTTACTACTACTTGTAAGTCATGACCTGGTATGTGGTATGTGTTACTGTGGTTTCTTTCTTTTTAGAGTCAGGAGTCATAAGGATCCAGAAATATACCTGGCTAGCAATCATGTTTTCAATTATTTGTATCACATGTTTTGTTGTAAATGTAAATGTAGTACAAAATGAGGTTTTATTAATCATGTGAATTGCAAAGCAATATATTGCTCAATGTCTATTTTATTGTGTTGGTTTCAATGTAGAAACCAGTTTTCATGTCTTTCCAGACAATCAGCTGTAATAGAAATTGGAAATTCAATCAGAGTCATCCATCAACATTTTGGTCGTAAGCTGGAAATTAGCAGCCTTTTCACACACAGCTAAAATTCTATAAACATGATTAGTATAAACGTGTTTCGAACGTGTTTAAACTAATCACGAGCCTTTCACACACAGAAATTTCGTTACGATCGTTAATAGTTTCGTGATTAACTACTGCTCGTAAAATGCGCAGTAGTGCCATTGCGCATTGAAGGTCATGTCATATCAATCAAAGCGCACGCTCCATCCAGTTTAAACACGTTTAAACACGAATTTCCTTTCACACACAAAATGTCAAGCTCTCTAGATACGAACTTCGTATCTGCAGCCTGCTTTTAGGGGCGTATGGATCGCGACTTCGTATCTATCCCAACATCGTATAAACGATGTTCACACTGGGAAATTTTGTCTATAAACATGTTTAAAACTGTTGAGTGATTCTAATCATCTCTAGATACGATGAATTTTAGCTGTGTGTGAAAAGGCTGCAGAAACCATACAGCTTGATTCCAACAAAGAGTGATATTTATTATGAACTCAATGAACTCAGTGCAAGGGGATTATACATGTACACATGTGGTATTTTCAGGGTAAATTCTATACAAAAACAATCTTATTTATTCCATTAACACACAGAATACATGGCAAGCAATGGTTGGTGAGCTCATTACGATTGCCAGCAAATGCATCTTATGAATTTTATGCATGCATTGAATATACATGTACTCTGCAAATGCTCATTTTACCTTAAGTAATGTATTTTTTAGTGAAGCATGTTTTTTGATTATTTTTCCTTTTGCAAATTGCTAGTTGTTATTTGCAAAACAATGAGTAATTGTAAATTCTACAATGTAAATATGTAGACAATGATGTTTGTAAACAGTTCATATTCAATGCTATTATTATTTTGATTTCCTGTATGATTGTTATACTAATCATGTGATACGTGCAGTAACAGATTGGTCTTATCATTTATTTCAAATGCAATTTTCTGGCTGTTTTTATTATGTATCGGTATATTAATATATTTCAATGTTTACATGCATGTCCATAAAGGAAATATGCAATAATGGTATTTTTAAATTGCTCCCATTACATTAGGTATACATACTTTTTCAGTCTTAGATTTGTGCTATTCTATTTATTTTCTCTTGCTCTTTGAGGTCTGCAGATTATGAGGAGGTTATGGAGAATACATTCCAAAACGTTTTTTAAAAGATGATGAAAGTTATAGATTTATGACAAAAGCAAGATTTAGTTGTTTTACATGTAGTGTAGTTTCTTTAGAATTGTAGGTAAATGCTAATGATACACATTTAGATTGACATCTATAAAGTTGATAGCCGTTTATGCTTTGTCGATATATATATATATATATATAGACAATTTGTAGAAGATGAGCAGATTAATGATTCCTCTAACCTATTCCAGGTGCACACGTGAGGTTGAAAGTATGCAATCTATTGTTCATGGCATCCTTTCCATATCAACGTTGTTTGGATAGAATTCACAGATTCAAGTAAAGGCATGATCATATTTTACTGTTTTATGTATATGAATTACATGTAACGGATACATTATGCATGTTGGTTATGACTGAGTAAAGATTTTGATTGCATAATTGATTTATGACTTTTATGTGTACATTGATTTATTTGTTGTGTAATACAACTATGTGCTTGAGAAAAATTGTCACATTTGGGAGCTAGACTAAAGTTCTTTTTTTCGGAATATTCAGTTATAAAATAGAAAAAATAGAATGAGGCCATGTGAAGAAACCTCCCTTTTCAATCACACACAAAACAGTCATTTGTTTGGTTCTTGCAGGGAGGTGTCACTTATACCTCCCTGGCTCTTGTTTGGTACAAAACAGACAAATATGTTTTTATGGAGCAACTGAGGTGCATGTAGAATAGTATGCACTTAATATGGGAGTTTTAGGATAAACTCCTATATTTCTCTATTATCTCTTCCTTTATTGGGCTTTGGTAAACGTCAAGTCCTGCCAAATTGTATTTGTTGGTTAATAATGTTGGTTAATAATAATGTATTTCATCATACCTTTATGTACGTGAGAAAGTAATATATTTAAATTGAAAATCATTACAATGTAATTTAATGTACCTGGGGTATAAAGACTGTGCCACCGTCTTTTTTTTATTCATCCCAAAATTCAATAATAACAATAATATGGTGCAGGCTGCAGGAATAAAAGTCATTTCTCAATCTAGTGATGTTTCATGCCTTTTGTTCTGTATTATTTCTGGATGTAGGTTTAGGTTTAGATTTCGGAAGTGCGGGGGGGGGGCAGACCGTTCCTTGCCAATCCGTTTCAGGCATACCTTAACTAAACACCGAAAAGCAAAAGGTACACCCTCCATTCTTTTGTCCCTTCAGATTGTATACCAAAGAGTAGATTAAAAGTTTGATAAATTTACAAATTTTTACCCCCCCCCCCCAATGTTCTTGTTTGCCTTCAAATTGTAGACCAAAAAGGCACATTGAACGAGTGCTAAATTTATCATGATTGTCATTTGACCGTTTGTTTTACTTTTATTTCATTTTATTCAATTATTAAAAGATGTTTGGTCATAGAACATCAGAGAAAATCAGTGTCGTATTATGATTATAAGAGAAGACTTAAAAAAAACAGAAATAGTTCCCCTACCCCTCCCCCCCCCCCCCGCATCTCTTTTACAGAATGTTGTATATATCCGCCCTATTTAGAATGCCCATCATCCGCCCCTGATTTGAGTGATAAACACATGAATGCTCATTAGTTGATAAGGAGGGGGGGGGGGGGGTTGCTGCTGAACATTCTTCCGATGAGCGATGATGTTGATAAGATACTGATGGTGGTGTAGTGTTTGGGTGAGAGGCATTCCAGCCTTGACAAACCCCTCGGTAATTATTTCTTTGCCCTTCAGCACTCGCTGTTGTCTATACATGTATATCGTCGGCTCACTGCAAAAGGGACACTAGCTGTTGATTGCTGTAATGTCCTTGTAGCAGTGAGGCGACGATTTATGTATTTGTGTCTGTTGTCGATATCTTTGCATTGCTCTGTCGATATATATTCAAGATATTCAGACTTCAGAGCTACACCATGGACCCAAGTATCACAAAGGTCCATATTTACACCATGAGATGAGCCCAAATTCCATCTCCATGATTCCTCGCTATGAACAGTGTGGCCACAATAGCTAACAATTCTAAATCATAATAGTAGCGCATAGCATAGCAGACCAGAGTCTCTTAGCGCCAAGAGTGACATTTCAAGGAAATAATAGGTAAAGCATTGATTCAATTAAACTCTCACCTCCCTGATTCAATTGTGTAACTAGGGGAATCGCTTTTGCCCTTTCGCGTCAATATGCACAATCATTGAAAAGGGGGAAGAAATTGTCAAAATAATCATCGCAGACTTAAGAGATTTACAATCCTTGAAAACGTGTTATCAATATCAGTCATGCGAGGCAGTACTAAGAAAGGAATGAAAAGAGGATACTTATGCCCCGACTTCTGCCCTGTGGCGGCAAACAAAAAGACAACGATCAGTGTTGTGTGCTTTAACATGAGTTGTATTGTCTGCTCAGCTGAGTGCCAGAAGGGCGTCAGGTCATACATCAACACAGATGTAATGCCCTTCTGGCTCTCAACGGAATGTCGATGGTTGTTGGACTGACTGACCATGGACCTACTATGAAGGCTGGATATCTGTTAGACATGAATGAATGAGCTAGGCGATGGTAAACTTGAAAATGATGATGGTGATTATGCCTGATGATAATGATTATGATGGTGGTGGTTTGATGATGACATATAGTAGCAGAACCAGGGCATGTGACCTCCCTGGCAGAACCACTGCTCTACCACTGAACTAATGCTCTACCTCTATACATTATCCCCCCCCCCCCCCCCCCCCCCCCCGTAGTCCGAGTCTGCCGCTGGTAGCAGGCCTATGATAGAAGATTATCAGAGGCTTAGAGAAACCACATTATGTAGCCTAATACAAAATATAGCAATATGCTGAGCTGCAATTCATACGTGCATATTCAATAACTGTTGGTCCATATATACCGCCATAGAATATTTGATCCATGAATAGAGTCACGGCTCTATTCATGTCCATGCTCTAATGCTGCCTTAAGTCAACATCCTGCCTTTTTTCATGGTTTTATTGCTCAACTATAAATAGGAGCGAGCGGGTCAACAAACTTTGGCGCATAGAAACGTAGTACTATTATGAGCTGTTTGTGAATCTCTTTCAGTCTACGGAGCACAATGATGTAGGGATGTACTATATCTCTAATAATGACGGTGTCAGTCTGTTACACATGATAATGAATGAACGGAATGATTTACGAATGAATAAATAGACGAATAAATAATAAGATGAACAAATCAGTAAAATTAATAATAAATAAATAAATAAATTATGTGGCAGATAAATGAATAGACAAATGAAAAAATAAAACTAACAATTTTAAGTAAATTAACTAACTAACTAATTAGATACATACATGTAAAGGTGTGTATATCTCGATATCAGGATGACGACACACATAATGCACGAATGTTGAATTGTCGTTTGGTCTACAACCGGTTCGTCTACTCTCCTCACCGTCTAAGAATCGGGCTAAGAATCATTTAATCATAAATAGTAATTATGCTCATCAAATGATCATTAGACTTTATGGATGGTAGACGAAATGGGCATGCATGCAGTAGACAAACTGGGAATAAGACCGACTGGCAATTAGACCAAATTAGTGATAGACCAAATGGGTAGTCGACTTAGAGATTAGACCAAGTGTAAATTAGACCAATAACTAGTATTAGCCTAAATGATCATTAGACCAAATTTTAAGTAGACGAATTCGTTGTGACCAAACGGACATAAACCCAAATAATCAGTATGTTCAGAAATGGTGAACCAGTATTGCTATATGTACATGGTCTGTACGATGATGCTTAGCATATAGTGAGAAATGAGATTTGATTGAAGCATGTATAAAGTATGTTGACCCCTTGATCTCTCCGTTGTCGGGCGTTCCACTGTACGATTTCTGTGTTCATTCAATTAATAATATTAAAAACGGCTTTTGCGAAACTACTCTGATGATGAATCGGGGAAACACGATTATAGATCATAACTTATTCAAAGTGTCTAACAAAACTTACAATTCATATCATTAATATTTCATTTAATCGATGATAACCATTGCTTCCGCTAGCATTGGTAAGTCGAATATTACCTGCGTTTCCATAACGGATCAATATTTGAATGATGCTCGTTCTGTGATTTAAAAAAAAAAGTCAAAACGTTGTATGTAGGCCTAGATGTTTACATTAGGCGGTGTCCACAGAGGCCAAAGATCCGGATTTTAGTTATCCGGATGTTAATCAATTATCCCATTAAAAATCCTCTAACGAAACAATAAAATTCTCCTTTGAAAGGATTTTTAAAGGGACTTTTCTGTGAGACATTACTTAATGTTAACTTTTGAACGTGAGCCACTTTGTTACATGATTATGCTTGGTAACCTTTTTTAATAAATGCCGCCAAAATCTGATGACTGTTGTTTGGGGCTTAGACAATGTACGACTACCATTTTGGAGGTTTGACGAACTTTGAGGCACTGTAATTCGCCCTTGTATCACTGCCCCTGCTTTGCCTTATCAAATTCGACGCAGTAACTTCCTATCCAATTCCCATTCGAAATGCGCATGACGGCTTTACGTGTAACTAAACAAATGCTCATTTGATATCGACGAAGAGTTGTCAACTCAGAATAAGTTATACACGAAAATGTTACATCCTGCGTAAATCATTATGAAGAAAATATACCACATAATCACGAGTTCACGACACTAATGAAAGGCGGTGCAGCACATTTGCTAATCAATAAAAGCACACCTTGGCTTGGCAAATGCATATATTCACCCGCCTTATTACTTATCACGACGGTTGCTATTGGCAACGACAATGCTTGGCGGACGAAATATCATCACCGAAAATGTTATTGCATGCATCTCGCCAATTTTATTCCACGATTGCAGGTGCGAGCCACCGAAGCCCGGTCGATTGAGCTGTCAGTAATTTGATTATACTTTCTTACAGGTTGGTCACTCCAGTAGACAGGGGGCCTAAGGGGTATGTGCCCCCCCCCCCCCCCCCTCTTGAATGGCGAAAATGAGGAACTTAAGATTAGGGACAGATCGAGGGAAAAGACAATGGAACACGATTTTTAAAAAATATGATATCCCCCCCCCCCCCCCCCCCCCCCCCCCCCCGACACACACACAAGCGCGCACACCCCTTTCCCTTACCAAATGGCGTAGTGGCTTCTTGTGAAGCCAGTGAGCCCGTTCCCCATGCTCAAACAAAATGTCTGTACCCTTGCTACGCCACTGTTGATTACTGATGAATACAGGTTGTTTATTCGGCGTTGTCGTTTTGTTGAAAAGCCATTCGTGTTTCTCATTTTCTATTTCGTAGATTAAACGGGCCTGTCAAGGAATTAGCAAATATTTGCCTTTCGTTTCCTCAACGGTTGGCTGGCTGGACCGCAACTCCGCATGGAATAACTCCATTTAACAATATATTTGGAATGTTAACTCCCCTTGCATTCTATATAACAACCTTATTATGATTCGTCTAAAAAAGAGGTATAAAAAACAGAATTTTCTTCTCAGCATGCAGGAGGAATGGAACATGGGACGGAATGTACACATTGAATAGAATAGTTCACCCCCCCCCCCCCCCAGGGTAACGTGGTAGGCTGTAACACAGAAGAAGACACATCATTAATGATGATAGAGCCTATACCACATGCAGACGAGAAGACCGATAACATACCGAGAAAAAAAACATTACATTGCCCCCCCCCCCCCCCCCCCCCCCAATATGACTAGTACGTATTGGTTGGTTTGGAGTGGATCGCTATGGGGTCGGTTCGGTCGTGTGGGTGAGGCATAAGGCGATGGAGCATTCACATATTATTGCAGTACGCATTTCGATTGTAGCTAAATAATGAGTTACATCTTGCCTATTAAATACATTTGTGCTGTGGTAGGGATTCGAACCCCGTAACTTGTGATCCACAGTCCAGCTGACTTAACTGCATGCTAGACCATGACAGCTTTTCTGTTACTATTACGGAACTTTTCTATTTTAGCATCAAAAAGCTACATTAAAAATGAACAATTCTGATCATTTTATAAGATGTTATGACAGATTAGAGGTTCACGTAAAAGGCCGAGATTGCAATTACATGTATACAGAAGAAAAATATAAAAATTAAGTACCACTTATAATGTCAGTTCATAATAAGCGTATACCTTTCAGAATCAGAATCTACAGAATTCTTCCTATAACCTTAATTTATACAAAGAGATACTACAAATCTCTTTGGTTCATGTAATCACAATATACCAATTGCGCGTGCATGAAATATGTCGCTTGTCTATCAGACCCGATCAGACCCTAAAAAAATACAGTTAGTGGCAAGTTGGCAACTCATTTTTCTTAATGGAGGTTCTAAAAGCCGAGCGCCCCACCCCACTCTTACCCTTCCGATCCTGCGATATCACTTTTATTACAGCATTATGTGGCCCACCTATTTATACAGAATTATCAAACACAAATAATTTGTTCAAACAAAGATTTTGGCCTAATATATCATTTTATGATGCGGCACAACGTGATTATTTGTAAATCGTTGACTTGGAATAATACGGTATATGGTTATTATCATTATCAGACTCAATAGCATGACCAGTGTAACCCCATAGGGTGCTATTGTTGTGTCTGTATACTTGACTACTAAAGTGCTCACTCTGCCTGTCCACTGATATAGGAGATGAATTTTACTATAATTTTGTTTGTTCACATTTTAAGAGGGAGAGATGTTTATATTTACCTTAAAAGTTTAGTTAGACTAAGCTTCCAAGTGCTTTGCACATGACAGAACTTTTCGATACTAGAAGCACTTCTTAGTTAAAAAAATTAACAAGAATTACTCGCTAGAGGGGGTCAAAGAGTCAATACAATTCTAATTCTAATGCCGATAATTTGAATTTCATAACAAATGAATTGATTTGATCTTATTTAGTCGCAATCAGATAGGTAGGGAAATAGAGAAGAGGGGAGAGAGAGGGGGAGGGGGAGAGAAAGAGAGAGAGAGAAAAGGTGAGAGAGGGAATAGGCGTGATCGGGAGAGAGAGAGAGAAAGAGAGAGAGAGAGAGAGAGGGAGAGAAGTGTTTACAGATACCATAAATTATCACTAGCTTATTATTCCAGTTGTATATATAACTGCTTTGATTTACTTTCGCGTGTGTATCTTTGTGCCTCTGCATTTATTTAATTGGTCCATTACTTTTTAATTGGCACGATTATTTTGAGATGGTTATCTTTATACGACAATATAATTATTAGCTAATTTTCAAATGCAGTGAGGTGCCTTGGTGCAAATCACATTATGATAGATTACCAAGAGTGCAAAAGGGGTCACTTATATGACATCACATTTGCGGTCAGAAACGGCCAACTGGCAGACAGTAGTTAAAGATAAACTTGAGTTCTGGTCAAAAAAAAATTTAAAAAATGAAAATAAATTCTTACAGAATCGAACGAAATTTACACTTAATGTTCAAGATAACAAATAAATGTCATTTGCCAAACAATTTTGGTATATCATAGAAAATGTATACTGGCTGAGTAATGAGCATAGAAAGATAAGGAAATCAAGTATTAGTAGCCCCAACATTCTTTGTGTAGTCCCATATACATGGGGCGTACGCAGGATTTTTTTCGAGGGGAGGGTTTTAAAATTTGAAAATCGCGCCGAAAATTTCGCGACTCAGCCAGCCGCTGAATAAGCGGGGGGGGGGGGGGGGGGGGGGGTAAGAGCACATTTTTAAAATTTGGACATTTGGCTGTCCGATATTTCGTTCAGTTGGGGGTTGGGGGGGGGGTCACCCTTTAGCACAGTGCTTTTTACTTTACCAAGAATAATACTCAGTCTGTGATTAAAAACAAAATATGTCAAAACGTTGCATGTAGGCCTAGATGTTTACATTGTAAATTTTGAACGTGAGCCAAATTTATTATGAAATTGATGGCTCCAGAACCTTGCAGTACACACCAATACTTACGTGCTACATGATCAACCTTTTTCTGATCTATTATTCAGACCACACCTTTTCATTCAAAATGTAATCGCATGACCAGAACTCAACTTTATCTTTAATGTAATATATATTTTAAAGCGTGACTGCACTACTACTTACGGCCTCTATACAGCCAACACTGCCTTAGCGGTACTCGTTGATCCCCCCCATGTTCCCGTTTTTTCTTATCTTAATTGAGAGCTGATTTGATGAGATAATAATAATAATAATAATATTTAATTTTTATATATAGCGCTTAATACAAATGTCTCTAAGCGCTTTACAAATATACTATTACCCCGGTCAATGGATTCAGTGCTTGCCCGCACACACTGTGTGCACAATCTCTACTCCCTGGGGAGCATTCCAGCCAGGCGTTACAAGATGCTCAACTGTTTGACCAACAATGACGGCCGCATCCTACCGGGTACCCATTTGACACCTGGGTGGAGAGTAGCAAGTGCGGGTTAATATCTTGCCAAAGGATATTAGTGCCGTGTCGGGATTCGAACCCTCGACCTTCGCATCTCCAGTCAAGCGCCTTAAACCACTCGACCACGACACTCCCTGCCAGTGACCACGCAGGGAGATCTCATCCCTCCTGGACAAACTAGTGCAGAAAGGCTTTAACATTTATATTTAACAAAATAAGGAAATGAATTTCAGCTGAAAAGATAATAGATTTTACTTGCCTCTCTTTACACCAAAATTGTTATATAACGGATTTGCTAGTAAATCAAGTGATGCAGTTATCTCTCAGTTTCAGACAGGACTATCAATAGCCAAGTTAACCGGATGGAAAATCGATGTGTTTGTGCTTGAGATAAACGAAAGACTCGTCAGAAATGGTATCGTTATATAACACTGATATAACACACCTGTAGAATCAACAGCCATTCCCATCACATTATCGTTGTAATTGTTCTTCTGTCAATTAATTTTAGGATATGGTATACTACATTGAAAATAACTACAGTATCATGAGATGAATACCATATAATCAAAGGGGAAGTCCGCCTGTTATTAAAGATAAACTTGAGTTCTGGTAAAAAAAGAAAATGAATTCTCACAGAATCTAACGAAACTTACACTGGATGTTCAAGATAACAAATAAATGTCATGTGCCAAACAATTTTGGAAGAAAATGTATACTGGCTGAGTAATGAGCATAGAAAGATAAGGAAATCAGGGTAGTACTAGCCCCGACACCATATGTGTTGTCCCATATACATCTTTCTGTGTAAGTGATTGTTACTTTACCAAGACTCTGCCAAATTTATGATGATTTTGATGACTCCAGAACCTTGCATTACACACCATTACTTACATGCTATATGATCAACTTTTCTGATCCATTCCTTACCTTTTCTATCACAATGCAATCGCATTACCAGAACTCAAGTTTATCTTTAAGTAAGTTTTAATTAAAGCAGAAAATGAGAGAGTCAGTTTGAGCAAAATCAGATTAGAAATAGGAAAACTACGAATGTTTGAACGGTTGTCATCAGTGAAACACAAATTGGCAACACTGTATAACTAATCATGCGAGCTCCTTTCCAATTTGCCCGAACTTTAGCCTGTTTCTCTCATTTCCTGCTTGTATAAAAACCACTTGAAAGTATAACAATAATGAAATACTTTAGATTATTATAATCATTAAGACTGCTATCGACTCAAGCTTCCATGCTTATGATAGTTGGCCTCTGCATTTATCTTGATTATTTTTTTTACTTACCTCCATACTTTCAAGCTTTCAATTATGCATTTTTGTTTATATTTTATTTTGTGTGTATTAAGTTGTCACTCTTGATGTAAATCAATTATATTATATACTATTATTGTTATTTGAATGTTTTATATTTGATTTATCAATAAATGCAGAAACATCTGCTAAAAAAAAAATGTAAAAAGACGAAAACACCGTATTTACACACATTATCACTTTCAAGTTATCATAAACATATATAAGCAAGTTTCAGAATCCATTGCAGTGACGTAACCAGAAAGCATAAACAAGTAAGGGACACAATGTACTATAAGAGGGAAGTTAAACAGCTCGTCAACGCTAGGTTCTTTTTCCATGTTGCAAATTAAAGCTATTTTGTTTAAATCTAAATCACTTAAAAGGTAAAAAGGTGATCACTGCTCTGGTTCTTCTCCTTAAAGCCCCTATAAAGTGTTGGGAGCCCCAAACATTTGAGGACAAGATGTCACTTAAATTGTATCATAATTTGAAAGAGGATGTCATTTAAGACACATTTCTGCAAGGATTTTCTGAACAAATGTGTTTGAAGTCGAATATTGATGAAAGAATACAAAATTTAGGTTTATCTGCAACCCATCTGCGTACAACAGAAAACCCAAATTGTGTATTCTTTTATCAATATGTGTCTTTAAATACATTTTTTGGAGGAAAACCTTTGCAGCAGTGTGTCTCAAAGAACATCATCTTTCACATTATGATACAATTTAAGTGAAATTTTGCCATCGAATTTGTTGGCGAATTTGGGGCTCCCAACACTTTAGAGGGGCTTTAAGATTGATCTATTTCTGGGCATGAGAAGGGTGTAAGATGGTTCGCGGGTTCCACTGCTTTGTTTTATCAACGGCTTACTAAATGATTGATGTCATTCATTTCCCCCCTTGTCATAATTTATGCGAAGATCGAGACTTAAAGCAAACAGAGTGCTTTCGTAAGTTGATGATTGATAGAAACCTATTACAGGTTGGTGAATCATTATTACTCATATATCTCCTTTTAGACCAACATCTTCGTCATCATACCCAAGTGAAGTCTTTTGTTTCACAGAAATGCACTGTTGTCTGTACAGTTTTTTACCTCTTTTCATGAAATGATCATGGCAATTTATTCTTGATAGATAATCTTTGTATCTGTTTCTTCTCAGAAGTTTATTGATCAATCGAAATAGACATAGAGACTGATCAAGAAAGTTCTGAGAAGGTCATAAACTTTATCTGTCACGAATAAACCCTATTGTAACAATCATGTTATGTAAATAGGTAAGAGATATTTAATCAAACTTTACGAGCAACAGTGTGCATGCTGCGCACTAGTCCGGTGCGCGGTAGATCTGCTGGAAGTTTGTTTAAAACGGTATACTGCACTTCTTGTAGCTACTTGCGCCCCCTACATGGCCAACAATGCCTAAGTTGGTCCCACATGGTCCCCCTTTTTTATGAGATAACCACCTGCCAGTGACCACGCTGGGAGGTCTAATACCTCCTGGCCAAATTAGTGCAGATAGGCTTTAAAAAACTCTTGCAGGGCATCTAAACCAGAGGGGGATGACGAGGGCTTTCACCCCCCCCCCCTCCCCGATTAGGCCATTTCCTTTAAGGAGATGAAGCCCATTATTTGCCAAGGTACTGGTCAAATTTCAAAGCATAAATAATTATAAGGGTGATTCAGCAAAGAAATGCTTCGTTTCCCTCTGTGAGGTTTGTAATAAATGAGCCAAAATTCATAATTGGCGAGGTTTGAAATGTTTAATTAAATAAAGAAAGTCGCCGTGGAAACGCCGGATTAAAACAACTTACAATGAGAATCGTAAATGACTGTGGTAAATAACCTAATGTCTTATAAATGACAACGGTTAGTGTCATATTGGGGATATAGCTGTTGAGAGGGGCAGTGTTGACATGGGGGCTATGGTCTAAAGAAGTAAACGGAACGCGAAAGAACCGAGGACAGCCCTCGAGGGTGTTGAGGATGTGGAAGGGGTGCAATCATCTTTTTCCGTTGCCTTCCCACTTCTCCATCTCCCCCTCCTCCCCCTCGATCTTCCCCCTCCCCTGCCCCTGCCCTCTCTCTCTCTCTCTCTCTCTCTCTCTCTCTCTCTCTCTCTCTCTCCTCGCGCAGGCTTTCCGAAAAAGTTCGTTTTAAGAATGTCATCGACCGTAGACCCCTTACGAAGTTTAAATGTATTTGTCAAAGGTATCAAAGGTGGTTTACAATTATTATTATTATTATTTACAATTACACATGCAGGAATGTCTAATGTGCCGAAAGGGGTGTGGAGTTAATACCAGGAAAGGCTCGTTTAAATTTGTTTCTTCTTTTTTTCCTTGCTATTTTTTATACATACATATTTGTTCGTGTGTGTTTCGTTTTAGGTTTCATGTGGGGAGTTATAACTTGTCCTAAATGTAGTTAGGCCTACTTGAAATAATTTACATTATCTTCGCGTTTCAACCTTTACAAATTTTGTTTGAGCCGGGAAAAATGCCCCAGTCTGTCACCTCAACCACGATATTTTCATATTTTGCCACTGCTCTGAATAGTGAACGAATTCCACCGATAGGTTGCCAAATATGAGGTTTTTTCTTTTCATTTTGATTTTGTACTTATCGCGTCAAAGAATGTGGGCCTGAATTATATGTGTGAGCCCAATAGGCTTAAAATCACGGCATGACAGGGACACAAAATATGTAACCACAAATTTCAAAAGACTGAACAGAATCGTTAGGATATAATAAGATTTATTTCTACCCGCTGCTTTCAACCTGAAGCCTTTGTAAACAATTATAATGCTCAAATAAATGCTATATGCAGCGGCATCGCTACAACATTTCAAATGTGGGGGTGTTAGACTGAATTAATTTTGAAGAAAATTCCAAGAAATACTCATCATTTAAAAGCTTATAAAACCAAAACCAACCTCCCCCCCCCCCCATCTCATCTCATCTCTCCCAATTGTAACCCGATCCCTTTCCATTAATATTCTATATAAATCATTTATATCCTACATATTCTATATCCTATTTATTTTATGTTACCTTTAATCATTATCATATCAAGAAACTGTGTCTAGGCGAGCCATCTTTGTTTAACATGTTTAACTTATTTAAGTTATGATACGTACAGACTCTTTATATCTAAATATAATATCACCAATAATAAAAGATTGTTTTCAGACAAATTATAATCAATGGTTGTCTATTCTATATTACACACATAAGAGATATTTAGTGCACAATCATTATGTGCGATGGAAATGCACTATTAGAGGGGTAAACGGTAGATGTAGGCCAATATTATATATTATTTTAAACATTTGAATAAATAATACTCTTCTATATAATGGAGGCACTGATAAAAGCAAGGAGGATATTTCAAATAATTCAATAATAATCCAATGTGTCGTTTTTGACAAACTTTCTATAAAAGGGTGATGTTAACACACAGGTAGAGAAAAAAAGAATCCCAAGCGTTATTCATCATCTATCGGAATATTCTTTAAAATATTATTTGTTTTGTTTGCTCGACTTTCGATCTGATGCACTGTATCCCATGACCACGTTCTTTCATTTGCCAAGAAAATGGTAGGAAATCATGAGATTTATTTACCATATCCTGTTGAATTATATTCTTACATTTCTTGGCATATCATGCTACCACATTATCTTTCTGAATATATTTGTGTATTTGTGAGAATGGGAGAAAGTGTATGTGTGAAAGTATATTATTTCCTTTTTCCCCCTTTTTATTAAAAATAAATAATTTAAATAATGTACATAGCTTTTTATACAATCACGGGAGACAGATTTTTACATAAGGCCCAGTTGCCCGCCCCACTCAGTGTTATTTAGGGCACGCATATGCTTGTTCCCTCTTTTTGAAAGCACCCCCTATCTCATCTAAGGACTGCCAACATTTCCGAACCCCCCTTTCGCGGGCTTTTCCTGCCTTGGAGACCCCCCTAAATCAATGTACCCCCTAAATTCGGAGTAATTTCTCAGGAGTCCAAAGAGATGAGAGAAAAAAAACAAAAAAAAAACGCCCCCTTTTTAAAGAAATCTCCGGGTGAAAAGTTCATACACCCCTTTTTTTTTACAATTCTCGGGCCGGACTTTTTCGCACGAAAAGTACCCCTTTACCGGACATTTTGGTAACACGCATGGGGTCCGTCCGTTCTCGGGGGGGGGGGGGGGGGCAGTTGTCCTGTCTTGTTTCCAAATACTTTCATTAATGTAATAATGTACATGTTCAGAACCCCCTGTTTCTTCTTATCATCTCTTCTTGTGTTAATCTCGTGTTATATATTGGTATTATTTTAAAACTTTTATACGTTTGTTTACCTTTGTTTTTTTATGAAAGTATTATTTCAAGTGAACTTGAACTTGAACTTACTCTACATAAATGTTATGTATACATTCATTAACATGGGACATATCTAATATTTTATCACATAATGTCATATCATATGATAAAATTATCAAATTATGAGTTATTCCACATGGCCAATACCATGGAAATAGATACATCCCATCAACGTAGATATACAGGTACATACATGTAAATGTAGTCGTCAACATACGGTCCCTAGAAAGAAAGAGATCCCATTTCCGACGCGTTCTCTCAAATTACACAATTGTCTCATCCATCAAAGTGGTATTTAGTCGGTCCCTTAGAAAAGCTGGAATCTAATCTAACTGTACATATAGTATGGCTAGGAAGATTCTTTTGTTCCTTTCTTTCATTTCTATTGAAGTTCTCAGCTACGATTATGATTGTTTTTGCCATGATATCTTATGTGGTCATGTTACGTCACCTTGATAATGGAAGCGATAACAAACAAAATAATCTTAAAAACGAAAGTATAGGTTGCGGTAGAGAATGACATATTAGAGGAGATATAATAATCATTTTGATAATTTGGATAATTTAGAAATATCTCGGATGTCTGTTTTGATTTCCCTATCTTCATTGAGTACATGTATGATGATGAAGGTGAGGAGGAGAGGAGGACGGTGATCGAGGTAGTGGTATTACCTTTTCCTTTCTTGTTATTGTTGTTATGTATAAACTTTCGTTGAAGTTCTTATTCATGATTATGTTTGTTTATGTCACATCATATCTTGCCATGATATGTTATCTTGAAAATATAAGAAACAAAAACAAATCTTATAAAAACAAACAATTAGTAAATAATGTGATATACATGGTACGCATAATCATTTTGATAAAGTCTTGGTTTATTTATATATTATTTAATTTATTTTTTTCTCCATAAACTGTTATAAGCGAACATGGCACTCTAGTCTAAATGATTTTCAATTCAACAAATAGCTCGACTTTTATACAGGGAAAAGACGTTCCTTCTCACAATCATGGTGAATCATAGCGCTCAAGGGGTTGGGGGGGGGGGGGGGGATAGTGAGCACATTTTGTTTTTTGGTCCTCGAAAACTTAAAAATTTGCACCCCCTCCCCTTGAGCGCTAGGGGGGCCCAACCCCCCAAAAAGGTAATAATCACGTGATTTTACATGATTTTTTTCTCAAGGGGGGGGGGGGGGGGGCGGGCACCCCCCTGGATCTGCCACTGAGGGAGCCTACACGTGGAAAAATGAAAGAACAACTAGAATTTAATTCGTCACGAGGACGAATAAGGTGGTCTGCCTTCAAGTTATACAGACATGTAAACAATGATGATCATGATGATGATCATGATACTGATGATCTTGATAGTAATGGTGATGACGATGATGATGATCATCATCATCATGATGATGTTGATGATCATCATCAACAGACCATGATGACATCTGATTGAAAAAAATGAGGGGACACTTTTAGATAGCATATAGTCTCAGCTACAACATACTCCAAAATCAACAAAAACCAAGCTTAAATAACGGCGATATTGCTCGTAAAAGAGAGGAATGTAGAATCCAGATTTGAGAAAAAGTCATCTCCCATAGGGACTACACGCAAAAAGTAATGGATCAAGTGATAATAGGGGATAATAAAGTAAATATGGTTGTTTATTACATTATTTGCGATTGTACGTGTTTTAATATTCAAAGGAGATGGTACAGTGAAAGGTCAAAAAGAAAAAAAAGTGAAGAAAACAAATTGTTGGAGACACCCGGACTCGAACCAGGGACCTCGAGGTCGGAAGTCAAGTGCGTTACCGATATACCAAAACATTTCCCATAGAGATCACACGTAAACGGAAAATGGAATTCTCAAATCCCAATTTGCAAGTGAAATATGAGCATGATCCCGGCATCTGATCGAGAAATAAATGTCACATTTGTGATAGCTTATTGTCTCAGCTACAACATACTCGATGCTCAGCGAAAACGAAGCTAAGACGACGGAGATATTGCTCGTGAAAGACGGAAATGTAGAATCCATTTTTCAGAAAAAGTCATGTCCCATAGAGAATACACGCAAAATGTAAAAAATTGACATGCCTCCTTTAATCGCAAAAAAAAGCCATGATATTTTCATCAAAATGAAAATTTGTGGATACTGCATCTGTAGAAAATTGTCTCAGCTAAAACATATCAAAATTTGGATGAAATCGATCAATATTTACAGAGATACAATCAATTTTCCAAAAATATGATGACGTCATAATATGCAAATTGAAATTTTGAGTTCGGAGGGCCATTATGATGATGTCATGAGTTAATTGAGGGTCAAATGAGACATGAAATCATATTTCCGACTCATACTTTATCAAGATATGAAAAAAAAATTGGGGTCATCTTGCATCCTAAAGAGCTACAATGGATTTTGTATAGGCATGTTTTTGCCCATATATGCTATGTATTACAAGAGCTCGCACGCACAGACATTTACCTTGAACGGAGGCCATCATAAATACGTCATGAGTTAATTGGGTGTTCGAACGGAATTTACCTTGAACGGACGCTCATTTCGTTATTAATGATTATAAAGAGATAAACATGGTATCAAATTGTTCGGAATAAAATGGGCAATACTATGATAGACAAAAAAAGGAGATTTTAGGTTGCGTACGACCATTACGAACACAAACGTGCGCGTAAACGGAAAATGGAATTCTCAAATCCCACTTTGTAAGTGAAATATGAGCATGATCCCGGCATCTGATCGAAAAATAAAGGGCACACTTGTGATAGCTTATTGTCTCAGCTAACACATACTTAAAGCTCAGCGTAAACAAAGATAAAATGACGGAGATATTGCTCGCGAAAGACGAGAATGTAGAATCCAGTTTTGAGAAAAAGTCATGTCCCATAGAGAATACACGCAAAATGTAAAAAATTGACATGCCTCCTTTAATCGCAAAAATACGCCATGATACCATTGTCAAAATGAAATATCGTGGCGACTGCATTTGTAGAAAATATTCTCAGGTAGAACATATCAAAATTTGAAAGAAAATTGATCAATATTTACAGAGATACAATCAATTTTCCAAAAATCTGCTGACGTCATAATATGAAAATTGAAATTTTGAGTTCGGAGGCCATTATGATGACGTCATGAGTTAATTGAGGGTCAAATGAGACATGAATTCATATCTCCGACTCATATTCTATCTAAATATTTAAGAAAAATGGGGGGTAACCATCCATTCTGAAGAGTTACAATGAATTTTGTATAGGCATGTTTTTGCACATGTATTGTGGATACAGATAGCGCAGATCCGCGCGTACTGTAAACTTTGACGGACGCTCATTGCGTTATTACTGGTCAAAAAAAGGTGAACAAGGTATAAAAATGCTTGGAAAAATGTAATAAATATAAAAGTGAAAATTTGGCAATTCCATGTTGCAAAATGTTAGTACGCGCGGTTACGCGCGGAAACGCGCAAAAATATAAGTGCTCGCGCGCAAATTTTGAAAATGCTTACAATGGCCTGAAACGTGTGCAAAAAAAATTTGGAATGAATTTGAGCATTTTAAAATTTTGATGCGCGCGTACGTGCGCGTCAAGGTGCGCGCACGGATTTTGTTGACATTTTTAGTTGACCTTTGACTTGAAGTTGATGTATACCAAATATGGTTGATTTTTGATGACTCGTTATTGAGATATGATAATGACCTGATTTTTACAAAATGGCGCCTGGATGACGTCACGATGACCCCATGAACTTGAAAAAGGTTTTAGGAACTTGATATTATAGGACCTGATGACTGACAGAAATTTCGAAGGAAATTGACCTTGTTGATGTCGAGTAAACGTGTGCACAAAAAAGTGTACGGAAGAAATAAAAACTAGAATTTAATTCGTCACGAGGACGAATAAGGTGGTCTGCCTTCAAGTTATACAGACATGTAAACAATGATGATCATGATGATGATCATGATACTGATGATCTTGATAGTAATGGTGATGACGATGATGATGATCATCATCATCATGATGATGTTGATGATCATCATCAACAGACCATGATGACATCTGATTGAAAAAAATGAGGGGACACTTTTAGATAGCATATAGTCTCAGCTACAACATACTCCAAAATCAACAAAAACCAAGCTTAAATAACGGCGATATTGCTCGTAAAAGAGAGGAATGTAGAATCCAGATTTGAGAAAAAGTCATCTCCCATAGGGACTACACGCAAAAAGTAATGGATCAAGTGATAATAGGGGATAATAAAGTAAATATGGTTGTTTATTACATTATTTGCGATTGTACGTGTTTTAATATTCAAAGGAGATGGTACAGTGAAAGGTCAAAAAGAAAAAAAAGTGAAGAAAACAAATTGTTGGAGACACCCGGACTCGAACCAGGGACCTCGAGGTCGGAAGTCAAGTGCGTTACCGATATACCAAAACATTTCCCATAGAGATCACACGTAAACGGAAAATGGAATTCTCAAATCCCAATTTGCAAGTGAAATATGAGCATGATCCCGGCATCTGATCGAGAAATAAATGTCACATTTGTGATAGCTTATTGTCTCAGCTACAACATACTCGATGCTCAGCGAAAACGAAGCTAAGACGACGGAGATATTGCTTGTGAAAGACGGAAATGTAGAATCCATTTTTCAGAAAAAGTCATGTCCCATAGAGAATACACGCAAAATGTAAAAAATTGACATGCCTCCTTTAATCGCAAAAAAAAGCCATGATATTTTCATCAAAATGAAAATTTGTGGATACTGCATCTGTAGAAAATTGTCTCAGCTAAAACATATCAAAATTTGGATGAAATCGATCAATATTTACAGAGATACAATCAATTTTCCAAAAATATGATGACGTCATAATATGCAAATTGAAATTTTGAGTTCGGAGGGCCATTATGATGATGTCATGAGTTAATTGAGGGTCAAATGAGACATGAAATCATATTTCCGACTCATACTTTATCAAGATATGAAAAAAAAATTGGGGTCATCTTGCATCCTAAAGAGCTACAATGGATTTTGTATAGGCATGTTTTTGCCCATATATGCTATGTATTACAAGAGCTCGCACGCACAGACATTTACCTTGAACGGAGGCCATCATAAATACGTCATGAGTTAATTGGGTGTTCGAACGGAATTTACCTTGAACGGACGCTCATTTCGTTATTAATGATTATAAAGAGATAAACATGGTATCAAATTGTTCGGAATAAAATGGGCAATACTATGATAGACAAAAAAAGGAGATTTTAGGTTGCGTACGACCATTACGAACACAAACGTGCGCGTAAACGGAAAATGGAATTCTCAAATCCCACTTTGTAAGTGAAATATGAGCATGATCCCGGCATCTGATCGAAAAATAAAGGGCACACTTGTGATAGCTTATTGTCTCAGCTAACACATACTTAAAGCTCAGCGTAAACAAAGATAAAATGACGGAGATATTGCTCGCGAAAGACGAGAATGTAGAATCCAGTTTTGAGAAAAAGTCATGTCCCATAGAGAATACACGCAAAATGTAAAAAATTGACATGCCTCCTTTAATCGCAAAAATACGCCATGATACCATTGTCAAAATGAAATATCGTGGCGACTGCATTTGTAGAAAATATTCTCAGGTAGAACATATCAAAATTTGAAAGAAAATTGATCAATATTTACAGAGATACAATCAATTTTCCAAAAATCTGCTGACGTCATAATATGAAAATTGAAATTTTGAGTTCGGAGGCCATTATGATGACGTCATGAGTTAATTGAGGGTCAAATGAGACATGAATTCATATCTCCGACTCATATTCTATCTAAATATTTAAGAAAAATGGGGGGTAACCATCCATTCTGAAGAGTTACAATGAATTTTGTATAGGCATGTTTTTGCACATGTATTGTGGATACAGATAGCGCAGATCCGCGCGTACTGTAAACTTTGACGGACGCTCATTGCGTTATTACTGGTCAAAAAAAGGTGAACAAGGTATAAAAATGCTTGGAAAAATGTAATAAATATAAAAGTGAAAATTTGGCAATTCCATGTTGCAAAATGTTAGTACGCGCGGTTACGCGCGGAAACGCGCAAAAATATAAGTGCTCGCGCGCAAATTTTGAAAATGCTTACAATGGCCTGAAACGTGTGCAAAAAAAATTTGGAATGAATTTGAGCATTTTAAAATTTTGATGCGCGCGTACGTGCGCGTCAAGGTGCGCGCACGGATTTTGTTGACATTTTTAGTTGACCTTTGACTTGAAGTTGATGTATACCAAATATGGTTGATTTTTGATGACTCGTTATTGAGATATGATAATGACCTGATTTTTACAAAATGGCGCCTGGATGACGTCACGATGACCCCATGAACTTGAAAAAGGTTTTAGGAACTTGATATTATAGGACCTGATGACTGACAGAAATTTCGAAGGAAATTGACCTTGTTGATGTCGAGTAAACGTGTGCACAAAAAAGTGTACGGAAGAAATAAAAATAAAGAAAGAAAGAAAGAAAGAAAATTCTAGCGAAATCAATAGGTGATCTGTCGTTGACAGACCACCTAATAAAGAAAGAAAGAAAGAAAGAAAATTCTAGCGAAATCAATAGGTGATCTGTCGTTGACAGACCACCTAATAAGCCACAAAATTCGTAGTAGGTAGGTGGTCGCCGTCGAGCAGCGCCCTCTATTTTTTAATATATTATATCTGATTATTGTACATTGTATCAATTTATGAGCTCTACATGTACTAGATCAAACTAAACATCAAGTAAAATGATAGTTTTGGTGTAAATTTATGCTGTTCTTAATATCACATCATTTGGTAACTTGGACTTGAAGAAAAAGAGGGGAATGGGGAGGAGAGATGGGGAGAGGAGAGAGAGAGAGGAAGAGAGAGAGAGGGAGAGAGAGAGAGTTTATGATTCACTGATTTTACACTTTTGATACCACCAATCCATTTATCATCATCATCATCTGCATTACCCTCTTATGATTTGTTACTGACTTTCGTGCCATGATGACTCTCCCTCTCTTCCACTTTTTCTTGTCTCGGGCATCCTCCTCATTTTGACCAACCTTATTGCTTTCTTTCTTCACCATCTCTTTCGATTAAATCTTTGGTATTCCTTTCCCTCTCATGACATCTACTTCCCACATTCTATTCACAGATTCTCTTCTCAACTTATGACCCATCCATCTCAATCCACTTCTCTTTACCACTTCCACCACATATAAGTGGATTGAAAATACTCGGTTTGTCAGAGTAACCTAGCCCAGATCTCAGATCCTCATGGCTATTATAGCCAGTGAACGCTTGTTCAGACATCGTCACAGACATCGCAGTGACCTCAGAACATCTCAGATCCTCATAACTATTATAGCAGAACGCTCGATCAGACCAAGGAGTTCCTTGATCAGACATGTGCATAGACCTCAAAACAAATCACTAGAATTCAATATGAAAGCAAAGACGAGTTTATTGAAATTCTTCCCAATACAGATTAATGCAGTTCTAGCAGCATTCACGACATGTTTTGCAAGACTTGAAGTGTACTCTTAAACAACTTCAAAGGAACGTTTTGTATTAGGATACAGATTCAATCATGTATGTTGGTATTATCATTTACCTACATTACCTAGAGGTAACTTTCTCGATGAATTAGACAGTTACATAACGAGATACACAAGAGGTGAGCCAAAACAACATAGGTATTTATGGTCCTCCAAACAACATGGGAAGTATGGAGTACTTGAACTTTTCAGTATTGAGGTGTATGATGAGGTATATATTTCATAAGTTTAGATTATCCATTTTTTATAGTACATAGCTGCCTTTTGATTATAGTAGTTCATTTAAATACACCAAAATGATAACCAGCAACAGATGTTCCATTCCTACTTATTTTAAAGTGTGTTTATCAATTCTTTACCATATATGATTGAAGATATTCAACATGGTAAACCAAAATTACACTTCTGTTTTTCTATAATGCAATATGTGACGAGGTATATATTTCATGTTTATTCTATTTGTAATTCGGAAAATTAAAATTGATTTTAGTACAATTTCACTAACCAAAAGAATATTAATCAGATTTTTTCAATGTACCCGTTCTCTCTTATTTTGAAATTATTATGGAAAAACATGCATGAGATTAAGTACACAATTCAAAATTCTAACCCTAACAAGATCTAGAGTATCCAACCCCCGTCGTATGAATAAACAGCATAACGATTTTACACAAGATGGCACAAGAACTGACAGAAATTGTCACAGGGTACATTATCAATGCACATATATACTACAATGACAGACATATAAAAACACCACAGATCATTACTGACTCAAAATCATCATACCAATACATTCTCTGACATGATTGCATCAATTACCCACTTCATTAAAAAATACAACATACGGTAATCATCATAATCAATTGTACAGGAGTTAAAAAATGAAGGTTCCTTTTACATAATATATGCGTCAGTGAACCACTGTGGTCTTTTCTATGTGTAAATTGATAGCTACTGCACGCACGCAACAAAGATCCTACAGTATTCACTTGCTCTAGCTGTGTCAGACATGTGAAGCGTATTACAGTCAACAGCTAGGGCCCTGTTTCATAAACTTGTTATCAATAACAACTTACCGTAATTAACAGTGTATAAACCGCCCTCGTGTATTAACCGCACCCCTCTTTTTCGCCCTAAAGCAAGCCAGGTCCGTGTTAAAAAAAACAGTAGAGGACCTAGGATAGAACCTTGTGGTACGCCGTGTAATAGAAGAAAAATTGGAGGAATTATTATTATAAACTACATATTGAGATCTATCAGAAAGATTACTTTCAAACCATGATGACAGACAAATTTGAGTGTTGTTCTATATAGTTTCCGAGTGGTGATTCAACACACCGATTACTGAGCTGGGAGACATTGCTAGGCATAGCGCCAGGTGGAGGGGAATAAATCAAAACTTTGGTGTACCGTGTATAAACCGCACCCCCGACTTTGTATTTTTTTCGGCGGCAAAAAGATGCGGTTTATACACCGTTAATTACGGTATAATAACTGTTATAAGCTACTGAAATCGAGGCATTTGATTGGCTGAGAGCAAATTTTCCATAGAAATTGAGCATTTGTTGTTGATAACAAGTTTTATGAAACAGGGCCCTGGGCATAAGATGCTTAGACAAACACACTTGCATTCCTCTTGTAATAAGCTTCATAATATGAAGTGAAAAAAATTCATATAACAGTAGGCTTATTTCAAGTTCATCAGTCATGTAAAGAATATTTTGTTCTCTATGATAGAGGTTCAATGATGCTATAATTTATTTAAAACATGAGCTTCAATCATGACTTCTTTAAAGAGATATTGCACTCTCAATTAACAAAAGTGACTTGTGAGGATATACACTTATACACGATTGCACAAAATAATGCCCACACCTAACCTGACTTGACAGAGATTAAAGGTATTCTATATTAAAGATAAAGGTGAGTTCTGGTAATGTGATTGCATTGTGAAAGAAAAGGTGTGGAATGGATCAGAAAAAGTTGATCATATAGCATGTAAGTATTGGTGTGTACTGCAAAGTTCTGGAGTCATCAAAATCATCATACATTTGGCCCAGTCTTGGTAAAGTAACAATCACTGTACACAAAAAGATGTAGATGGGACAACACAAATGGTGTCGGGGCTAGTACTACCTTGATTTCCTTATCTTTCTATGCTCATTACTCAGTCGGTATACATTTTCTTCCAAAATTGTTTGGCACATGACATTTATTTGTAATTTATTTGTAAATCAAATGAATGAGAATTCATTTTCTTTTTTTTTACCAGAACTCAAGTTTATCTTTAACTTCACACTCTTTTTCTCTAAGACTGAGTCCCAGGAATACCTGGTCAGATTTTGTGAGATATTTGGGGGTTTTATACATTGGTTGCTATACACAATTTATATTTTAGGTGATTGGTACACTAAACAAGTAATATACAGTAAAACCTGCTTTAGTGACCACATGTCTACAAAGACCACTTTTTTTTTGTTTCCCTTGAAAACGGTTTCTCATTGAAACATGTACTAAAGTAACCTGTCTACAAAGACCACTTTTTGTGTTTCCCTTGGGCGGTTGCTATAGACAGGTTTGACTGTAGTAGGTTGAAACAGAGAGTTTACCAACAGAGCAATGGTTTACAAAGACCTATCATAAATTGAGGAAAGCAAGGTAGAATATTCAATATTCAGTGCAGCATAAACAATATACTAATCAATTCACACTAATGATACATGAATGCCTTTTGCTGTTCAGGTAGAATAAAGTATCATAAAATGACCTTGACCTACCTAAGCCTTCCGCACCATCTGGGAGATGTGTGATGGCTTCTGCTTCATGACCTCAAGCCAGATCTTCCTATCTTGTGACGTTCTGGTCACTTCTGTGAGGCATCCCAGACATCTATTAGCACAATCAGCCTTTACACAATCAAGCCATTTCTTGGCTGGTCTGCCCCGGGGTCTATCACCAGGAATATTTGAAGTTAGGAGTATCTTTGGGTATCGTGATGGTCTCATCCGGTTGATGTGGCCAAAGAATCGCAGTAGTTTTTTGGCTATCTTGTCCAGGATGGTTTCATCTAGTCCTAGAGTCTTCCGAATTGTTGTGTTTCTTATTTTATCTAGTCTCGTTACACCCAAGATTTTTCGGAGGCAGATCATTTCGAAGGTAAGGAGCCTGTTCTCATCTTCTTTTTTCAGTGTCCATGTTTCTGATCCATACCTAAGGATGGATAGGATGAGTACCTTATATAGTTCAAGTTTTGTGACGTCTCTATGCTGTGAAGACTTTGAACAGCACCCAGGGCTTTTCCAATCCTATTCTTTATGTCCTCTGTACATTTTCCTGATAAAATGAATCTAGAGATATACATGACATAACAATATATACATAATATCCAGGACTTGCAGAATTACATAAGGCTCAATAGAGGCACCTCTAAATATCCATGAATAGAAAAAGTAGAAAAACATGACTTTAATATATATGTATAAGGAATGTGCCTTGGAAAATCTGAAATAATTACAATTAATGACCTTCAAAATAGAATGAAGTCAAAATGCACATTAAACACTAGGTGTGGAATTTGAAAAAAAAGAAAGAAAGAAAATAATGTAAACCTGTAATCTTAAGGTCTTTTAGGAGGTGGTAGAGATACAGAAAGTGTTGCCAGAACTTGGGGAAAGAGGGGGGGGGGGGGGGGGGCCTCCTTTATCCTATCAAATTTGATGGGTACCATATTTTTCTGATTCTTCCCTCATCTTTGATCCCTACCATTCACATCACACAAAGCATACAATAGAAATAGTAAAATAGTAATATTTTTAAGTACGGTACATATAAAAGTAATAGTAATAGTAAAATAGTAATAATTTTAAGTACGGTTACATATATTTTCTCTAGTTAAGTAATAGACGATCAAAATAAACATGGATAACTTATTATATTGTAATGCATAGCCTGTATATAAAATCTGTAAAACAACTATGAATGTAACATTAATTTGTAATATAAATGTGCATTGCGTTCTTTTTTGGAATAGTGCTGTAAAAGCCGTATGGCCTGCCATGACTCCAAAATGGGACCATAGACCTGGTATTGATGTATGAAAAGTTTAAAAAAATAAAGACTTGTTGAAATAAAACATACTGAGTAACCCTATATCAGATTGACAGAATTTGATTGTAATAAATCATGTACTTTAACAAAATGTGTAGGAGCCTCTATAAAAAGGAAATCAAGATTTCTAGATATAAATATAAAACAAATCTAATGAATGAAGGATGAAGTCCCTAACAACTAAATATGTTAATATCTTCAGCTATATCCAGGAATCCCAATTATGTGTTCAGCTGAAGGTTATACAGAGTTATGGTGAATACAGTATGTGTTCTATCCTTCACCAACACTGTGCATTTATCTTCAAAGTGACTTATTGAGGATTTGTGCCTTTAAATTCAGTTTAGGGTAGACCCAACAATGAATGTACATATGAATGGACATTTCTGAATGTTAATTAACTCACATGATTTTATGAAATAAATAAGTTGAATTAAATTAGATTAAAATAAAACTATAACTTATTCAAATAAGATCGAGATAAAATCTAAATTAAAAAATTGCTGAAGGGTTGAGAGTGGCAAAATTGTCACCAGAACTTGATTGCATTGCACAATCCTATCAGAGCTGAGGAATATAAGCAAAATGTACTGGTCATAATGAGACTGACTACCAGTATTATTAATATGCTTCAAGCCCAGTCAAGACTCATCTGGAATGCAAAAGGCATATTTGTTAATGATATCAGCGACTCTAAAAGTGTGTCTCAATATTATTTAACACAGTCAGGTTAATATGGTTTTAAAAGAGATGATTGGTACTACAAATTGAAGAATAGTAACAAATACGGACATACTCTGTTCATCTTGCATTCATCAGAGTAAATCTCAAGAATAAACAGGACAAAAGCACAACGCCTAGTTGTGGCCAAACTAGTACAGCCGGCCTTTAAAACAACTAGGCGTTGTGGCGTGCGCCTGTAATCCAGCTAACAGTGGAAGTTACAAACTGATTCAGCCGAGGACGCAGGTTCGAAACTGAGTCACGTCTTTCGGATGGTGACGTTTAAAGGTCGGTCCCAGACGTAAATAATCATATCTGATTGATACACGTCTGTAAAAACCCAATACATACATACATTGGCCAGGAGGGATTAGACCACACAGCGTGGTCAGTGACAGGTGGTTATCTCATCAAATCAGCTCTCAATTAACATAAGAAAAAGAGGATCATGGGGGACCAATGGTCACTGATTAGGCATTGTTTTCTACATAGAGGGAGCAAGTAGCTACAAGTAGGACAGTGGGGCTTTAAAACTACCCTATGGATGTGTGGTCTGATCAATGTTTAGAATCCTGAGGGTTTGCCATCTTTCCTGCTATCACAGTATCCTTCCACCCATCCATCTTCCAGACGCTTGATCACCTGGACGACGGCACCGCTGGTACTCTCCTCCACATACTGGCCTTTCGGGATCAGACCATCTATAACATCCTGCAAGTGAACAGATGGAATTGGAATATAACATTTGCAATCATAGCTTTAACATTTTTCATAAAAATTATCGTTTTTTTTCTGCCTCTTTCTGCCTCTGTCTGTTTCAAAGTAACTATTTGTACAGCTTTGGCTATGATGAAGAGTGCACACATTTTCACACTAGCTTTAATAACCAAACAGGGCCAATAATCCTTTCAGGGATTTCTGTTCATGGATTTGAAATTAAGTTGGCACATTTTACATTTCATTGAAACAGAATGCAGAATGGACAAAAACAGAAATTTGTTAAATACCACCGGACTATTAGAAGAAAGTTATGAATGTTTGCACGTTGAGATCACTGAAGGAATTTATATCTCAAATTGACAAAAACTGGTCATTAGACTGTGATGTATTTGGCACGTTGAGATCACTGAAGGAATATATATCTCAAATTGACAAAAACTGGTCATTAGACTGTGATGTATTTGGGGGCACCTCCCCCACTTGTTGTACACTAAAATATATCGTAGATTTCCATTTTTCTCCTACACACCGTATCCTCAGGGGATCTACTAAAAAATCATTGAAAAAAGAATCCTACGGAGTCCAAAATATTAAAAAATTATACTGTCTGTTTTATATTGATTTTATGTGTTAGAAAAGCGAGCGAAAAGTTGTGATAAAAACTGTTTAAATCATAACTTTCTTAAGATTTGTCTAACTTATTGTTTCTCTAATTTTCTCTGATTTTTTCTGCTTCCCCCTAAGTGTATCATAAAAATCCTGGCTTGATTGCAAAATACTCTCAAATACGCATCAGTACAATATTTTGGGGTCATAATTCAAGTTAGGAGTAGTGTCTGGAACAAAAATGTGCATACCTGAGGGAATCCTGGTTCGTACCTGGTGGCATTGGGAAGTAGCTGATTGTGGACACGCCTTCTTTCTACTCCATCTTGAAGACTAGAACCAAACCAAAGACTTTCCATGGTAATCTGAAAGTAAAGAGCAAAGCAAATCAACGACTTTCCATGGTAATCTGAAAGTAAAGAGCAAAGCAAAGGGTTTCCATGGTAATCTGATAATAAAGAGCAAAGCAAAGCAAAGTCTTTTGACTTTTACTGTGCCAAAGGGTTTTCTCGTCACAAAAAATTACTTTTCAAATGCCTTTACTTCTTTTATAGCCATGTATCATATCAAAATAAAAACGATTAAAACAGAAATATTGTGTAAAATTTGTTTAGGAAATTTATCACTCTTTCTAATGATACCAACAGAAAAATTTATTATTGCATCAATTTCATGAATGAAAATTCATTATAGAATATAAAGGAGTTTTTTCAAATGCAATTTTTTATTGCTATTCTCTCTATATTTTTATGGTATTTCCTAGAGACATACCAAACTAGATGGAACTTCGACTGCGCGCAGTCGAAAATGATGCCTCCGTCATAGAGCAATTTTAGAAACCAAAACAGAAGAATTTTTAAAATTCCAGTTCAATTGTAATCCATTAACAGGTTCTCAGAATATCGTGATTACAAGCAATTTCTCATATACATATATGACCCTTTGATCTTTGACCTCATGACCCTAAAATCTACTCAGTTCATTGGCTCTGCAAGATGTCCTGAGTTAAATAGTAATCCATCTGTCAGTTCTAATGAGAATGCTTTCACAAGCTATTTTTGCATACATAATGAGCCAATGACCTTTGACCTTATGAACCAAGAATCTACTCAGTTTATTGGCTCTGCAAGATACATAAATGAAGTTTGGCAGGAATCCATCAATCTGTTCTAATGATTGTACGATCACAAGCTATTTTTTGCATACATAATGTGCCCTGTGACCTTTGACATTTGACCTCGTGACCCCAAAATCTAATCAGTTCATCGGCTCTGCAAGTAACATACATGAACTAAGTTTGGCAGGAATCCATCAATCGGTTCTTGAGATAACGCGATCACGAGCTGTTTTTGCATACATAATGAGCCCTGTGACCTTTGGCCTTTGACCTTGTGACCCCAAAATCTAATCAGTTCATTGGCTCTGCAAGATACATACATGACCAAAGTTTGGCAGGAATTCATCAATCTGTTCTTCAGATAACGCGATCACGAGCTGTTTTTGCATACATAATGAGCCCTGTGACCTTGTGACCCCAAAATCTAATCAGTTCATCGGCTCTGCAAGATACATACATGACCAAAGTTTGGCAGGAATCCATCAATCGGTTCTTCAGATAACGCGATCACGAGAACGGGACGTACGTACGTACAGACGTACGGACGGACAACCCGAAAACATAATGCCTCCGGCTACTTCGTAACGGAGGCATAAAAATTCCCCCAAAACATACAAAGAGGTTAAGGATTTGGAACGAAAGATGGATGAAAAATATATTCAGAGTTGAAAGCAGTCCATAAACATATTTTCTGTGCTGTTTTTTAACTATTTTTGACTAGTTTTAGACTGTGTTATTTTGATTAGTGAAAGTACAGTGTTGAGTCCATGGTTGAAGTAAGGAATTTGGTTAGTGTCAGAAACAACCACGGAGCGATTGTCGCGGAAGCGTATATAGAGCGCAATCCCAACACGTGAGAAACCTACCAGGCTGGTTGCCGTGGTGATTCTGGTGCCTCCGGATGCCCCCACAACGAACTGCACGTCTCCGTCATCGTCCACCATGATGACTGGCGTCATTGAAGATTGAGGGCGCTTCCCTGGTAGGATGAAGTTTGCCGGAGAGGGCGGCACTCCATAAGCGTTTGGAGCTCCGGGCTTGGAGAAGTCATCCATCTCATTGTTGTAGATGATCCCTGTAGTGTTTCCACGCACCTTAGAGCCAAAGCTGGGGAGGGTCGGGGAGAAGAGTACCGTCATAATTGCGAAATTTTGCGAAATAATATCGAGTCACACTTTTAGAGTCGCCGATATCATTAACAATTTTGGTATTCATGATGAAATCCACCATAATCAAGATACCATCAAGCAGAAACTATATATGATATACATGTATTATTATCCTGTCTTTAGCCCAGCTGCTTTAGGACACCAAATGCATTCAAGGAATAAACTCCTACCAGGTACCCATATACTACACCTAGGTGCAGAGTGGCAAATGTATATCGATGATGGACCCATTGTAATTAAACCTATGCACCATGAATCATTATCAGTACGACTGTGAAAGAACAGGATAGTCGTCTGACTTGCCACCACCTTGTGTGTAAGCTAGTGCGCCCCCTCCCCGCTGTTCTCAATGCCGGCTTGGGTTCAGGATGGGCCGGGTCATAAATTTGGTTCACATGACGAAAATTCGTCGTTTAAAATTGAAACCCCCACTTGAGTTTCACTACTCCTAGAGCTAAGCCTAAAGTAAACACTAGCGCTAGACAATGTAATCCCCCTGCCGAGACCTTGGCGAGGTGAGAGAGGGAGAGAGAGATAAGCATGATAGAGGGAGAGAGGAAGGGATAAAGAGTGCTAATTTTCACAATTAGAATTGTTGTTATATCGCCAATTATGGGTCATTTTGCTTCGTTTGAACTTTCATTATGGTCCTCATCTAAATTATAAGTGACTTTTGGACATGAAAATATCTTAAAACAAGTAAAATATATATTTCCTTTCAGGCAGAGCCCCAGTAAGAGTTTGTTTACACTAGTATTACGTAAGATGATGAAGAGTCCAGCTGCCATCCAATATCATAATCTCTCATGCAGAGCCTCAAGGCTCTGTCCAAGTTTTTAACGAGAGATACAAAATTGGGGTAGTGATACCCCATCAGATTTACATTTGTGCCTGTGTTATAGTAGTAGCTCTCTCAAATTTTTAATTGGGGTTCTGGTACCCCACCAGATTACATTGATTCCTGTAATATAGTGGTGGGGTATAGCTTTTCATAATGAAATGAACATATTGGAAGTATATGCGATTTCACAATATTCAATGATCGTTGTCATAGTTGAAATCGAGTCTAAAGTGATGAAATTGTAAATAATAAACTTTTTGTTATGTATAGCTCCCTCTCAAGACTGATATTACTTTAGCTTTAAAACAATGTTTCTTGACTACAATCAACCAATTTGCTATGCCTGTTTGGAACTTATATATCAGAACTGCATATTCTGAGATTTCATGGTCGCAGCTACCATATATATTGGAAATTACCTGGAGCACCAGTAAATTTTGATTATTCAATTGCTCGAAAGCAGAAATGTTTTAGGGGCGAAATTTTCTAGTGCTTAATATACTACATCCACAAGGGCATCCAAATATATAAAAATTTAAAAGAATCACTATCCAACCAATTTTCAAAATATCCCAAGACTTTGCATTATCTTTAATAGGCTACACTTTTCACAAAGAGTAGGGTGTAAACCTGGTGTTAAGTGTGCCTGCATGTACAACAAAAGATCTTTGAGAAAAGCTGCTTTAATAGCCCTTTGAACATCAACAAAAGAAGAAGAAGAAGAAACTTGCGCTGCAGATAAATACTCACTATGTGTTTATAGTACTGGTGATTGAAGCAGCGTTTCCAAACTGGTCTACCACTGAAATGTGGGAAGTACCACTGTCTTCTACAATTGTAAATGATGGTCCGTAGTATTCGGTATCATGGGTTCTATCATCTGTTATCTGTGCACGGAGACCATCAGCATAATCTTGGGAAGTCAGGTTTGCTACAAGCTAAAGAGGGGGGAAAGAAAATCAGGAAGAGTTAAAGAGAAGGTTGAGTTCTGGGAAGAGGTGAAAAATAATTTGTGAGCATTACTCATTCTTATTATGCAAGTGTGGAAGAAAATCAGTTAAGACATGTTCCCTGAAAAGCATGGCTCTTCAAATGCCTTTATATTCTAAATATGCATGTAACATCGTAAAAATCGGGGGGGGGGGGGGGGGGGGGGGAGGGGGGGGCGGCTTTTTACACCACGTGTTCGTGTAGTCCCATATACATCTTTCGGTGCAAGTGTTTGTAACTTTACCAAGACTTGGCCAAATTTCTTATAATTTTGATGATTACAGAACCTTGCAGTACACACCAATACTTATATACTAGATGATCAACCTTTTCTGGTCGGTTCCACAACATTTCTTTCACAATGCAATCACAATGACCAGAACTCAACTTCATCTTTAACAAGAGAGGGGGCAAAGCATGAAAATGATGTTAATTCTCTTGCTATTACTGATAAACTCATTAATTCTTCAAGAATGATTCTTCTACTAGCATTTTTACAATTTCTGCAAATACTACTTATATGCTGCTACTACTACTACTACCACCACTACCACTACCACCACTACCACTACCACCACTACCACTGCCACTACTACTACTACTACCACTACTACTACTACCACTACTACTACCACCACTACTACTACTACCACTACTACTACTACCACTACTACTACCACCACTACCACTACCACCACTACCACCACCACCACTACTACTACTACCACCACTACCACTACCACCACTACTACTACCACCACTACCACTACCACCACTACCACTACCACCACTACTACTACCACCACTACCACTACCACCACTACCACTACCACCACCACCACTGCCACTACTACTACCACTACCACCACTACCACTACCACTACCACCACTACCACTGCCACTACTACCACCACTACCACTACCACCACTACCACTACCACCACTACTACTACCAACACTACCACTACCACCACTACCACTACCACCACTACCACTGCCACTACTACTACTACTACTACTACTACTACCACTACTACTACTACTACTAATATTACTACTACTACTACTACTACTACTACTACTACTACTACTACTACAACTACTACTACTACTACTACTACTACTACTACTACTACTACTACTACTACTACAACTACTACTACTACTACTACAACTACAACTACTACTACTACTACTACTACTACTACAACTACTACTACTACTACTACTACTACAACTACTACTACTACTACTACTACTACTACTACTACTACTACTACAACTACTACTACTCCTTCCACCAGTGCTACTACTGCTCCTCCTAATACTGCTGCTACTGTTACTGATACTAAGGACTACTACTACTACTACTACTACTACTACTACTACTACTACTACTACTACTACAACTACTACTACTACTACTACTCCTTCCACCAGTGCTACTACTGCTCCTCCTAATACTGCTGCTACTGTTACTGATACTAAGGACTACTACTACTACTGCTACTACCACTATTACTACAGCTACTACTACTTCTTTTACTACTACTTATACTAATATTGCAACAGTTACTGATACTAGGGACTACTACTGCTACCACTACAAGAATTCCTGAGAGATTATGATCAGGTTGGTCTGTTCAAATCCTTACTTCTTCCACATCCACAAAGTCTGCATCTCCCAAGGCACTTCTCTTGGCATAGGCAAACTTGAATGCCTCAATGATACGATGGTATGTCAATGTTTCATCTCCGATAGATTGCAGGCTTTCCGGACTGAAACCATAACCTGAGAACACGGGGGTGATACATGTAATTATTAGAGTAGTTCTTTTCTAATAAAAGAATTCTAACGTATATTTGTTTAACAACATTTTTATCAGATGTATCCATTTCAGAATATAACAGAACATTCTTCTTCTTTTTTTTTAGCATTTAGGGATCTATTCAGATACCGGTAAAGCAATTTAAACATGAAAACAATAGTCTGAGAATATTTCACAATATTCATAAGGATATTAGAATCCCGGCCCCCCACTCACGGGTCCGAATGACCACATGCGTGTTGCCAAAATGTCCGGTAAAGGGGTACTTTTCGTGCGACAAAGTCCGGCCCGAGAATTGTAAAAAAAGGGGTGTATTTGACTTTTCACCCGGAGATTTCTTTAAAAAGGGGGTGTTTTTTCTTTTTCTCTCTCATCTCTTTGGACTCCTGAGAAATTATTCTGAATTTAGGGGAGTACAATGAGCATTTTTCCTGATTTAGGGGGGTTTCCAAGGCAGGAAAAGCCAGCGAAAAGCCTGCGAAAGGGGGGTTCGGACATGTTGGCAGTCTTCAGATAGGGGGTGCTTTCAAAAAGTGGGAACGAGCATATGCGTACGCTAAATAACACTGAGTGGGGGGGGGGCGGGATTAGAATCGGGAGAAAAACTTCACTTTAGGCTCAACAAATCTGAACTCCAGAATCATTGAATGTTGTTGGAAGTCTTATGCTCCATCTTTTAATAAAACTCAATGGTCATTGTGATGCTCCAGCAGAGTAACTCTCTCAGTATTATAACTGTTGTCCTGAGAGGCCCTGTACAAATTATAGCTTACACCACAGTGCTCCCACATTGAAAAGATGATATCAAAATGTAATAATCACCTTTAAAATATAATTTGTGTATAGCTACAATATATAAAATCAACCTTAAAGAATCTTAACCTGGCTTTCTATAGGTCAACTGGTTAGGAAGAAAAATAAAGGAGAACATAAAACCCCATGCACAGAACCCCCTTCCGACTTGGGTTCTGTGTACACCCAAATCTAAGGCAGGGCATTTGCATGCTTCGACTACCGTAGTTTACTCCACAACTATTTGTTTTTATGTGTACAAGGAGCCTATTTACACTGCGATATCTCTTAGTAAAAGTAATGTTCAAATCTTGTATTTTGAATACCGTATAGTGACATACAGTAGAACTCCTTACATCGAGATCGAAAACAAATTTTGGTGATTGGAACACTTTAAAGGCTAGGTATTCTACTGACACTACTTGAGATTTATGTATATACTGCCCTCTACTGCTCAAAATATCCCGATGTGTCGACAGCCATTTCCCCAATGCATCACCTACCTCATACATGCCAACATTTGAAAATCAGAAATCTGTACAAATTATGCTATTTTCAAAAAAAAGAGGAACAATCCTAACTCTCCTATTCAATACTACAGACAAATTTGTACAGGAAGAGGAACACCTGCATTAAAATGATAATTATCTTCTCCCAAAAAGAGGAATGTTCCTCTTTAATCTGAACAGTTGGCATGTATGCTACCTGTACAAAAGATGCTTGGGTACAGGAACCGGAAATCGCTCTATGTGCACCTTCACCGACAGATCACGCAATTGAATATACATTACAGCAGTGTTAGTGATGTCAGTAAAATAACTTGCCTTTAAGTTTTAGGGCTCTTTTAAACTTACCTTCTAGTATATTTATGATGAGAGAATACACTGCTCCACTGCATGGAGGGGGACCGGTATAAGTCTTATAATCATTGATTTCTATACTGATAGGAGCCTTGACTGCTACCCGGTACTGGGCAAGATCATCCACACTCACGATCCCACCTGGTGGATCAAGATAAAAAAGACAATGGCTGTTATTTTATACTTATTCAGCAAGGCTGGACGGGACAAGGGAGATGTGAGTCGGTCTAGTGGCACGTTCACTTGGTCAGCTCTCTGTCTTTGCCTATAAACTGGCTCAGGGCGGACCCCGGTCGGAAACTGAGTCACGTCTTTCGGATGGTGACATTAGAGGTTTGTCCCCAGACGTAAATAACCATATCTGATTGATACACATCTGTAAAAACCTAATTACACACACACACACCAGAATTGTCTGAATCTTATTTCTTATCTATTTTACCTAGATACACATAGATGGCACAATACAAGTTCCTGTTATTGTTGTTATCTTGATTATGAATATCATCATTATTACTATCATTATTGTTATTACAACTATCATCAAAAGTGTACAAACAAAATTTGATGATCACCAAAATTTGATGACTGCTAAGAATGCAAATATTTGGCACATGCCCCCAAGGGACTTGTTTCTATTTGGGGGTTGTAAGCCTCCCCCCCCCCCCCCCCCCCCCCCCCTAGGAAGCAATACTGATTTTTACCACTTTCTGCTATTTCTGCTACTATGGTAGCAGCCATTGATCCATTGTAGAAGGCTGCAGCACCCTCTGCGGCCAATGTGCGCATGGTTTGAGCCAGCTTTCGTCTGTACATGGTACCGCCCTCCTTCAGGAGGACCCCATTTTCATCCAACATTATCTCCCTATATGGACAAAAAAGACACAGAATGAAAATATTGGGTTAGGTAATTAGTCAGTAATATCATGACAACTTAAGAAAAATTAAATAATACATTATCTCTGCCTGCATGGTCACTTACCCATCATTAAGTTCCTCTGGCAAACTCCTTACGAAATTGATTCTTGAATGATCAGTTATTTCATGAGGATACAAATTAATTTGTATTTTACCTTTTATATGCTTGTGTATTTGTCTATTTCATTTTTTTTTGCTGCTGTTCTTTGTTTTATCCTTACCAAACAGGGCCTCATGGAACACCACCAAATTTGTGATATAATAATAATAATAATAATATTCTTTAAAGTCCACTCCAAATGTTATTAAGTTAAACCGAAAATGGAAATTCTTTTTGCCCAATTGATCGTGAGCCCGGCAGCCACTGAGCAGCGCCAAATCGACGTTGCTCCATCCCTTATTGTTGAACGCCAAACAAGGTAGCAGCAACTCTGCCAACCTGTATAAAATATCAGAATTAAATAAATAAATATACCAGGCCACTTAAGAAATTTAACCAGACTTTTAAAGAACCTATCTCCCCTGGATGGCTACCCCAGCAAACTCCATCTGCAAGGACAACTAGCAACACTACTACAGACATCCAGTACACAGGGTCCCCTCCTCATTTTGTATGTACAGTAGTTTCTTCTTCTTTCTAAATAATAACAATTACAATAATAGATTTGTCTTACATTGATGAAATTACAACTAGACACGATAATCTGATTATCTGAATTATATAAAACAGACAGGAAAAAAGAAAGAGCACTCTCACCTTGCAGAACTTGCAGCTACATGTGTATGGCATAATAATCAAACCAACCCAAATTACACTTTATATTTGTAAAATTTGTACAACTTATTAACAATTTTAAAAATTTAATTTAACCTCCGGAACTTGCCTCAAGTTTGGATCATCCATGATACGATCACTCTGGCTGTCTATCGCATTTGCCAGGGCTGGGCCTACGGTAAAACCTTGCTCTGCAATCTCTATAGAGGGCTCAAATAGGTCAGCCCAAGGGAGTTTGCCGAAACTCTGATGGGCCTCCCAGTACCCCATTACCTCACCAGGCACCGCAATAGCAAGACCACCTAGAAGGAAACAACAACAATACAGAATCATGAGAATGGCAGACAAATATCAGTAGGTCCGAAGACCAAAGAATTTTGTCTGACATGTTACTGACCTTTTGGAGAAACCGATGAACACGTCCCACTGGAAACTGGAGCCCTGCACGGGATGAGCGCGTCTTTGCCTAAGATGATTATTTCTCATAATTGTATAAATTAAATATGGTAGCTTGGGTCAGATAATTTTTAAAGATAAATTGTATAGATAATAAGGATATGACTTCTCAATCCAACGGTTGCTTGCGGGTTTGAATCCCAGCCCAGCTACAACGTCTTTTGGCAATACATAAATCCACATTGCCACTCTCCACCAAGGTGTTGAATGGGTACCTGGTAGGATGCCAAAGTCATTGTAGTTTGCTCAGAATTGTCAGCATCTGTAAAAAATGGCGCCTGGCTGGAATGGTACCCGAGGAGTGAAGATTGTGCATACATTGCTTGTGGGCAATCCAATAACCAGGGTAATAATACAGTCAAACCTGTCTATAGTGACCACCAAAAGGAAACACAAAAAGTGGTCTTTGTAGACATGTTCCTTTAGTACGTTATCATTAAGTATTTGGCGTCACCTGTGCCTGGGAGGTTAAAAGCGAACTGAATCACTGTGACCCTCGGGTCTCTCCTCCCGGTATAACTGATTGGGGGTGTGCAGGTTAGCAGGTGGACCACTACACCAGGGTTTATCCCCCTACTTTTATATATGAATAGTGCAGTGGGTTCTTTTAAAACGTGCAAAGGTGGTGACTAAGTCACATTCATATATGGTAATCCACCTAAACATTAAAAAACACCCCACAGCAAAACAAAATAGTTTACATTCACATGAATCTTAGATTTAGGTGGAAATAAGTTCCAGCCTTAATGCAAAAAAGGGTGCATTTATAGTACCTTTTTATGCCTAGAATCAGTGTTTTTGAGCGTGTTTCAGGCAAATTGTCATGGTGATAAACGCAAGCCTGTTTTCAAATGTCTTTAGATATGGGTATATTGAAACACCAAAAAAAGTGTGTTTTGAATGTGACATAGATGATAGAGCCAGAATCACATTTCTGAGAGATGATAAACGCAAGGCTTTTATCTCGAATCGTGACGAGGTTGATAAACGCAACATCCCGCAAATCACGTTTGTATAGTGTGGTTCAATATGTACATATAGAAACGCTGATTCTGAGTGGCAAAACATGATAAACGCACCCAAAGGCCAATAAGCATAGTTAGGCCTACTTTATCTGTTTGTTAAACGTCATTGCTGGAAAGAAAACAAAAGATTTGGACAAAGAGTAACACAAAATAAGGAGTAATTTTTTGTGCAGGAAAAACTTTAGACCCCAAGATCTTACCAACAGTTGATGCATCTAAACTCTCATTTGTATACATGTCCGTGGATGCCAGCAGGGGAGCTACTTCTCTGGAATTCAAGAAAGATGGCGTCTCTGTTTCTCTGTCATAGTACATTATGAAGCTGCCTCCACCTATACCTGCACTGTGGGCATTGAACAGTCCCACGCATAGTAATCCAGCGATGGCCGCATCCATGGCACTTCCTCTATTTAAAAGTATATCCCTGAGTACCAAAGACACAAACAAAAAACATGGTTGGGGTAAATGAACATCAGTAAAAAAATCCTTTCATTACTATGGCCTATTTCTTTCAGAATGAATTTTCTTGGCCTTGATAACAATTTCAACTAAAAAGATCAAATAAGGCATATCATCTACAAATTTATGTACCGGTAATCAAACTCATTTTATTAAATTCTTTTTGCGCTACAGTTGACGAACGGAACAAACTGCGGGCCACCACGATCAACTTTTGGCACACTTACAATGTTCATTTACCATACACTTTAAATAATAATGTGCCAGTCTCGGGTATCATTCTCTAAGCGAATAAAGAGGTAAGAAAGGTGGTTAGAAATATCTCATTCTGCAAATAGAAGTTCAAGACATAAACAATCATTCAGTCATTCAGTCATCATGTCTTTTTCTGAAGTTCATTTTCATACACGTATTGTTCCCTGATCAATATCAAACTTTATGAATTGCAAACCTCCTTTGAATATTACATGTAAGACAGAAAAAAGCAAAAGTGAAGTAAAGGTAAAAAGTATGGGTTACTGAAGGAAAGTTAAAATAGAGTAAAAGTAAAAGTAGCGGTGAAAGTAAAGGAAAGGAAAAGAAAGGAAAGGAAAAGAAAGGAAAGGGGAAAAAAAGGGGGAAAAAAGGGGGAAAAAAAGGGGGAAAAAAAGGGGGGAAAAAAAGGGGGAAAAAAAGGGGGAAAAAAAGGGGGAAAAAAGGGGGAAAAAAAGGGGGAAAAAAAGGGGGAAAAAAAGGGGAAAAAAAGGGGGAAAAAAAGGGGGAAAAAAAGGGGGAAAAAAAGGGGGAAAAAAAGGGGGAAAAAAAGGGGGAAAAAAAGGGGGAAAAAAAGGAGAAAAAAAAAGGTAAAGTAAAGGGCAGGGTAAGGATAAAGGATATTAAAAGTAAAACTATACATGTAGGTAAAAGTAATTTTTGAAGTAAAAAAAATTGTAAATGTAAAGTAAACATTAAGTAAAGGTAAAAGTAAGGGCAAGCATAAAATTAAAGAAAGTAAAAGCAAAAATACAACAACTTACCCGACCTCCCTTTTCATCTTACCTTCCGACCTCAGAGCAACGAGCTGCGTCGGCAGCAACAGCAGCTTCTCGGTAGACATAGCCTGTCCTTGGACTCGGCTCACTCTCACTGTCCCTGCCGTAGATCAGGCCTACAGCTATACCGCATCCTATTGCTACACCGAGGATGAGGATGATCAGCATAGACGCTAGGAGTCTACAGGACGAGACGAAGAAAGAATGAAAATGGAATATTAATTACATTTCATTTCATTTTTTTAATTTCCACATCAAGATAAAAGATCATCAATACAAGATGATATAACGAGATATCCAAAGTGGGTGGACATGAAAAGCACATTAATGGCTTGTTAAAAATAATCCTCACCAAATTTAAAGAATAATAATAACTTAACAATATATAATTTACAACAAAGTCAAGATTTTAAAAAAGGAAGATAAAGAAAATAGAGAAAAGAAGGAGGAAACATTGCATAAACATTGACATTGTAAGTATTTAAAATGAAAATTGTAAGAGTATATTCCTTATTGTTTATGGCCACATTAATTTTATTAATTAAATCAAGTATTGCAGTTGCTGTTGGATGCCTGATTGGATAAAAGTGGTGACATTAGTATTGTCTAGCAAAGAAGCTGATGTTTCTGTTATCCGTAGAGGACAATCTATGACTGGTCGTAAACAAAAACTGGACAAAAGATCTATAAAAGAATTGACTTTTTAATTGAAACCTATTTTGAATGGACTACATGTAGATGCTAATAGTAGGGTGCTACAGGGTGAGATGGAGAAAGGATCGGTGTTTCAGTCAAACCTGCTTTATAATATTAGTGACCAACTATGCTAATACACTGTACACATTGTAGAAAGACAACCTCTAGAGACCACATTCCTGTTTTCCTTGATCCATGTGTGTCGCTGAAAGATACAATACTCATTCTATATAGCGCGAATTACAATTAAGTCTCTAAGCGCTTCCAAACTTAGATGTATTACCCTGGCTTTAGCTGTGCTGGCATTATGGCGCTCTAGCAGTTTAAGGAATTAATTCCTGCCAGGTGGCAGGTACCCATTTACATCACCTGGGTCGAGAGTGTGGCAGATGTACTGTAGATCAATTTCTTGCCAAAGGACATGTATCAAAGGACATGTACAGTACACAAGATGTAACTCATGTAAAGTGAGTGGTCTAATGGACGATGTATGAATTTCACTGTGGAAGAATACAAAAGACGGGGAAAGGGTAGAAAGAAATTTAAGAAGTTTGCAGATCATATGATTGTGCTAAATCCTGAAGCTTCACTACACACAGTCAATTAATAACAATGATTTATGATAATGATGATGCTGCTGCTTCTGCTGATAATAATAACAACAATACTAATACTACTAGTAGTAGTAGTAGTAGTAGTAGTAGTAGTAGTAGTAGAAGTAGTAGTAATAGTAATAATAATGGTAATAATACTATTGATACTATAAATAACAATAATAATTTAAAAAAATGATACTTACAGTCAAAAGTGAAATGCACTGTTGTTGCAAAATGCACTGTTATTGTCAACAGTGACCCCTCAACATCATTCAATGGTCAAAACACAATCCATCCTCCATACAAATGGAGAATTCTCTCACTGTTGTCAATAACAATGCATTTTGCAGCTTTTCATTTTTGACTTGGCCCCATATTCATAGTTAATTACTGCACATTCCATGATTACACAATCTTTAAAAAATGGGGCACCATTGTAAAGGGAAATAAACAGGCTTTTTAAAGTTCATATGAAATTTATAGCAACATGAGAGATATCATCTCTCAAACTTGAATTGAAGAACTATTTTTGAGGAGTTTATTTCAGTTCTGAGATCAATCAGTTTGCTAAGTTATGTGTCCGTACAAATCAATAAGGTATAAAAAGGCAGAGGAGGGGTTCTGGTTTTATAGATTTGGGGACAAGTACAAGAATTGTATCAAAAATCTCATGAGACAACAGAATTAGTAGGTTATAAAGTTTATGACAGTAGTTGAATTACTGTGTACATTTCAAAGTTCATGGACTTTGCATATTTGGGTAAAGTTCAAACTTAAAGTGTTTTTTTCTATTAAAAAAATAGATCAGTAGTCCATTCTCTCTGTTTTTACAAAACCACAACAAAGTCTATGTTATTTCAAGATTTTGATTTTAGAACCACTAAACAATTTAATAGTGGTATTTCGGCAGTATTCAAGTACTGTTTTGTACTATTTTTAGACTTACATGTATTTTTTCTGTTGATTTTGAGGACCATTCTACAAAAGCCCACAAATAAGCCTTCCTAAGCCTAAGTTGTGAATTGCTTTTAATACCGGTACACATGATTGCACAACACAACTTGCTCAATATTGCAATACATGTAGTTTGCAGTAGAAAAAAATGCTTTTATACCGTTTGTTTGCATAATAGCACTTGGCAACAGGGCAACCTTTATATGTTCACCGTTTGTAGCACATGAATGAAGATCCACAAAGGAGACCATCTATGCCCAGCAAAGCTGTATCATAATATATCATTACAAGTACTGTACAGTACTACTGGTACATGTACAGTCCATTTTGCTTCGAAATTATCTTATAATCCACTGTCCATTTGATACATGTTTGACCATGTACATACACAGTACAGTACATGGGAGTGGGCCTATTCAGCACCAGTACATGTAGTATCTATAGGCCGGCAGTGAAGACAAAACATTTGTAGAATTTCACCTCTTGACATTTTCACAAACGCATCTTTAGGAAATATTTTTAACACATTCTTATCACGTAGTATTAAAATTGATGTTTTAAAAGACGCAATCATGGCCAAAATCCATGCAAGTATTGGCGATCAATTAAACTCTCATAGACCATGTAGACAATGATAACATACAAACATGTCGTAGATATTAAGCTTATACTAGTCCGAGTTGTCACTCATCCAGAATTAGACATGATCCATGCATGTACCCAGTACAAGTAGTAGATACATTCTTTTAATTTGTATCACACTTGACCTAGCCCTTAAACCTTGAAATCATATTACCTTTTTCTGCATGTTCTTTGACGACCTTTGTAATAAACATCTGATGATTTTCTGTTTCCACCAAACAGTGGGTCCAGCTCCTCGCTCTCCCCTATGTCAACCTGCGAGTTGTCCATTGCTGTGTAGTTGTACTTTCCAGGCATGTTTTCTGCACATTCATTGCCCACTAAACTATTGCAACCCTTGTCAATGTCCCGTTTGTTTTCATCAGCACTTTGTCCGGGCCAACTTTCCCCAAAGTTGGGACTTTGATCAATACAGCTATGCAATACAACCTCTGACTCTGCACTGGCATCGTGATCACTACAATCTGCAGTGTCACTGTCTATTGACACAAGTGATGTAAGTCTAACACAGTCATCATTGTTGGTCTTACTCTTAGGCTTGGCACTAAACCAAAATCTTCCAATGCCGGCCTGAGCGTTAGACCATATTCCATCTTGTTTTTTGTCCTGTGTTTCAACGTCCTGGCTTCCGATTAGGGGTGATGCAGCTGCATTCAGAATCAGACTTTTCAGAGGCTGATCTGAATAACAAACTTTGATCTCATCATTTTCCACAACTGTCTCAGATTCTGGTGGATGCTGCTTCTCTTTCCGACCGTGAAACAATGAGATCACATTTGATACCAATTTATCGGACCAATTGTCAAAGCGGTTTTCAATTTCAGGTCGTTTACGTTTTACATGAGCCAAAGATGAACTGCCACCACCAGTCCAAAGGTCTTTCTCAAATAAAACGAGATCCTCTTCTGAGCTAGCTGCAAGGAGATTTCGGTAGTCAATGTCTTCATCATCTTGCATGTCGGCCTTGGAATTTGACCATCTTCATCCACACACACTGAACTCTGAAGAGCCACAGATTGGAGAAAGTACAAGTACAACAACAAGTGCAACATCCAACTCCAATGTCATTGGATGGGGCAGCCTTAGCTGAGCCTGAGCTGAGCCCGAGCCCAGTTTTCAAGATTTTAACGAATAACGATATTTCATTCCCTATGCCTGGTCTAATTTAAGTGAATGACAAAACAGGGAGCATGCAAATGGCAGTGACAACTTCCGTTGTACTCAAGACGAACGCAATCACGTTGGTAAGCTTTGCGGTATCACTGAGTGACAGACACTGTCAAAACATTTAATATCTTGGCATATCATACCGTACTTCCGGCCGCGCTAGCCCTGGAGTGGAGTACGTACGCCCAATTCACTGCGCTAATGATGCGAGAGCGGAGGAAAACAAGGGAAACTCCCTGCACGTACGATATATACATACATGTACGCATCGGGATCCTCATCATGCGTCACCTATGTGATACCCACATTCGTTTGTTCAGCTTTAATTGAAATTATGATTTTCGTTACAATAACTAAAAGTGGTGTATTTACTGCAAATATGGGTGGGAGAAAAGAAAACAAGAATAGAGCCGAGGGTCGAGGGGGAAAATAAAGAAGGGGGGGGGGGGGGGGGGGTGAAAAGGTGGAAATTTTCCGGAGGGTACCTATTATATGGGGGTAATTGTCTTGGGGATAATTATCCTCGGGGCGGTAGTCCTGGCGGGGGGGGGGGGGGGGGGGGGGGGGGTTAATTTTCTAGGGAGGTGGACTGTCCTTGGGGGAAGTTTTCCGGGAGGGTTATTTTCCAGGGGGTGATTGTCCTGATACGATATTGACTATTTAAATTATTTACGAAGCATTTGCACAAGAAGCGGGTAATCTTGTCTTTTTCAGTGTGGAAACTTATTTTCCCTAAAAAAAAAAAAAAAATCGGTGCAAACTAGGGATTGTTCATTTCTCATAAGATTCATTCATAAGGAAAGTCGATTATGATAATAATGAGAAGTAGAAGTATATATTATAATGTTCTTAGTAATGATAATAATAACGATAATAATAATAATAATAATAGCAATGATTATTTAAAAAAATATTTATACAAAAAATAATGAAAATAATATTGATAATGATGACAATAACAATGATTATAATAATTATGGCAATAAAAATAAAACTAATCAAAGATTATGCTTATGATTAAAACTATTTTATTTTATTTTAATCTTTTCCTTTGTTTCTTTTAACTATCACTTTCCATCTCTATAGATTCTTCCTCCTGGGGCCCGTTGCATAAAACTTACCATTGATGATAACTTTACCACCAATGGCAACTACCATGGTAACAGGGCTCAACAGCCAATCAAAATCAAGGTTACCATGGTAGTTACCATTGATGGCAAAGTTACCATTGATGGCAAAGTTACCATCAATGGTAAGTTTTATGCAACGGGGCCCAGGTCCTTAAAATATTTTTTTCAAACGGGAGTTTCTTTTTCAATAATTTATCAGCCGGAGTCCAATCACGAATCATTTCGACATAAAACGAAGGTATTTTCCTATCAAACATAGAATGTATCCCAGATAGCAAAATATCTGGGGCCCATCTGGGTTTTGTATAGGCTGACTAAAGCCCACGTGGCCCATACAAAAACCAGATGTATACCAGATGGGCCTTCCCACCAGAACCCACGCATATGGGCCCCATGTGGGTTTTTGGTGGTGAAAATCGCACGTCGAACATCGGCTGGGCCCAGCTAAAAACCAGGTGTATACCAGGTGGGCCTTCCCACCAAGAACCCACAAGTATGGGCCCCATATGGGCCCCATGTGGGTTTTTGGTGGTGAAAATCGCACGTCGAACATCGGCTGGGCCCAGCTGAAAACCAGATGTATACCAGATGGGCCTTCCCACCAAGAACCCACAGGTATACGGAGCCCACGTGGCCCATATAAAAACCAGATGTATACCAGATTGGCCTTCCCATCCAGAACCCACAAGTACCAACACATATAGGCCCCATATGGGCCCCATGTGGGTTTTTGGTGGTGAAAATCGCACGTCGAACATTGTCTTCGCCCAGCTGAAAACCAGATGTATACTAGATGGGCCTTCCCATCCAGAACCACAAGTATATGGAGCCCACGTGGCCCATAAAAAAACCCATATTGGCATTCCCACCCAAAACCCACACGTATACCAATACATGTGGGCCCCATGTGGGCCCCATGTGGGTCTTTTGGTGGTGAAAATCGCACGTCGAACATTGTCTTCGCCCAGCTGAAAACCAGATGTATACTAGATGGGCCTTCCCATCCAGAACCACAAGTATATGGAGCCCACGTGGCCCATAAAAAAACCCATATTGGCATTCCCACCCAAAACCCACACGTATACCAATACATGTGGGCCCCATGTGGGCCCCATGTGGGTCTTTTGGTGGTGAAAGTTTCACATCGAGCATCGGCCGGGCCCAGCTAAAAACCAGATGTAAACCAGATGGGCCTTCCCACCCAAAACCCACAAATATATCCCAGAATTTGCATAATGAATATGGGGTGCGTGAACATTTATGTTTTTTTACAATTTATCTGAATTTACAGGATATTCCCTATTTACTGATGATTTAGTTATATGCAATTATTCATTTCGAAAATACTACAAAATGTAAATTACTAATATTTAAGACATTTCACTACTTTGTATAAATTTCATTTAATTAAACATGAATTAGGAAAAACACTAACTATGATCTAAAACAGATTCAATAAAATACAAGTATATGGAAATGTCTCATCACAGCAAATTATAACCAAGTCTTCTTACCACCAATGCCTTTACATTGGAAATTTTAGACGATGTGTTGTTGCCATTGGCAAAATTAATTAGTACAAGTGCTTCATAAGCTACTAATTAAGTTTGCTAATTGGAGCTTTTAACTGGTTGAAAGTTGTGCCAAATGGTACGACTGGTCCAGTTAAACCCAACTGGTACCCTGGAAATTGAAATGGGATAAATGAATTCAACTGGGTAAAAATAGAACCCATTTAAACGATATGAAGCCCATTTAAAACCACATTGGTCCATACGGGACCAGATCAAACCAACTTGGCCCAAATGGATCCCATATATAAAACCGCTTATAGCCCGTATGGGGCCCATATAGAACCCACTTGACCCATATATAGAATGTGGTAGGTCCCACATAAAACCCACATGGCCCATCTGGTGCCCAAGTGGGTCCAATCTGGGCCGCCATCTGGGGCCCACAAGGGGCCTATCTGAGACCCATCTGGGCCAAATGGGCCAAGTGGGCAATAGATGGGCTGGCCCATCTGGGCCAAGTGGGCCAGCCCAGTTGTAACCAGATAAAACCCAGATGGGCCCCACAACATTTTGCTATCTGGGATATTATGTACTTGAAAATCACAATTTGATATCAAATTTAGACTTCCAAAACGAGTAAACCAGTAATTTCCCAGTTTTTCCCATATTGACCATCATCCCTAACTACCTAAGCCTGAAAATGAGCACTTTTTTTTCCACATCAACCATTTTCTGCCCACCGTTTGCATAATTTAAAAACATCACATCTTCTCACCTTTTCTACTCTTGTGTTCCAAAGTTTGAAAAAAAACATTTTATTCAAATTCTTTATAATCATTGGTGGAACTGAATCAAAATAAGCAGGTGTACTCATTGGCTTATTGCCAGACTAGTTTTTCTTTTTTGCGCCAATTACCTAGAACCCGTTGCATTTTTGTCAAAATATCCTCCCCGGCAGTAAAAGCCACTTGTTCATAACAAAAACAAGATGTTTTACCGGATCTTCTATCCATGTCAAATCAATGTCTGGCAGTTTCCATCTTTTGTCTTTCTTATACCTATCCAGAAAAGTGATTATTTTTTTATTTTTTTTTTTAATTTTAGGACCCACCACTTTTCCAAATTCTTATAATTCATTTAAAATTACTTCTAATGACCCGATATCCCCCACAAAGAAAGTTGTATTATCAGCATATACTAATTAATTGTATTACCTTTACCTCAAATTGTCCACTGATTTTGTTGAAACATATACCTGTAATATGATCATTTTTTACGTATCTTGTTAGCCAACAAATTCAGCTGCGATGACAAACAAAAGTGCAGAGAGGTGACAGCCTTGCATGACGTCATCCCCCTCTTTACTTGGAACTGCTCTGTTATCCGGCCATTTACTGACCTTACTTTTTGTACACGGTGCGATGATCTAAACTATGATGACGAATATCAGTTGAAACCTTTTTTTTAATTGCTTGCACTGAGACTGGATTGTAGTCTGTATAGATCATCAAATGATGTGAGCTCAAACAAAATCTTGCAAAAAAGGAATGGACAAGTTTTGCCATCGATTGACCATTAACTAATTTGTATGACAAATCATTAGCGTATGCTATATTTTGCACCACTTTATCAAAATGCACCTTTCACCAGACATCGATCGAATGCAGCGCAAGAATACATCCGTCTGGCCTAAAATCAACTATGAAATAAAGGAAAATAACTCAACACCCTCTCAGACCGTACGGCGGAGAAAACAAACCTTCCAATGGACAATCGACCTCTTACAAACAAACAATAAGAACAACAACAGCAACAAAGACAACAACTACAACAGCCACATTGTTATTTGCTACTCGGCCGCAATTCAGCCCCGGCCAGCAAAACGGTATTGTTAAAGTGTAGGACTTAAAAGCAAAAACAAAAATGAAGAGAAGGAAAACGGGGTTCACGTATTATTAGGTATAATCCTAACAAAGAAATGGTAGTATGAATTGTGAATTAAATGATTATGAACTCAAATGAATTAAAGCCCCACTCTACTACTTGTAGCTACTAGCTCCCTCTATATAGAAAACAATGCCTAAGCGGTGCCCGTTTGTCCCCCATGATCCTCTTTTTCTTATGAGAGCTGAGTTGAGGAGATAGCCACCTGTCAGTGAACACGCAGGGTGGTCTAATCCTTCCTGGCCAAACAAGTAGAGACGGGCTTTAAAAAATCCTCAAACCTTAAACTCCATACACTACATCAAATGCATAATGGACCTGTTTAAGAATTCTTTGCAAATATCTAAATAATCAATGGCGAATTTGAATTAAAAATATGTTCAGTTCAGTTCAGTTTAGTTTCAGTTCAGTTCAGTTTCAGTTTATTTTCATATTTCACATGTTGTATAATACATCATTACATTTGGCATGTTACATGTTTGTAGTCATTTTTGGATGCATTTATACAAACAAAAAGAATAAGTAAAATAAAGGAAGAAATATGATGGAGCCTAAAGAGAAAGCAATGCTTGTAGGTCATAGGCTCCGGAACTTATAACAATGATAGAGTCTTGCGTTTATTAAATAACGTAATTGAATTAAATTGAAACTTATTATGAAGAAAAGATAAACAATGTTCATATACTTAGCAATATTTGTATTACATTTTCACTACCCGTACGCAATGGCAATTCCCATAGGAGCATACCAAAATGTCGGAATCATTTGACAGGGAGTGTTAACACGAATGTGAAGAACATTTTGAAAGAAATAAACGCAAATCTCTGCATCAATACTCAAACCTTTCACAAGAGATATAAGTCTAAAATGATAGCCTACTTACATGTACTTGGGCGTTGGATTGGAGATATTTCCCATATTGATGACAAGGAGAATATGAAGCTAAAGCCCCCAAATGAAGACTTACAGACAACTTTACTCACCATTCACGAGCAGAGTTTACTTTCAGAACATCGCTGGCTCAGTACTGATCATAGTATGGTGGAGCGCACTTGATGTGTTCGGCCAGGATGGTGGAAAGATTATATATATCACCGAGTGCACTAATTGAACATATCCGGTCATTAGTTCGAAGAAAAATCACTGAAACAAAATCATTGCTAGTAGCCATACTGTATAGACTGCAATTTGTAAAAATACCAATATTCGGGCAACCTTGAATGAATTGAAATGAATATATTTTCATTTGCAAGATACAAAATTAACCATACGGTATGGAATGCAATTTGAAAATACCAATATTCGAGCAAACTTGAATTAAAGGTAGGTTGATATCCAAATACAAGTTGATTCCTGTTGATGTGCAGGGCTGTATACAATTACATATTTTGTTATTCAAACATCTAAATATATTTCATAGATTTTTAATATGTCTAAAAATATTTTTCTTATATCTGATGAGCTCCACCCTAGAAATGCTCCAGATCTCATTCATCTTGTAACATCATGGTGACACCCCTCCCCTTCGCAGAAGTATTCTTTTCGAGTTTAAAGCTATGGTAAAAAATCAGAGCAGCGACCGACCGATCAGTAGCCTGCTCGGTCGCTGCTGGAATAGGCATCGCCCAGCGATTAGGTCGGTGCCCGGGCGGCGACCGCACCGAGCGTATTTTGGGCGGCGAGTGAAAAGCGAGCAGGCGCCGCCCAAATTTTAACTCCGCGCTAAAACTTCAGCGGCGACCGAGCGATGCCCTAAAAACACAGAATTGGTTAAAAACTCGCCGCTCGGCCGCCGAGCAGTCTACTTTTGGGTAATGTGACCATATCATAACTTTGGGCTAAAAAACGATGCTTTACTCACGGGGGGGGGGGGGGGGGGGGGGGTACTCAGATTATAATCGGACGGGGGTGTGCGGCTGAGACCTCCGAATCCACACCCACATCCAAGGGTCCTTTTGCTGTAAATAGGTACCCATGTCTAAGGATTTTTTGGTGAAAAATGGACCCATGTCTAAGGATTTCAAACTTTAAATATTACATTTTTAAAGCTGTAATAATACCCTCCAGCAAAGCATAATTTATAGAGAGTCAACGCTAATGCGTATTGATCTTTAGCACTGCACTACGTGTTAAAAGGCAGCATTTAAAGATAAACTTGAGTTCTGGTAATGCGATTGCATTGTGAAAGAAAAGGTGTGGAATGGATCAGAAAAGTTGATCATATAGCATGGTGTGTAATGCAAGGTTCTGGAGTCATCAAAATCATCATAAATTTGGCAGAGTCTTGGTAAAGTAACAATCACTTACACAGAAAGATGTATATGGGACAAAACACATGGTGTCGGGGTCACTACTACCCAGATTTCCTTATCTTTATATGCTCATTACTCAGCCAGTATACATTTTCTTCAAAAATTGTTTGGCACATGAAATTTATTTGTAATCTTGAACATTCAGTGTAAGTTTCGTTAGATTCTGTGAGAATTCATTTTCTTTTTTTTACCGGAACTCAAGTTTATCTTTAATACATGAATAGTCAATACATTCATATCACACAGATGCACACAATCATACCGATGCGGTTGATCGGCAAGTTTGACAGTGGACTCACAATTTGATTTTTTAATTATTCTTTCTAACATCGGAAAGTTGAAAAGAATGTATTTTACTGTTATTTAGGTGTCATCAATCGTCACTAAAGTACCTATTTTGGGGTTTTACTGAGCTTTTGTGAGACTGTCAATGTATTAGTACATACTGAAACCAAAATAACTCAAATTTTCTGCTGAATTTACGTTGTTAGAATTTTGTTTGATTTTTACACATGTCCCTCTTTATCATTCTGAAATATGGGGGCTTGATTACTTGATAAATGATACGAAAGAATTTGAAAAATGCTACAAAACATTATTACCCGAATCCCTAGAACTGAATTTGTTTAAAGCTCTCATTGGCATTAACAGATCAGCGATGAATAGCGCCATCTTTGCGGCTGAAACCAGACGATTTTCCCTCGCACTAACAGCATTATAAACTCCTCCGAAAAAAAAGCTTAGTAAAGCAAGCTTTCGTTTAGAGCAAAATCAACTCTTGCAAAAACATGAAATCCTTTTAAAACTCATTAGGTTTCTCTTACATCTGGCAAAACCAAATACATTGTCTATGAATAGGTTAAAGCAAGCCAAGGGTGTCGATTTGTATCCGTGGTTGGGGGGATGATAGGTGCCAAAATATTTTTCGGCAATGGATCAAAGCAACCAAGAGGTAGAAGCGTGTGGCAGGTTGCACCCCCTCCCCAAGGGCGTAACCAGGATTTCATTTTAGGGGGGGGGGGGTGGTAGGGAGCACGCGAATCATTTACAGAGCGCGCTCCCTAGGAGGTAGGGTGCAGTTTCCCCCCTCCCCCGCGAAGCGCGGAAGCTTTGACGTTTCATTAAATTATTAGAGAAAGAAGACGATTCGTTGGACCGTTCTTGACTCTTAATCCTTGTTTGAATCAAGTTCCCCTTCATCCGCGCGTAGCGCGGAAGCTCTGACGTTTCATTAGATTATTAAAGAAAGAAGACGATTCGATGTACCATTCTCGACTCTTAATCCTCGCCTGAATTCAGTTTCCCCCCCCACATTCCGCGCAAAGCGCGGAAGCTTTAACGTTTCATTTAATTAACAGAGAAAGGAGACGATTCGTTGTATCGTGTCCTTGTCTGAATTCAGTTTCCCCGCGCGGAAGCTTTGCAATTCAATAAATTATTACTCTTAATCCTTGTCAGAATTAATTTCCGCCTATCCCGCGTTAAGCGCGGAAGCTTTCACGTTTCATTAAATTTTTAGAGAAAGAAAACGATTCGTTGTATCGTGTCCATGTCTGAATTCAGTTTTCCCCCTAACGCGCAAAGCGCAGAAGCTTTGACGGTTCAATAAATTATTACTATCAATCCTTGTCTGTATTCATTTTCGCCCATCCCGCGCCAAGCGCGGAAGCTTTACCGTTTCATTAAATTATTATAGAAGGAAGACGATTCGTTGTATCGGGTCCTTGTCTAAATTCAGTTTCTCCCTCTCCTGCGCAAAGCGCGGAAGCTTTGACGTTTCTTTTAATTATTACTCTTAAATTAATCCACGTCTGAAATCATTTTCGCCCACCCGCGCGTAGCGCGGAAGCTTTCACAATTTTTTTAATTATTAGAAAAAGAAGACGATTCGTTGTATCGTGTACTAATTTGACGTTTCATTTAATTATAACTCTTAATCCTAGTTTGAATTCAGTTGCCCCCTCCCGCGCAAAGCGCGGAAATTTTGCCGTTTCACTAAATTATTAGAGAAAGAAGACGATTCGTTGTACTATTCTCTATATTAATCCTTGTCTGAATTCCGTTACCCCACATGATGTACGTATGGAACGTTCGTTCGCAAATCTTTGCATGCACAGCCTGAGTGGTGGGTATCATGTTATCTCCCGGCAGTGCTTGTCGCAATAGCTTCTGGAAAGGAATTGTATACTAATGTTATCTGTTAGTGTTATCAGCCACTAATGAGGCCCATTAGTGACTATACAAAATATATGCTCTTCCTGGCTATTTGGGAATGTTGTCAGTTTGCAACAGAACTGGAGAAACGCAAATTTTGTTGAAAATCATGTGATATCACGAACATTTATAAATCACTTGTATGAAATTGAAAATAAGTCATGGTTGGATGTTATTTTTAGCAACTAGTGAACTATCTCATAAGTCATACTAATGTCCGAAAATCTTTCTCCTTGTCTCCGATCTCATCATGAATTCGTCACAGAGTTTATCTATGTTTACACTATCCAGAATTGTTTGATGTGCTTGCAGATTGCTACCTTTGCGCTTCGCGCTTAACATTTTGCTCGTTGCTTTTTAACGCAGCGGCTTTGTATTTGGCGCACTGCATTTCTATGATGCTATTGATTAAACAAATTGAATAAATTCATCAATTCCTGATGAAGCGAGAATTCGATTTATTCTTGTCTCATATACGGTTGTCTCATTTACTTCGTATGAAAATGAGATAGCAAAATGTGTATATTGATGGTCATCTTGCGAGTACTACTACTCTCATCGGGCTCTCATTGATTTTTCTCTTCGTTTTTTTTTTTTTTGATGGTGAATTATTGGGGGGATGATTGTACAGGCCATCGCCCCCCCCCCCCCGGGATCGACACCCATGAAGCAAGCTATACTTAACAATTTACAACATAGGTATATACAAACCTCGAAAGACAGTCTATCAAATGAATACTGAATAATCTACAAAATTAAAAACATATAGAATCCTAAAAAACAAAATACAAATTGGAAAACTATTTATCACTCGATATTGATAAATCACATATATAGCTTAATACACGAAAATCAGAATAAATAATAACTCATGATTGAGGAAGAAAATGATTGATTTTAAGAAAAAGTAAAAAGTATTACGAGTAATTTAATTTATTTTCATCCCTGAATTATATTTCACAAGAGACAAGCAGTATAGTATGTTAATTTTTGTCATTCCTCGTTATTGCCATCTTTACTCTTACACTATCTTACATTATTCATGTTACACTATAGTTTTGAAATTTGTTATCCAATGTCCAGTTTTTTTTTTAATGAGAATAATCCTATTTGTTTGGATTCTAATCAATACAATTGGAATTAAATTGAAATTAATAAAAATAACGACAAAAACAATTTTAAAAAAAACCCGGAAAAATTGTCTTTTAAAATTGTTTAGAATGTCATAGCTTCCATTTCCACTTATCTCTGTCTCTGTCCATTTGTCTGCCCCTTCGTCACTCCTCCCCTTATCTCCCAACCTTCTCTGTCTCTGTCTGTCTGTCTGTCTCTCTCTCTCTCTCTCGCTGTCTGACTCTCTATCTCTCTATCTCTTAATCTCTCTCTCTGTTTGTCTTTCTCTCTCTCTCTCTCTCTCGCTATCTAACTCTCTGTCTCTCTATCTCTTAATCTCCCTCTCTCTCTCTCTGTTTGTCTTTCTGTCTGTCTGTGTCTGTCTGTGTCAGTCTGTTTCTCTCTCTCTCTCTCTCTTTCTCTATATTTGCATCTCTCCCAATCTCTCCCTCCTTCTCTCTTTCTGCTTCCCTCTCTCTCTCTGTCTGCCTCTCTCTCTCTCTCTCTCTCTCTCTCTTTCTCTTTTCCTCTTCTTATGCATGATACACCAGTCATACTTATGGCGTTATTGTTTTCTTTATTCTTTTTCGGGAGTACAGTTTGAATGAGAGAAAAAGAGGAGAAAGAGAAAAGGGCACAGAGAGAGAGAGAGAGAGAGAGAGACAGAGAGAGAGAGAGAGGGGGGGGGGAGCTACCGCGTGAACGATAGTGGCTCTTTTTGCTTCCTTTAAAAAAAAAAAATCATGAATCATGATATATGAAATTAACCCCTCGCCTGCCCCTAAGAACTCAGGCATCTGATGAAAAAATATAGCCTATAACCTTCACGTGCAAGGAAGGATTGTTTTTAAGGACGTATTTTCTTTAAATATGATTGAATAACATGCACTTTGTTTATTGTCTCACAATTTTCATCAATCAAGGCCTTTCCATTTATACAAATAATTTTCATTTATCCAAATATAAGAAACAATACGCGCAGTTTCCATGCAAAATGGCCTTATAGCATCTAGATTTCTTTGGAAACAGGATTATTTCTTCGACTGTACATACATATTATTTATCATTAATATAATTGTGGGTAAATGGTGGGTATTTATGTCGGTAATCGTTGGCCGCTACACCCCCCCCCCCCCCCTCTAACTGAGAAAGGCCTAGCGACGCCCCTGTCTGTAGTGTGTTAAATGCAGAAGATGAATCAATAACAAATACTTTGACCTAGTTTATCAGTACATGCTAGGCAATCATTTCATACATTTTAAGCAATAGTCCTTCGTGTGAAATGCTATCATAAACTATATTTCTAGAAATGTATTGTGTGTTGGATAGATCCCTTGATTTCATCAATGTAATCTAGTCGAGATTCTTAAGAGAAGTACAGTGATGTTTAGACTTTGGCGCCAGGGTTGGGATGAGGGAGGGGCGGTGGGGAACTGTTTCTTATGGATATTCAAGCATTACTTTAAACAAACAAAACTTTTTTGTTCCTAGCTCATTTTTCCTGATTGAGGTGTCATATGAAAGGGCAAAAAATGAACTTGCTAGAAATGTGATTTCCTCTTTGAAATTCAGATACCGTCCACCGAATGACATTTTGGTACCCTTTCTTCAAATTGATTTTAATCATTCATGCGTGATATATACATCATATTAGTTGCATCAAATGAAAGAAGAGGATCTAAGCTTTACAAAAGTGTGTCATTTATTAGATATAATTGTGATTAAGTTATGATAAGACATCGATAATTCTCGGTTTCAATTTTTTTTTATGGGACGCACTGTATATTAATAATACACCACTACCTTGTGTAAATACTGTGAAAATCCTTGATGTTATAATTCAAAACGACCTCAAATGGAATGCTCATATTACTGAATTGATGAAGAAAAGTAATAGAAAATTATCTATGCTACGCAGATTGAAAGCTTATAACCTACCCGAGCCTTGTTGACATTGTATACTGTATATAGGGCATGTAAGACCAATTATGGAGCACTGTGTTCTCTATTTTCCGGAAGTTTGACTTGTGAAGAGATTGATGTTAAAGAAAGTATACAAAAAAGAACCAGTAAGATAAAATTATGATCAAAATTATACTTCATATGACAATGCTCTAGAAAAACTGAAATGTCTCACCCTTGTGACTCTAAGAGAAAAACTCACCAAAGATCTGGCTATTTCACTAAAACCGAATTGTGCAAATCATGGTAACCGCCACAGAAAACCAACAAAATGCAATTTACGAAGCGTCAATAAGTATCAAGGATTTTCTTGTAAAACATTATTAAGAGATTCTAGAACAGTGCTTTTCCCAATTTCACGCGTATGTTAAACTTTGTAAATCCAAGCTTGTAATTGCCTTAACAACTGTGCAATATTATGTTATTTTTAACAGTGAGGCAATATCAATCAGTCATTTTAAATTCCGTATATATTTTACTATAATTTCACCAATCAAATGTTAAATCATGCTTCTAGACATTATATTTTATTCCATTTTCCCTGATCTCATGTTGTTATTTTATACTTGCATTGTATTTGGCCTGCACTGTGAAAGCATGTACAATTCAGTCTGTTATGACTGCCATTCATGTCTTTAATAAACCTTGAATTGAATTAATGTTTATGGGGAATATTCACATGCCCTCGTAAAACTGCAGTATATGGGCCTAAAAACAATCATATTTGATCATTAACGCACTGCGGGAATGAATCATGGTGGTTTTTAAGATAAACTTGAGTTCTGGTAAAAAAAAGAAAATGAATTCTCACAGAATCAAACGAAACTTACACTGAATGTTCATGATTACAAATGTCATTTGCCAAACAATTTTGTTAGAAAATGTATACTGGCTGAGTAATGAGCATAGAAAGAAAAGGAAATCAAGGTAAGTAGGCCCGACATCATTTGTTTAATCCCATATACATCTTTCTGCGTACAGTGCTTGTTACTTTACCAAGACTGGGCCAAATTCATTGTGATTTTAGTGACTCCAGAACCTTACAGTATACACCAGTACTTATATGCTAGGTGATCAACCTTTTCTGATCGATTCCACACCTTTTCTTTCAGAATGCAATCGCATGACCAGAACTCAACTTTATCTCTAAATTACTTTTTGTCTTTCAGTAATAAAATTTGACCCTTTTTCTCAAATATTGGCTACATTTTAAGATTATGGACTTATTCACAACTGTCGATGTTCATACGGTATAGAATTGTTTCTTAGCAGAGAGTTACCCGACTTATACAATCACAGGAATAATTTACATAATTCTATTCAAAACAGTCGTACGCGTGCAAATGCATGGGATCCTTATAGGCAAATAGGCCCTTGTGGTTTGTATTACTATTGTATTCATTTGTAAATATTGGAGCTCAATATTTGTTCGTTCCCTTCCTAAGATTGAGAAAACATGGAACTTTTTAATCCTGTGGGTGGTGAATAAATCCGATTTAATAGCTAGTTCTTATATAGCGCTTTTCAGTTTCGATGGCGCTCTACTTGGTATACGAAACCTATTTCATTTTCGGAATTACGAACCTTAGTACTCATGAATCCTATTTCACTTTCGGACATTCTTGTATGAATCTAAGCTAAACGAACCTTCAGAATAACCCAACAAATGTTGAATCCTATTTTATTTTTCGGAATTATGAACCCCCTGCTATATACGGGGAATTTGTGTTTCGGAATTACCAACCCTCGAGATTGTGAACCTTTGGTAAAAAGAACCCTTAGAAAAACCCGTGACTCCCGTTTTTGAAGTGTCTTGTTTGCCTTGTTGCACTTCATATTGAATTTGTCATGTTTGTGTACGCATGATATAGTTAGAACTTTTAAGTTAAAAAGTGGATTTATTTTCGGGGATTATCATGAATTTTAGTAAAGGGTGTCTTTTTTTTTTAGACCAATGATGATACATCTATACACCGCACTCATTCAAACTAAACCAAGAAAGAACTGTTAGTGGGCCGCCTTTTCTTTTAAACAAAAAGCCGATTGAAAAAAAAGAAAGAAAACCACAACAACAACGACTTATAATCATTCAAAGACTTGAAAGAACCAATCCCTGCCTGTATGTGCAGTGTATATTCGTCTGTTTGGAGCCAGAAGGGCGTTAACTCATACACATAGTTAACGCATACACATAGTTAACTCATACACATAGTTAACGCATACACATAGTTGACCCCCGGCTCTACCTGGCTCTGAAGAGCCATTTTAATCAAGTCATTGTTGACTTTTACAGGAAAGCATCCTAGAGTTTTATTACTGTTAAGTGTCATGTCCTAGGAGATCTGTTTATTTCGTTCTTAAACAGGTTTCCTACACCAACTAGTATGCACATCTTTTTTTGGTATATAAAGGATGTCATAAAACCCAAGTCTGGGGATAGCCCTGTCTGCTCTAGTCTGCAAGACTCAAGATAGGTTTGTTTAGATGTGATCATTGCTTATAGGTTTGAGAATATACATTTTTTTAAATGAAGTAAAACATAAAGAAGAAATAAGTAGAGAATACAATCATTGCAATAGACAATATGTCATGTATTGTTATCTTTAAATGTACCATTATTTGCATCTGGCTAGAGATTAGCTTGGTTATTTCAAGGAGTTTTAAAGGTACTATGTCCCATTTGCAGGCCAAACAAATGAAAAAGTTAAATTCCAACTGCATTTGAAAGATAATATTAATTTAGAACTTCCCAAAAAAAGGTGGGGCTTGAAAATGTCTTCAAGTTGGAAAATAATGACTATTAGCTGTCAAATCGACTTTAGGGCTATAGAGCCCAAAAGTAATAGTCTCGATTTTCAGACAATTGTACCGAATGGTCATACGTTTTATGCTGCACAAAGATTCAATCAGCTTAATCTTGGCCATCACAAGAAATGGGTTATTGATGTAGACAAATGCTCATGTACCCTTTACAACTCTTTTCATGTATGTTATTACCAAAGGAGAAAAAAATGGCCAGTCAGTCACTCAATAGTGTCTGACAGTGAAGTTTCCTTGCATAATTTGAATATGAGGACATTGCTAACGTTTAAATTTCACTGATAGGGACAGTACCTTTAAGAGATGGAGTCATATCTAGCTCATTCCATTTGTACCATATTCGAAGCCGCCAGAGGGAAATATGTCAGGCATGTGCTTAACTGGATATTCTTGTAGATACGTAGACACAGGCGCGTACACAGGGGGGGGGGGGGGTATTTTTATGTGTGTAACCCCCCCCCCCCCCCATCACCCCCTAAACTTTTTTTTAATTATTAAAAAAAGAAAAAAAAAATTATTCCCATGGCTGACCTAAAAAGGTGACCTTACCCCCCCCCCCCAACGGAACCAAATGTCAAATTTTCAAATTTCAAGACTAAAAAAAAAAAAAAAGTGTCCTCTTACCCCCCCCCCCCCCCCGCCCCCCTGCTTATTCAGCGGCTGGCTGAGTCGTTGCGAAATTTTCGGGCCGATTTATAAATGTTAAACCCCCCCCCCCCCCTTGAAAAAATCCTGCGTACGTGCCTGCGTAGACAAAAGGTTCCTGCCTAGCTGCGAACTAACGGGCCCCTTTCAAAGGGAGATATGCTTAATCAGAACACTGTGCGCTTAGAAACATCAGTATTAAGCGCCTAATAAATGTTATGTATTATTATTATTATTAATGAAAATTATTTTTCGCTACCACTCGTCTGATAATACGAGCAGTACTCAGTACTAACCTTTATAGGAGGCAAGCGAAAGGAAATGGAGAAAAATGTCTTGAAATATTAATCAAAATTACTCGACTGGGCATATGTGGGCACTAACTAAAACTGACAAATAACATCATAACAAAGTGTACATGAACAATTTCACTTGTTATTTTCGTGTGCTGGAAATAATCGGAAAAGTGTCAAATTGCAGGTTTTAGGATTGTAACATTTTACTACTTTTCACAAATTAAAACCGCTATTATCCCAATAAACAGAACACCAAAAAGTAACCTCTTTTGGGAGTGTATTTAAGTGATTTTAAAGTATAGTGCCTTTTGAACTAGATTTAAACGTTATCGACACGTGCCTTCATTTAAACAAAAAGGGTACTCCTGTTCACGTTTTCATCTAACCTAAAATCCACCAGTTTATCACGCGACTGGAGTAACGTGATTCCACTTACCTCTGTAAATCAAGTGTTTATGACCAAAAAACCACTTGACCAAGCAACGAGTTTTTTTTGTCAGTTAACCGATGGTGGCGATAAATACGTAATTATTTGGTCTTGTAAGCACTTTTTTGTATTGGTTTCACAGGTTATCCAAGGTTGATGGTAATAATCACGTTACTTACACCGGCTAATCGTCTTTTTGTTCTGTCCGTGAATCTCTGGTTATATTCAACTAGTAATTCTGAGGTGTCTTACACACCTCTTTAAAAGGTTTCAAAGTTACCATAAATTTCTTGGTTATGATCACGTGGCTCAAGCTGATTACTAATCTAAGCTGTGAAAACGTGATATGTAGGTGTGAAAATTAGTAATTATTAAGTGTTTTAAAACACCTTTTTAAATGGTAGTCAAAGTTTCCATAAGTTTCGCGGTGATGATCTCGTGACTCAAACGGATTATTGATCTAAGCTTGTCATACGTGACTTTTAGGTGTGAAAAATTAGTCATTATTAGGTGTCTTAAAACACCTATTTAAATGGTAGTCAAAGTTGCCATAAATTCAGCGGGGATGATCTCGTGACTCAAATGAATTATTAATATAAGCAGGGCATACGCGACTTTTAGGTGTGAAAAATAAGTAATTATTAGGTGTCTTAAAACACCTTTTTAAATGGTTTCAAAGTTACCATTACTTTCTTGGTGATGATCACGTAGTTAAAACTGATTACTAATCTAAGCTGTGAATCCGTGATATTTAGGTGTGAAAAATTAGTAATTATTAGGTGTCTTTAAACACCTATTTAAATGGTAGTCAAAGTTGCCAGCAGTTCCGCGGTGATGATCTCGTGACTCAAACGGATTATTAATCTAAGCTGGGCATACGTGTCTTTTAGGTGTGAAAAAAGAGTAATTATTAAGTGTCTTTAAACACCTTTTAAAATGGTTTCAAAGAAACCATAACTTTCTTGGTGATGATCACGTAGTTAAAACTGATTACTAATCTAAGCTGTGAATCCGTGTTATTTAGGTGTGAAAAATTAGTAATTATAAGGTGTCTTAAAACACCTATTTAAATGGTAGTCAAAGTTGCCAGCAGTTCCGCGGTGATGATCTTGTGACTCAAACGGATTATTAATATAAGCTGGGTATTCCGTGTTTTCCAGGTGTGAAAATGAGTTATTCTTTGGTGTCTTGATGGTTTCACAATTACCATTTAAGTTCCGTGGTGATAATCCCGTGACTGTTGGCATATTTCTATGTTCACAAGTTGATAACTGCCTGTTGGCATATTTTCATTGCACCAGTTGATAGCTGGTCTGTGCGCATATTTCCAGTTGCACCAGCTGACACCAATTAATTTGCATATTGAATATGGGGTGCGTGCAGATCTCTGTTTTTTAAACAATTTATCTGAATTTACAGCATATTTCTTGATTACTGATGATTTACTTATATGCAATTCATTTCGAAAATACTATATATATTTCGCTACTTCGTGTAAATTACATTTAGTTAAACATGAATAAGGGAAACATTAACTATGAACTAAAATAATTTCAATAAAATACAAGTATATGAATTTTTTTCGATTAATTGAATTATGTAAGTCTACTTATTATCAATGCCTTTACATTGGAAATACAGACGTACCAGTATTGAAGTGTTGTTGCCGTTCAACTGGTTGGAAGTTTTACCAAATGGTTCTAATGGCTCAGCTAGACCAGTTGAATTCTTACTGGATCATTTTTAGCCCATTTCAATTTCCAGGGTTACCAGTTGGCATTAACTGGTTCATCAACTGGACCAGTTGCAACTAGCTTTCTCTTCTGGGATGTTTGCACCCCCCCCTCCACCCCCTCTAATCCTATGAACGATGTTCAGAAACGGAATGAGAACGTCATTATTTTGGTTCATTTATTGTGTAACATTTGCGTAATTATTGGGTTTAACGCGGGTTACAGTAACATATGTCATCTTCGACGTAAATTTCACTTGAATGAAGAACATGATTCAAGTCAGCCTCGTAATATTCACATGAATTTCACGCAGATATTTTGACTAAAACTATCACTAACGCTTCACGTGTTTCTGTGACGCGATAATTTCGTTTATGAAGACAGTGTCATTTCATAACCAAACAAACATGGGAGTATTAGGTTTACAAACCATGTTCTCCAAGGTAGGGATAATCACGTTATTATAATGGTGATATTGCAGTGACAATTGCGTGATTTAGTGTACGTGTGTTTTAAGTGACCTAGTGCAATGTATTAACACATTTACGTAAATGTCAGGTGTTTGAAGAACGTAACTCTCCTCAAGTCGATACCGTGACGTGATTTTCACGTGATTTTGTTTATTGGGACCTTAGAAAACAGCAGCTGCTAGGCACAATTTGTTTATACCAGTTGGGACTCCAGCTCTTAAAACCCCTTATTTGGTACTTGAGGATGATGGAAAAGATGAACTTGCTTACATGATCGCATTATGTTGTTCATTCTAGTTATAATGTTTTCTGACTGTTTTCAAGACAATGTCATTTTTGTCGATCGTGTATTTCTATCTAGCTTTATGTATCATAGTAATCCGCTTTAGGGAAAAGCAATCTAACCAACGATTGCTGAATTTGAACGAAAATCGTGCGACATTGCTGCTCTTAAATACAGCTATGCCATGCAATAGGCAAATTAATATTTCATTACGTCCGATTCCTTTAATAGTTGGTTGCACTTGGTTGAATCAACTGTACGCAGGAATTAGGTTAGAGGGATAAACGTGAGCATTCTCACCGCTAACGACGATGTATTATTATTATTCTTGTTTGTTCACCGTCTTTACAACGCTATTTGATACAGAACGGCTTTTATTTTTAGGCTTCCTAGAAAAATTGCAATTGTTAAGAAATTTCTGGTTGCACCCAGTGAATAGATCCCTCTGGTTCCAAGTTTTTGTCTGCCGTAAAGAGCAAACACATTTGGAGGTGGGGGGGGGGGCAGAAACAAAATCCGCATCACCACCATTACATTCTGGATGCGCAACTGACCGTAATTAAAAGACTCCGGGGTTTAAGGCATTTATTTACGGTCACGGGAGCAGATTTTGATACCTCATTTGTGACACTGGTAGGTCGCTATTCTTTCATTCTTTCCCTTTTACATACTTTTTCAAAAAAGTGTGGGGGGAGAGGGCCCGAGTCCCAAAGCCCCGCCGTTCGGCGAGCCGTGACACTAAGGTTGCTAAATAATCATATTTTTTGCCTGACTGTAAGTTTTGGAATATGTCATTTCCCAACAAACGCATACGACAGCACAACTCCAAAAATAGGAATAAATCCCCCATAGTAGGCCTAGCAGTATTGGTACCATTCTGATCCTTATTATTCTTTGAAATACTTAATGTGCCAGGATTTCTTGCTATACTACATCCAAGATGTCTACCAAAACTCTCAATCCGTTGCTGAATTAATATCAAGAGAAAATAAGAAACATTAAAACAATGCTATTTGAATGAAAAAAAGAAAATTGTAAGATTTCGAGGGAGAAGTTGAAATTATTGTTGAGAGATTTCTACCCCTTAAAAAGCGTCCCTTTTTACATAGGAGAAGTGCCCCCTTTTGCTTCAGATAAGTGCCTCTTTTTTTACTAATAAATATCTTTCTCTAAGAATAGTTTTGGCTACATGAAACATAGAAACAATGTCGTTTTAACAATTGAGGTAGGTGTTAAAGCTTTAAAAGCGTTTTTCTCGGTTCCACCTTTTTTTTACCAGCGCGCACGCTACGTGACCTTTTACCGGACAACCGTATTTCAAGTCATATTGTCCGGCCAGTTCATAGTGCATTGAAGTCAAGTACTGCCATAGTGAAAATATTAAAGGGAAACTATTGCGCAGGTTTGCAGTATATTGGGCTCCATATTAGTCCCAAGCAGTCACTATGCCCAGAGAGATCAGTCAGCAAAAGGGAGTTAATCACACCATTCCATTGAGAAATATAACTGGACCGCCCATTGACAATATGTTTCTCAGTATAAACGAACTCAGTCGTATGGCTTCTACATGTATAGCAACAAAAAACGTCAAGCTCACCCTAAATAAGCAAGAAACTCGTGAAAAAAAATTCCAGCTAAATGCTGATTTGTACCAAAATACTTTGTTTAGCTTTTTGATGATGATACCACGTACAACATAGTCTAAGTTTGTTGACCTGAAATGACCTTGTGACCGTGACTTTATGACCTGAAATTCTCCTCACATGATTGGGGATACATGATAACCCTTTAGTCCAAGTTTCATTGAATAAGAATGTATATTTCCAAAATTATATTAAACATTCACAAATTTTGATGTTGACGCCACCGCCGCCGTCACCGGAAAATTAAAGCGGAGGCTGTTCACACCGCAATGAGATAGCGCGGTCTATCGTAGCCATCGTAGCACCCCCTTTTTTTCTAGCGCGCTAGACCGCGCTATCTCTCGTGGACCACCCCCAAGAGGTGCTCCAGTGGCACGCCGTTTTGGCTCGCCGTGGCTCCCTGGTGGGCGGACCGAAACGACGTAGTACCTTCCAAACCGCAGAGATAGCGCGGTCTAGCGCGCTATCTCTGCCGGTGTGAACAGCCTCATAATTATGTCTCACTTTTTTGCTACGCAGGTGAGACAAAACGTGCTAGTGTGCGGATCTTGGAATGCTAGAATGACACCACACTAACTCTCTTATATTTCGCACCCCCTTTTCATATTAAAATTAAACACCTTCGACGCAACCTTTGACGCCGGATAACAATTAGTGGTCCAGCTTATTGCCGAATAAACACAATTTGCCAGCTATACGATGTAAAGCTGGCAAATACATCAACTGACTGGTTGAGTAATTTTAGAGTAGTTGACTTTACATGAAAAGGAGGCGCGTTAGCTCAGTTGGTAGAGCAGTGGTCTCGTAATCCGGCGACCCGTGTTCTGAACCAAGTCGATGCTCTAGTGCCCTTTGGTAAGGCATTAATCCTCATTACCAAGTCCCTCGGAGAGGACCTAAAACCGTCGGTCATCTGGCTGCTTATTAACAAGCAATTGTACTTTCTGAGCATTCAGGTAAAATAACCACCACTAAAACAAAACAGTCAATACCAACAATGAATACAGAGCAGTGTTGGGAGTGCAACCTGAGGCGCAATAAACTCTAATATGACATTTCGCGTCAATTAAAGGGATCGTTTAACAATGTTAAATCTGAGATACACGGTCCTACATGTTACCAGTGTCTGTGATATGGTGTAACATTGAAGCCCTAAAAAGAAATCGCGCTTCAAAATGATCAAGAAGTGCCTCAAAAAAGTAAAAAATCTTTGAGCGGCCAGTTATACCATACTCGTTTTCCCCAATAGACTGTAGTGTTATGAAAACCGTCAGGCGAACGGTTTTCAAAATTTGTAATTCCAATCATAAATATCTTGATAATCAGACAGGCGATCGGCTTATAATTATCATTGCATCATGAGCTAAATCCAGAATTTTATTTCAGAATCTGAGACAAAGTTACTGGATCCCTTTAAAGCGTACTGGACATCACCAGGGGCTGTTTCACAAAGATCCTACATTGCAGGGGCGTAGACAACGGGGGGGATGAGGGGGATGCATCCCCCCCATCTCACAAGGTGGGGGGGATGGCATGTACAATCATCCCCCCAGGTTTTGGGGAATGATATTTGCTTACTTAATAAGTCATAATGATGATAATAATAGTAATAATAATAATGATAACAATTATAATATTAATAATAATAATTATGATGATGATAATAATAATCCTCATCATTATTGTAATTGTGTTTATTGTTATTAGCCAATTCAGACGGTAAAAAAAAGAAAATCTTACAAGTATTTTGTGGTTATCTTGTGGTTTGGAAACCACAAGATAACCACAAGATTAAACAGGCGCGGATCTACGGTGGGGGGTTTAGGGGGTTTAACCCCCCCCTTGGGCGGCCCAAAAAACAAACAAAACAAAAAAAAGGGAAAAAAAAGAAGAAAAAAAAAGAAAAAAAGAAAGAAGAAAAAAAGAACGCACGCTGGAGAGAAACCCTTTCAAGTGCAAATATTGTGAGAAGATATTCAACTCATCTGGTAACTTAACCAAACACATGATAACTCTGGATATAACTGTGTATTTAACTGTTACTTGATTTAAAAAGACGTTATCATGCACTGCTTTTTATGGTCTCCATTGTGTTAATAGATGCCAGGAAAACATCACCTACGGGGTTCAAATAAACACCCCCCAAAAAATCGGCTCGCCGCTTCGCGGCTCGTGGACGATGCTCCGCATCGTCATTATTTTGGTCACCCCCCCCTTAGCAAAAAGCTAGATCCGCCCCTGAGTCATCCCCCCCAGGTGTACGAACCTGTCTACGCCACTGCTACATTGAACTTAAAGTTGGAATTAACATTTATGGAAAGCCATTAGCTTCCTTGAAAATATTTGTTTAAAGTTATTTTAAAAGGCATAAAATGTTGCTTCAAATCATTCATATTAATTGTCAAGGGATATTACATGTTCTTGATTTATGAAAAGTCTAAAATACTTGAATTTTTGCTTTTGAATATATTTTAAAATAAGGCTTCAAAAGGCTCTCCATAATATTTAAGTCCAATTTTTAGAGTTAATTTCGAATCTTTGTGAAACACCCCCCCCCCCGATCATTAAATAAACTTTGATATTTCTCGAGTGACCAGAGAAAGGCCTACTTCTCTATTTCCCTGCCCTAACTACTCAATTCTGTCATCCAACAAATCCCCTTTGTTATTATGAGATCCGCCCTTTTTTTGTTTATTGAAGTTTTATGAACAAAATAATGTCAGAGATGAGAACAGTCACGTTTATATCGTTCAAATCGGTTTTCTGTTCTTTTGTGGTTTACTTTGACGAGTGCAAGACTGTCTCTATTCATGGGTATTCTTCAAAATTGATTGTACATTATTAGTATGATCATAATTATAAAATATATAAGATTTGTAAGGCGCCAAACCACTTGAAATCAAAATAATGCCCGAGGCCCACAGGTGCGAAGGATGAAACAATATAATAGTATACATATACACCATACATTATGAAAGAGAATAGGAGAAGTAAAGGTACTTTTGATCAAAAGCCCCGGGATGGTTTACCACAGCGAATGCCCTGCTTAAGCAAAGGTTCTTTCCCCCTCCCCCACTTAGCTCAGACAGGAAGAATAGTTAATCCAGAGTTTCGAGAGCAAAGAGATCTAGACGAAATGTAGGCCTACTGATGTAGTTTGTCGCACTGTGGAACAGAGCAATGATGTTTATATACGATACATCTAGAAAAGGTGACTTTGACCCACCTGTTCCCCGCTGGCGGCTTCCTTGAAGACGCCTCCAAATTGTTTCCGTCAGACATCGTCAAATTAGTAGTCGATTTTGACTCCATGTTGGTGTTCATGAACACTTCCCAGCTATTCTCAACTCTTCAGTCTCTTCTGATCACTCCAGATAGCAAACGCGATCAAGAAAATGATGTAATCTTCTTTAGCGCGGAAAAAAGACAGTTCTGTTTACGCTTGATTCTCGCCGAGTAATCGTATGTCTCAGTGGAACTCTATATTGATCAAAAACTCACAGAAATGTTTGTTGGACGAGTACTCTACAAACAAAACTCTAAGAAAAGGATGCCTCACCTTCGTACACACGCTGATCATCGATACGACATGTTTGATGTAAAAATGTTAGTTCTTCTTTTTTGCTGCATTCATGGACTTTCTTGATCCAGTCCAAAAAACACCCTCAAATATGAAATCAAATTTTAAAGGGCCGAGGAGCATGGGTGTCGATCCCGGGGGGGGGGGGGGGATATATCCCCCCAATATTTCAGGTGGGGGAATGGCCTGTACAATCATCCCCCCCAATAATTCACGATCAAAAAAAAAAAAAACGAAGAGAAAAATCAATGAGAGCCCGATGAGAGTAGTAGTACTCGCAATATGACCATCAATATACACATTTTGCTATCTCATTTTCATACGAAGTAAATGAGACAACCGTATATGAGACAAGAATAAATTGAATTCTCGCTTCATCAGGAATTGATGAATTTATTCAATTTGTTTAATCAATAGCATCATAGAAATGCAGTGCGCCAAATGCAAAGCCGCTGCGTTAAAAAGCAACGAGCAAAATGTTAAGCGCGAAGCGCAAAGGTAGCAATCTGCAAGCACATCAAACAATTCTGGATAGTGTAAACATAGATAAACTCTGTGACGAATTCATGATGAAGAGCATATATTTTGTATAGTCACTAATGGGCCTCATTAGTGGCTGATAACACTAACAGATAACATTAGTATACAATTCCTTTCCAGAAGCTATTGCGACAAGCACTGCCGGGAGATAACATTGATACCCACCACTCAGGCTGTGCATGCAAAGATTTGCGAACGAACGTTCCATACGTACATCATGTGGGGTAACGGAATTCAGACAAGGATTAATATAGAGAACAGTACAACGAATCGTCTTTTTTCTCTAATAATTTAGTGAAACGGCAAAATTTCCGCGCTTTGCGCGGGAGGGGGCAACTGAATTCAAACTAGGATTAAGAGTTATAATTAAATGAAACGTCAAATTAGTACACGATACAACGAATCGTCTTCTTTTTCTAATAATTTAAGAAAATGTGAAAGCTTTCGCGCTACGCGCGGGATGGGCGAAAATGATTTCAGACGTGGATTAATTTAAGAGTAATAATTAAAAGAAACGTCAAAGCTTCCGCGCTTTGCGCAGGAGGGTGAGAAACTGAATTTAGACAAGGACCCGATACAACGAATCGTCTTCCTTCTATAATAATTTAATGAAACGGTAAAGCTTCCGCGCTTCGCGCGAGATGGGCGAAAATGAATACAGACAAGGATTAATAGTAATAATTTATTGAACCGTCAAAGCTTCTGCGCTTTGCGCGTTAGGGGGAAAACTGAATTCAGACAAGGACACGATACAAAGAATCGTTTTCTTTCTATAATAATTTAATGAAACGTGAAAGCTTCCGCGCTTTGCGCGGGATGGGCGGAAATTAATTCTGACAAGGATTAAGAGTAATAATTTATTGAAATGCAAAGCTTCCGCGCGGGGAAATTGAATTCAGACAAGGACACGATACAACGAATCGTCTCCTTTCTCTGTTAATTAAATGAAACGTGAAAGCTTCCGCGCTTTGCGCGGAATGTGGGGGGGGGGAAACTGAATTCAGACTAGGATTAAGAGTCGAGAATGGTACATCGAATCGTCTTCTTTCTTTAATAATCTAATGAAACGTCAGAACTTCCGCGCTACGCGCGAATGAAGGGGAACTTGATTCAAACAAGGATTAAGTGTCGAGAACGGTCTAACGAATCGTCTTCTTTCTCTAATAATTTAATGAAACGTCAAAGCTTCCGCGCTTCGCGGGGGAGGGGGAAAACTGCCCCCTCCCTGCACCCTACCTCCTAGGGAGCGCGCTCTGTAAATGATTCGCGTGCTCCCTACCGCCCCCCCTAAAATGGAATCCTGGTTACGCCCTTGGGGAGGGGGTGCAACCTGCCACACGCTTCTACCTCTTGGTTGCTTTGATCCATTGCCGAAAAATATTTTGGCACCTATCATCCCCCAACCACGGATACAAATCGACACCCTTGCCGAGGAGTGACAGCACTTTCGAAATAGTGAAATAACACTTTTTAGCATTTGCTTTCAAACTTTGTAGTGTTCATCTAGTAGTTTAAGAATGGTAACATTTTGAAACTCGTGTCACTACTTGGCCCTTTTTAAAGGATTGATTTAACATTTGAGTTTTAAAAACATATAGAACACAACTCACGACAGGGAAACAAATAATTGGTGTGCATTTATCTATTGTATTCATTACTTTACATTATACGTTTCATAGACATGTGTATGATGTACATTTTAGTTTGACATATTAGCGCTTTATTCCTTAATTGTATCAATTATTAGAGCGCTTTTTGTTTGAAAGTTTAACGAAATTCGTACATATATGTATATATATTGCGTCTTTTGTTTGACATCATTGTATATAGATGGCTGAATCCTCACTGATTCAAAATGTTAGCATTGTCTGTGAAAACGGTCTCACGCTCATTATCTTAACTCCATGTTATCTTTGAATATCATGTGTACATAAAACGAGATATCGTCAACTGAAGTTTGTTTTTTGTTTGTTTATATGTTAACCTTACTGCCCTCTTCTTTTCATACTATATATAAATGATTTCAAACGATCATCTAATATTTTATCTTTCATATTATTTGCTGATGACTCTAATATTTTTCTGTTATGTCATGACCCACACATTCTCCTAAATACAATTAACTCGGAATTAGTTTTGGTTCAAAGTTGGATACAAGCCAATAAACTATCATTGCATATTAAAAATACGAATTATATGGTATTTAGCAACACTATTGATCATCTTCCTGGTCTTATTCAAATAAATGGTATCGAACTAGAATGTGTTCAAAGTACAAAATTCCTTGGAATTTATGTTGATCGCATATTAATTATTTGTGTAAATTATTATCAAGAAACATCGGTGTCATAAATCATGTTAAAAATACACTTCCTTTACCGGTTTTATCATCACTGTATACAACCCTTATTTTGCCTTACCTAAATTATGGGATTTTAGCATGGGGAAATCCTTGTAAGAATTTAATTGATCGAATAATAATTTTGCAGAAGCGTGCATTAAGAATAATCCATAATGTCTACTGTCGTTCTCACACTAACCACTTACTTTTACAAGACAAAATTCTTAAAATGAATGCTTCTTATTCTTGGTACCTTGGTATCTTTATATTCCAAATAATTAATAATGAGTTACCTCTCCCAATTTCCTCCATTTTTCAAAAAAATAGCGAGATACATTCATACCCCACTAGAAAGTCGAACCACTTCCACACTCCTCGAATGAGAACAGCTTTTGCACAAAAAACAATTACTTACATACACCGGTCCAGTATTTTGGAATAACATAGATCCATCTCTTTAACAAAGTCCCAGTCTATACACATTTAAAAAAAAGTTAAAGATTAAAGTTTTTAACACATATACATGACTCTCGACTTAATCTCTTTCTCCCTCTTTCTACTGATCTAACCTCCTTTTTCTAGAGCTTTTGCAATCATTAATTTTCCCTTTTTTGTATCTTTCTTTCTTTTTGCCTTCTACTATTTTCCTCCTTTTTTTCTCTCTTTTATTTTTTCCCCGAAAAAATCTTTAATTTCTTAGCTACATATTTTTTTCTTCTATTTATTGATTTTCTAAGCATACTTTGTTCATGATATATTGTAAAACACCATCTGAGGAACTTACATTTCAACAAACTCTGCTTCTAGTTAGTTCCTCTTTTCCCGTACTTTTACCTATGATATTTGTCTTTTAATTGCATATTTTTGCAATATAATTATTCATTGTATTATGATTTGCATGGGAAATAAAATCATTTGAAAAAGAAAAAAAAAGAAAATATTAAGCAACCAATGACCGACGGAATATATATATTGGCATAATTTAAAAAAAAAAAAAAAAAAATTATTTTTTTAAATCACAAAGGGGGGGGGGGGGGTTCTCAAAAATACACACATACACAAAAACTGAAGGGGGTTCACCCCCCCCCCCCCTGCGTACGCGCCTGCTCCAACCCAACAGTAGTTAAAATATGTTTAATTTTTTTTTGTCAGTTATAAAAGCGCTGAGTAAAGGTCTGTTGGGTTAGCTTGGTCTAATTTTAGACTTTTGTTTGTCCCCTTTTTGAAATAATATACGCTCTTTTATGCTATTCAAATATTTTGAAGCCCGAAGCAAAGTAAATGTAGTAAGCCTAATAGTGGTAGTTTTTATTAGTAAACCCATTTTTATCGGATCTGGAGTTTTTGTTACATTGGCCCCATAGGGGATAATAAGGTAGTTATTCCTTAGAAATTGACAGATTCCCAAAACTCCAGTATTTTAATAGCTTTTTCTTTAGACTTAGGAGTATCATTCGGCATGAGTTGTGTCATTAGTCAACTTACTTCATCGGATTAAGTAGTAACAGCCTATTCTGATTAGTTATAAATGATGCTAAATCTGATATATTCCACTTTCAGAATCAGCCTCACTGAACCTTTTTTGAAAGACATACCTGGCGAATTTATGGTGGTTGCGCGTTTCTGTTGCTTATGACCTTAGAAATGTTTGTAAACATATTTTAGATTTTTGTTATACTTAAATAAGTCGTACCATTTCATCATGTGAGCACCACTGTGTGACAAATTATGAGCGCTATATAAGTGGCCAATGTTATTATTATCATTTCGACCCCAAAACATTGACTTTTGTCATCCTCTGTAACATGAAATTTGAGATTAAATCTTCATAATATGGATTTTTATCATGCACTAACACGGCCATAACTTAGGTGACATGCATGGGTGTATTGTTCCCTTTTATCCCCCCCTGTCCTCAAGAGGTCGTCAAATACAATGAGACATGACTGCGCATTTAAAGCTTGAAATGCATAATGTACTACGACCTTTAGCCCAAGAGTAAGCACTTATATTTATCTCAATAATCTTAATCATTTATGATCTTCACTTCTTGAGTGTGATTTACACAAAACAAACACATTTACCTATTGTCTTGATTCTCCAATATTACTCACAATTTATGGATTAATGAAAAGCAAATCGTATAGGAAGAATAGAGAGGGGGGGGGGGGGTATTTGGTCCCCATTTTTCTTTAAAATTCAATTTGAAAACATTCTTAGGTCAAAAGTAATCAGATTTCTCTCAGATTAATCACTCAAAATGGCGGCGATTTTCAATTTAAGTAAATTCTGTTCGATCACAATACGACTTGGGACATGGGATCAATCTACTTTAGAATGCCTTTGGTTTGATTTGCATTATTCAAATAAGTCTCCCATCCTGGTTGGGGGTTTTACAGGCCTTTTAATTCTCACGTTGATTACTTTGAAGAATTAGACGGAAATTGGGACTCTGCTCTCTCGGAAGATATGAGCTCTATTATTTTAAGTGATTTCATTTGTGATTGTTTGCCACACCAACAGGATGTGAATGATGAAAAGATAATGTTTTATACAAATATGTTCGGGCTAAGTCAGCTAATTGATACTGCCACAAGAGTTACAAATATTGGTATCAGACAAAGAAATTTGCAATGAATGGGGAATATTTGAAACTAGCATAAGTGATCATTATTTGGTGTTAATGATTCGCGATCTCAGTGCAAAAATCCATACAAAAATCTAAATATGCAAAATTTTGCTCGTTTTGACGAGGAGAAATTTTACAGAGAATTGAGAAGCATTCCTTGGCAGGTCATAAAAGATATAGATAATGTTGACGCTGCGAGAGATATGATTGTGGTTGACTCTATTCAATACTATAATATAATCAACAAGCACATACCCGTGTGTAATACGCGGGTAAGAAAAAAAGGCATGTCCATGGATATCTGATGAGATTGTTAAGCTCATGACGGAACGCGATAAAGTTTTCAAAGCTGTTAAAGCTAACAAAAGTGATGATCTTTGGGACACCTAAAAATATATCCAAAGAATACACTTATTCGTCTCATGAGAAAAAGAGAATATAATGCAGACCAGATTTCACAAAATCATAATAATAGTAAGCAAATGTGGAGATGTTTGAGAGGCCTTGTTAAGTCATCACCTATTTCTCCCAATGCCATAAATGTTGATGAAGCAAATGTGTCGGACAATGCAAATATTGCTGACTCATGACTTTTTCTTTTCCAATGCTACTAAGATTACAAAGGACCTGTGGAGAAATATGTCTCAACTGAGAGTAGACGAGGACAATGGTATTGGTCCAAGTCATTCACAATTTAATTTATATTTGATTATTAAGGATTTTGTATTGAAACAGATTGATAATCTGAGTATGGATAAAGCAACTGGTGAAGATAACATCAGTTGTAAACTTTTAAAGCTTATCTGCCGTAGTTTACAGGAGGGATTAAACCGCTCTACAAGGTCACTGGGCAGGTGGTTATCTCAACTCAGCTCTCAGTTAACATAAGAAAAAGAGGATCATGGGGGACCAATGGTCACCGATTAGGCATTGTTTGTTATATAGAGGGCGCAAGTAGCTACCAGTAGTGCAGTGGGCCTTTAAAGATGACGAAGAATCACAGAGGACCGAAAGACCTAGAATTTCAATTACCAAAACAAACATATGAGGTGAAATGGTTCACCCTTGAAAAATACCACGGCTCGTAGGGAAGGGCTTTGTTTAAAAAAAAATTATGTATAACATATACTGAATCTGTGAGTATAAAAGCTTTTTTTTTTACAATATTAATGAAATTCCTCTCCAAGATCAAACTGTTCTAAAGACTTAAACAAATATGAATGCTCGATCCTATAAATAGCTTTTTCGACATTCCGAAAAACTATTGAACCATCAAGGACATCTATAGCATCAGTATGTTCAATGCGGATAGTGCAAACATTTGCACTATTAAATATTACGATCTGCAGTGATCTGAACGAATTAAAGAATAAATTACCTTTTTAGTCGATGACTAATTCCTTTAGCAACTAATTTGTAATCTACATTTAACAAGGAAATGGGCCTACAGGTTTTAATTCCTGACGGATCTTCACCTTGCTTTAGTATCAAAGTACTATTTCGTTGAGATTGAGATAACAAACCATAAGAGAAGAAAAAGTTGTAAGAGTCCAACAACAAATAAAATTACACTTGGGAGGCCATGAATATAAAAATCGACGATAATTCTATTTTTGATATTGGGTCATTTAAACAAAACAAATCCCTTTTCCCTTGCGTGTATTATAGGGACATCCAAACCAGAAAGAAAAAGAGAGGCTACATCAATATCTTCCTGAGAACAATTAGAGGAATATAAAGATTCAAAATAAGCACCAATTTCCTCCATAATTTTATCAGGTTCCATTAAAATATTTCCCTTAATCCGTTTGACGAATAATTGTCTTCTCAGTATTGCGTGTTTCCAAGTAACAAGTAATAAGACTTACTCTCTTAAAAAAAGAGTGAATTTTCACTCTATTTTCACTTTTTTGGGAGTGACGTCCGTGATCACTTGTTTAGGAGTGAAAATCGATTGATTTTAGAGTGCTCTCTAAGAAGAAAAGAGTGAATGTTCACTCTATTTTCACTACATTTTCACTCTCCAGAGGAGTGACGTCCGTGATCACTCGATTTTTTTTAGAGAGTAGTAATAAGTAAGGGCAGGGAGGTCCCTGGTAAGGATCACGTTGGATAACAAAAGCCAGAACGTTTTCCTTATCGTGCAATAGCCAGACATTGTAAAATCTCCCTTACAAGTTCAGCTTTTTATTGCTCAAATATTCTTATTTCTAATGTTATCTATGCCTTTGGGTGAGAATATAAAATGAAAATTCATCCGGTGCCTGATTTATCCCTCTTTACATTTCATTCCATTTCTAAACACATTTTTTTCTTCTCGAAAGGATATAGTTCAATTTCTCGTTTGACTAGTCGTAAAAAGATAAGCCATGAGTCTCTTTTACTTCGTGAATTCTGTTTTGTCATAAACTGAATAACAAAGAGGATATAATTCAAGGAGTGTTCACTTGCACTATCGTTGACCGTCGGCCGTTTATAAATTATACGTGTTTAAATTAGTCTCATCGTTTATCAGTGTCAGAGGACATGGATAGATGTGTAAAGCATTGAAATTATAAGTCGATGCGAGAATGATTCTTTTTGCCCAAAAGGGCGTCATCTCGGAACTCTAAAAATATCTTGATCAAAACAGCATTTTGGTTGCATTACTCACTGCTTTTGCAAAATTTGAGCGTTTAGATTTGTTTGTGGTGAGTTCGGGACGCAACAACGCAAATTAGCGCGACCTTTGCCTTTATTATATCTCTCTACAAAACAAATATTCCACAACGTTCAGAAATATGCGAGTTGAAGAGATGATACGGTACTCGCTTGTATTATATAAATATAGATATAAATTTATTTTTCACCTGTAAAATGTACTCATTAAAATATAGGGTCAAGGTTAAATTGTTTAATCTTTAGCAAGTGTCTCATTTTAATGTAATAATCAGACTGTGATTAACGTCACAAAAGTTAGTGACCTGCCAGTGTCACAAATAAGGTATCAAACTATGCTCATCTGACCGTAGAACCCCTTTACGCTCCGCTCGGTTTGCTCGCTTCACCCTACCTGATCGTAAATACTTTAGCCTCCTCACTTTGAAAAACATTCCGGGGCCTGATTATCTGGATATACGTGTATTTCTGCCTTAAATCGTTTTCCTCCCAAACACTGCATGTCGAATAAGTGAAAGGGGGGGGGGGGGTGCATCCGGTCCGAGCCCCCACACCTTTGAACCCAAGTGGCCTACCTCACGGTAACTACAAAAAATTCAAGAATGTGCCCCCTCCTCCGCCCTTGTGAGGTGATTATTTAAAAACAAAAAAATTGTTAGTACATTTCATGAATGCTGGGCCCCCTTTATATACAAAATTATGGACCCGCCCTTCTCTCAACAACTATATACTTTATCTCTATTGATTGACAGGAAATTGCACCATAATTATTTTCTCGTTGATAATATTGATTTGATTAGTCATTTGTCAACAAACACAGTCTTCAAATGTAATAATGCTTTTCGATCAAAGTCTGTTCATTAATATTAAGTCACTAGAAAAAAAACATGTTTCGTATTTAAGCACATTAACCTGTTATTAATAGATTAATTAAAGGTAATACAAAGTTTTGGTATGGGGTCATGAATTTGGCTGAAATGAACATGCGAAGCATAATGCGATATTACAATATTCTATGATCGTTGTCGCGGTTGAACTCGAGTCTAAAGTGATGAAATTGTAAATAATAAAATATGTAGTACTGTTGTATAGCTCCCTCTCAAGACTGATATTAGCTTTAAAACAATGTTTCTGGACTAATCGACCGAATTTGCTATTTTCGTTTGGAAACTGCATATTTTGATATTTTCGTGGTCGAAGCTACCATGGAATGGCCTAAATTTACCGGGAGCAACGGTAAATTTTTGATTATTCAATTTCTCAAAAGCAGAAGTGTTTAAGGGTCTAAATTGTCTAGTGCTCATAATACATCAATTGGGGCATCCAAATATATTAAAATTGTAAAGAATTAATATCCATCCAATTTTCAAAATTTCCGAAAACTTTGCATTACCTTTAAGGTGTATATTAACATGAACTGTTTCGATAGAAGATTTAATACTGAATTAAACATGAGTGACACCAGTATTAAACGCAGCTAGTACTAAAGCTGATCACCCGGATTTTATGATATAGGCCTAACTTTAAAATAACTTAAATATGTCATTATCATTTCGATAAGAAGGAAATATAAATGTTTATTTAAGAAGAATTTCAGTCATGCCATGTATCTTGTGACAAATTTATCACATTTTGGCAGACATGTGTTTCTGAGACTCTACAATTCTAAACTGTGTTATTATTCTAATAAAGTCTATTGTAACTACCTTTAAATTTCTCAAGGGGTAGGCCTATTGTTCTATGGGAATAGATGGTGCACATTAATTTGGAAAAGAATAAGACTTATTTCAGTGAAACAAAGCCTATATTATTTTTTCAGTAAAATACTACTTAAAAGGTGGTACATGAACATGGGTGTCGATCCCGGGGTTGGGGGGGGGGGGGGGGGGGGGTGGGGGGATATATCCCCCAATATTTCAGGTGGCGGGGATGGCCTGTACAATCATCCCCCCCCCAATAATTCACCATCAAAAAAAAAAAGAAAAACGAAGAGAAAAATCAATGAGAGCCCGATGAGAGTAGTAGTACTCGCAAGATGACCATCAATATACACATTTTGCTATCTCATTTTCATACAAAGTAAATGAGACAACCAGACGCGGATCCAGGATTTCTTAGGGGAGGGGGCCCAACTTTCTTTTTTTTTTTGCTCCCGAAAATTTGAAAATCGCGCCGGCCGAATAACGCTCAGTGGGGGGGGGGGGGGGGGGGGGGGGGGTACAGAGCACAATTATTATTATTATTATTTTTTTTTTTGCTCCCGAAAATTTGAAAAACGCGCCGGCCAAAAATTCGCTCAGTGGGGGGGGGGGGGGGGGGGGGGGGGGGGGGGGTAGTGAGCACATTTTTTTTGTTTTGATCCTCAAAAAAATTTCAATTTGCACCCCCCCCCCCCCCCCCCCCCTTGATCGCCAGGGGGGGGGGGGCCCAACCCCCAAAAAAGGTAAAAATCACGTGTTTTTACATTATTTTTTTCGCAAGGGGGGGGGGGGGCCCGGGCCCCCGGGGTCCCCCCCCTGGATCCGCCACTGGAGACAACCGTATATGTAACAAGAATAAATTGAATTCTCGCTTCATCAGGAATTGATGAATTTATTCAATTTGTTTAATCAATAGCATCATAGAAGTGCAGTGCGCCAAATGCAAAGCCGCTGCGTTAAAAAGCAACGAGCAAAATGTTAAGCGCGAAGCGCAAAGGTAGCAATCTGCAAGCACATCAAACAATTCTGGATAGTGTAAACATAGATAAACTCTGTGACGAATTCATGATGAGATCGGAGACAAGGAGAAAGATTTTCGGACATTAGTATGACTTATGAGATAGTTCACTACTTGCTAAAAATAACATCCAACCATGACTTATTTTCAATTTCATACAAGTGATTGATAAATGTTCGTGATATCACATGATTTTCAACAAAATTTGCGTTTCTCCAGTTCTGTTGCAAACTGACAACATTCCCAAATAGCCAGGAAGAGCATATATTTTGTATAGTCACTAATGGGCCTCATTAGTGGCTGATAACACTAACAGATAACATTAGTATACAAATCCTTTCCAGAAGCTATTGCGACAAGCACTGCCGGGAGATAACATGATACCCACCACTCAGGCTGTGCATGCAAAGATTTGCGAACGAACGTTCCATAAGTACATCATGTGGGGTAACGGAATTCAGACAAGGATTAATATAGAGAACAGTACAACGAATCGTCTTCTTTCTCTAATAATTTAGTGAAACGGCAAAATTTCCGCGCTTTGCGCGGGATGGGCGAAAATGATTTTAGACGTGGATTAATTTAAGAGTAATAATTAAAAGAAACGTCAAAGCTTCCGCGCTTTGCGCAGGAGGGGGAGAAACTGAATTTAGACAAGGACCCGATACAACGAATCGTCTTCCTTCTATAACAATTTAATGAAACGGTAAAGCTTCCGCACTTCGCGCGGGATGGGCGAACATGAATACAGACAAGGATTAATAGTAATAATTTACTGAACCGTCAAAGCTTCTGCGCTTTGCGCGTTAGGGGGAAAACTGAATTCAGACAAGGACACGATACAACGAATCGTCTCCTTTCTCTGTTAATTAAATGAAACGTGAAAGCTTCCGCGCTTTGCGCGGAATGTTGGGGGGGGGGGGGAACTGAATTCAGGCGAGGATTAAGAGTCGAGAATGGTACATCGAATCGTCTTCTTTCTTTAATAATCTAATGAAACGTCAGAGCTTCTGCGCTACGCGCGGATGAAGGGGAACTTGATTCAAACAAGGATTAAGAGTCGAGAACGGTCCAACGAATTCAGAGCACATTTTTTTTTTTGATCCTCAAAAAAATTTCAATTTCCACCCCCCCCCCTTGAGCGCCAGGGGGGGGGGCCCAACCCCCAAAAAGGTAAAAATCACGTGATTTTACATGATTTTTTTCTCAAGGGAGGGGGGGCCGGGCCCCCCGGGTCCCCCCCCCCCTGGATCCGCTACTGGAGACAACCGTATATGAGACAAGAATAAATTGAATTCTCGCTTCATCAGGAATTGATGAATTTATTCAATTTGTTTAATCAATAGCATCATAGAAATGCAGTGCGCCAAATGCAAAGCCGCTGCGTTAAAAAGCAACGAGCAAAATGTTAAGCGCGAAGCGCAAAGGTAGCAATCTGCAAGCACATCAAACAATTCTGGATAGTGTAAACATGGATAAACTCTGTGACGAATTCATGATGAGATCGGAGACAAGGAGAAAGATTTTCGGACATTAGTATGACTTATGAGATAGTTCACTACTTGCTAAAAATAACATCCAACCATGACTTATTTTCAATTTCATACAAGTGATTTATAAATGTTCGTGATATCACATGATTTTCAACAAAATTTGCGTTTCTCCAGTTCTGTTGCAAACTGACAACATTCCCAAATAGCCAGGAAGAGCATATATTTTGTATAGTCACTAATGGGCCTCATTAGTGGCTGAAAACACTAACAGATAACATTAGTATACAATTCCTTTCCAGAAGCTATTGCGACAAGCACTGCCGGGAGATAACATGATACCCACCACTCAGGCTGTGCATGCAAAGATTTGCGAACGAACGTTCCATAAGTACATCATGTGGGGTAACGGAATTCAGACAAGGATTAATATAGAGAACAGTACAACGAATCGTCTTCTTTCTCTAATAATTTAGTGAAACGGCAAAATTTCCGCGCTTTGCGCGGGAGGGGGCAACTGAATTCAAACTAGGATTAAGAGTTATAATTAAATGAAACGTCAAATTAGTACACGATACAACGAATCGTCTTCTTTTTCTAATAATTTAAGAAAATGTGAAAGCTTCCGCGCTACGCGCGGGATGGGCGAAAATGATTTCAGACGTGGATTAATTTAAGAGTAATAATTAAAAGAAACGTCAAAGCTTCCGCGCTTTGCGCAGGAGGGGGAGAAACTGAATTTAGACAAGGACCCGATACAACGAATCGTCTTCCTTCTATAACAATTTAATGAAACGTGAAAGCTTCCGCGCTTCGCGCGGGATAGGCGGAAATTAATTCTGACAAGGATTAAGAGTAATAATTTATTGAAATGCAAAGCTTCCGCGCGGGGAAACTGAATTCAGACAAGGACACGATACAACGAATCGTCTCCTTTCTCTGTTAATTAAATGGAAAGGTGAAAGCTTCCGCGCTTTGCGCGGAATGTGGGAGGGGGGGGGGGAAACTGAATTCAGGCGAGGATTAAGAGTCGAGAATGGTACATCGAATCGTCTTCTTTCTTTAATAATCTAATGAAACGTCAGAGCTTCTGCGCTACGCGCGGATGAAGGGGAACTTGATTCAAACAAGGATTAAGAGTCGAGAACGGTCCAACGAATTCAGAGCACATTTTTTTTTTTGATCCTCAAAAAAAAATCAATTTGCACCCCCCCCCCCCTTGAGCGCCAGGGGGGGGGGGCCCAACCCCCCCAAAAGGTAAAAATCACGTGATTTTACATGATTTTTTTCTCAAGGGGGGGGGGGGGCCCGTGCCCCCCGGGTCCCCCCCCCCTGGATCCGCCACTGGAGACAACCGTATATGAGACAAGAATAAATTGAATTCTCGCTTCATCAGGAATTGATGAATTTATTCAATTTGTTTAATCAATAGCATCATAGAAATGCAGTGCGCCAAATGCAAAGCCGCTGCGTTAAAAAGCAACGAGCAAAATGTTAAGCGCGAAGCGCAAAGGTAGCAATCTGCAAGCACATCAAACAATTCTGGATAGTGTAAACATAGATAAACTCTGTGACGAATTCATGATGAGATCGGAGACAAGGAGAAAGATTTTCGGACATTAGTATGACTTATGAGATAGTTCACTACTTGCTAAAAATAACATCCAACCATGACTTATTTTCAATTTCATACAAGTGATTTATAAATGTTCGTGATATCACATGATTTTCAACAAAATTTGCGTTTCTCCAGTTCTGTTGCAAACTGACAACATTCCCAAATAGCCAGGAAGAGCATATATTTTGTATAGTCACTAATGGGCCTCATTAGTGGCTGATAACACTAACAGATAACATTAGTATACAATTCCTTTCCAGAAGCTATTGCGACAAGCACTGCCGGGAGATAACATGATACCCACCACTCAGGCTGTGCATGCAAAGATTTGCGAACGAACGTTCCATACGTACATCATGTGGGGTAACAGAATTCAGACAAGGATTAATATAGAGAACAGTACAACGAATCGTCTTCTTTCTCTAATAATTTAGTGAAACGGCAAAATTTCCGCGCTTTGCGCGGGAGGGGGCAACTGAATTCAAACTAGGATTAAGAGTTATAATTAAATGAAACGTCAAATTAGTACACGATACAACGAATCGTCTCCTTTCTCTGTTAATTAAATGAAACGTGAAAGCTTCCGCGCTTTGCGCGGAATGTGGGGGGGGGGGGGGGGAACTGAATTCAGGCGAGGATTAAGAGTCGAGAATGGTACATCGAATCGTCTTCTTTCTTTAATAATCTAATGAAATGTCAGAGCTTCCGCGCTACGCGCGGATGAAGGGGAACTTGATTCAAACAAGGATTAAGAGTCGAGAACGGTCCAACGAATCGTCTTCTTTCTCTAATAATTTAATGAAACGTCAAAGCTTCCGCGCTTCGCGGGGGAGGGGGGAAACTGCCCCCTCCCTGCACCCTACCTCCTAGGGAGCGCGCTCTGTAAATGATTCGCGTGCCGCTCCCTACCGGCCCCCCCCCCCCCTTAAATGAAATCCTGGTTACGCCCTTGGGGAGGGGTGCAACCTGCCACACGCTTGACGCTTCTACCTCTTGGTTGCTTTGATCCATTGCCGAAAAATATCTTGGCACCTATCATCCCCCCCCCCAACCACGGATACAAATCGACACCCTTGTACATGAATATAAGTCACCGAACTGTTAATCACAAAGTTTGAGGTTTGAGTTCTCAACACATCATTATAGCCTATTAATGTCATGAGTTGGTAAGATATTAATCTAACGAATAATTATTTTCATTAATCTGTTGTAAAAGCGCATGCAGCACGGCTCGGATGAATATGTTGCACGTTACAATATGTCTGCATTATAATAGTCAGGCTGATGTCTCTAGCTCTGGGTCTAAACTGTTTAAACGGAGAAATAAATAATAATTAAAAGCTTTGTAGGCGCATACATGACGCGCGGTGTACGTATGCAGTTAAGACTATATTTTGAGAAAATGGCGGCATCCATGAGCTGGGACAGATTTCGACGCGGCGGCTCAACTTCCCCTGAACCTACTGAAAGATCAAGTTCTTTGACCGTAAGTTATATTGATTTGACATTGTATTGAAGTGTGTTCTTCTATGGATAAGCAAAGTGGGAAATTCATTGTGTTTGCTCTCTTTTGAGTTTTGACTATGCATGCAAGTGTACTATTATTACAAAAGTAGTTTCAGTGTTGTCCCACGTGTTAACATTGATGTGGTACGCATACTTGGTCGTAATGTAGTAGGGTAGCGCGCCCGGTATTCGGTCACTTATTAAAGGTACTATGTCCCTTTTTCAGCCAACCTCAAATGCTGTAGAACTTTGCAGGAATTATGAATATGTCATGTATGTCCTATCTGTGAAATTTAAACGTTAGCAGTAGGCTTGAGTCGGTACGGTCGATCACACCGGGACCCGACCGTTGCCGTCGGGTCCCGGTTTCGTTTTTTGAGAACCGACGCTCCGAAAAAAATAATGAAATATGTAAGAAATTGCAGTTTTGCACACCACTAAAATCAATCCAGCTTAAAACTTACGTATTCAATTGTTACCAATCATATTCTAGCTCATCCTGAATCAATCCGAACTGCTGATACAAATAGTGGTTGCAAAGCAGTTTGCCCCATGGGGTTGTTGTTGCCAGCTAGCTGCTAGCTATGGCCGGGTCTCTCGGCAGGATTAATAAATCAGGTTGAAAGAAACATTAATGTTTGAATAATAAAACGGCGTTCTAAAAAGTACTTCTTTACAACATACCGATCGAATAATTTTTAAAAGACAAAATAGATATTTTTTCTTTGATTTTGAAGACCGCATGCTTCTTTTAAAAGCTGAAAATTACTTGGTAATCACAAGAAGTTTCGATATGGATAGCTGTTGCAAGGCAAGTTCAGACTAGTCTCGGAAAAATGCGCAGTGCACCTCGTTAGCAGTAATGCGTGCCAGAACGAACCCAAACAAAGACGTGATCGTAACGAGAAAAAAATCATTAAAAACTACGAGAGCACAATTGGAAAGACAACTACTCAAAATTATCGTAAGCAGAAACATAACTTGGAGGAAGAATACAATAGTTGTCCAAGAAAAGCCACATAAATAGTGATATTTAAGGAGTTACTATAGGTACAATCATTATCGGAAGGGCCTAGCTGCTGCGATATCCGAATTACACGTGTTTAAATTGAACACGAGGCTAGAAACCAAATGAGGCCCTCTACGGTAAAAAGCAGTATAACAAAGGATTCGAGTATTTGCAGCAGCTAGGCCTCTTGCGATAAAAATGTACCCAGTTACTCCTCTATTATCACAATTTCTGTGGCATTTCTTGGGTGATTATTGAATTCTTTGTCCAAGTTATGTATCTGATTATGGTAATTTTGAGCAGTAGTTGTCTTTCCAATTGTGCTCTCGTAGTTTTTAATGATTTTTTTTCTCGTTACGATCACGTCTTTGTTTGGGTTCGTTCTAGCACACATTACAGCTAACGAGGCGCACTGCGCATTTTTCCGAGACTAGTCTGAACTTGCCTTGCAACAGCTATCCCCATCGAAACTTCTTGTGATTACCAAGTAATTTTCAGCTTTAAAAAAAAAGCATGCGATGTTTAGAATAAGAGATAAATATTTATTTTGTCTTTAAAATATTATATGATCGGTATTGTATAGAAGAATTTTTTAGAAAGCCGTTTTTATTATTCTAACATTCATATTTTTTGACCAGATTTATTCAACCTGCATAAATCAAAATGGCGGCTCGAATGTTTGCCTTCTATTTCTGCCCCAGTTTTTTACTTTTAGAGGCACGATAATGGCACTAAACATCGCCAATCATGGATGAAAATAATGTCAAATGGAAGAAAATACCGATCTGAGCCGAGGTATGCATGTGTTGATTTATTTGATTGAGAAAAAAGGTCCCTTTTAAGAGACATACTGATGATATGCGCTTTTTATAGAGGCAAGTGACAAATCCTGCGAGCTGATTTCGGGACGCCGGGTCCCGATCGGTGCAACGCCGTCGGGACCCGGTTTATGAAAATCCCGACATGACTCAGGCCTAGTTAGCAGTGTCCTCATATTCAAATTATGCAAGGAAACCCGTTAACTTGCTAGACTTAACTGTCAGACACTATTGAGTGACTGACTGGCTTTTTTTTCTTTTTTGGTAATAACATCCATGAAAAGAGTTTTAAAGGGTACATGAGCATTTGTCTACATCAATAACCCACTTCTTGTGATGGCCAAGATTAAACTGATTGAATCTTTGCGCAGCATAAAACGTATGACCATTCGGTACAATTGTCTGAAAATCAAGACTATTACTTTTGGGCTCTATAGCCCTAAAGTCGATTTGACAACTAATAGTCGTTATTTTCCCACTTGAAGACATTTTCAAGCCCCAACATTTTTAGGGAAGTTCTAAATTAGTATTATCTTTCAAATGCAGTTGGAATTTAACTTTTTCATTTTTTTGGCCTGCAAATGGGACATAGTACCTTTAAGGGGAAATCGCTAATTAATTTTTACCTCCTTTATTTGGCAATCTACCTATCAAAAGAAAGGAAAATTAATCCTCTAACAGGATTTTAAAGTCACTTAAAATATAGAACGATGAAGAGCAAAATATCTCGGAAAGAAGAAGGAGCAGTTTTCTGCCCAGAATTCGGTCATGCAGTTTGTTCGTGTCAACTCCATTGACAAGGGACGAAGCGTATTTGCACGCTATTTTCACACCATTGCGCGACAAAGCACTGAATGTCAATGCGTTAACCAAATACTGGAAGAGCGCTACCGCATGGCAAGGGTATTGTGTAAATACCTTTTGCACATCGGCGAGTGCGTCATTTGCAAATTTGCTGCGATGGAGTGAACACGGAAGCGATACTATATTCATACATACTAAATTCATTGCACCAGCACACGTAATTGTTTTAGAATAGACTTCTACATATGGCTATGCATGTTAGTGCAAGTGCTAACAGAACCTGGAACTGTAGAAAGTTGTGCGACACTGACCAATTTCGAGTTAAGTTGGAGATCTTTCCGAGGCCCAGTATACCTGATTTAATTTTGAGAGTTAAGATAAGTTGCTCACCTGCCTGATTTGTGCAAGTTTCGTGGCTCATAAATTATTTTTTAGTTTGTTACAGCTGTTGAAACGGCTGTCTGACCAAATACTGGTAATTGACCGATTACCGGGCGCGCTACCCTAGCACATAGCACACATAGCAGCATTACGTGCCTGGCTGTATATTAAAAAAAGGCAACACTGCACTTTACAGCAGCACATTAATGCACATTTTTTCAAAGCGTACTGTATGATACTTGCAAATGGGTTTCTAAACAATTTAATGAATCAACAACAAAGTCAATGGTAACAAATAAGTAACAAATGGAACTCACAAGTTTCTTTGTTGAAAATGTCCTCAGTTGTGATATTTGAGCATAGAGGCTAGCTCTACTTTTACTGGGGCAACCGTCTTCAGCTATGTTCTACCATTTTCTAATTTTTTTATGGTTTTTCAAAATGAAGGGAGACCTCAACGCCAGATAACATTCTTCTTCTTCTTCTATTTCTTATTCCTCGTTAAATGCTACTTCATACAATGAAGATTACGCACTGCAGTGTTGTGTGTGCCATGTCCAATATGTGTGTAGGCATCAATCCATGTACAGTGATGTGTCTATATTAAGAATATGCATGAAACATACTCGTATGTCAATAACTGAGTCTATCCCATCTTTGTATTACAAATGTATTTGATATAGCTCCTGTTCCTTGCAGTTTTCATGCAATCTATTGCGTGTTCAAGTTGCAGGTTAACTTTTAAAAGAGGTTGGACCAAAAATTTACAATTGAGATTTATTGATCCACAACTTGCAAGGTCCAATTCTATGTCAGTGAAAATCAGTTTTGGTCATGTGGTTTAATACAAGGGCCTGTATTTTATCCCAACTCTTAAAGTGACATGCTGTAGTACAAAAATACTGTGAGACCATTTGGGCTACATTTGTAATGTAAACTTTAGCTTATCTAGCCCTCAGATTCATGTTTGAATAACAGTTTGATTTCAGATTTTTATGCCTTTATTGTGGATATCTTCATGTAACTAGAACATTTCCATGCATCGCTGCAACCTTTTAAATTGATTATTATTATTTATTACTACAGGCCCAGGTAAAGTCATTGTGTGGCTTACACTACCCCCTGCGAACACGATGTTTTGAATTAGAAAGCCTCATCAGAAGATCCTCAAGCAAGGTATGAAGTAGAACAAATAAATTGTAAAAAAATGCATAAAAACATATTCATGTACATTTATCTATATAAATGTATATGTTTTTCTCAAAATGAAGGAGCGATTCCCTAAAGACAGATGGGAGATACCTTTATTGTCATTATGATAATCCTAGTTTGGATGTTGGCTGTACCTCAAATTCCAAAGTAAATGTGGATGACAATTTGTGTTTTCAAAATTATAACAAATTGACTCACATGCAAGTACCCTTGCAAACCTAGTCCCATCTACTCAGATAGGAGTAGATGGGACAATATACACATGAAATGATCAAAAACCTGGTCCAAAGTTTTAGGATAGTATTGGTTATATTTGGAATATGAGGATATTCCAGAAGCAGTCCTTTTCATGAGACATTCATTTTATACTATCTTTTTCTCAATTCAAAGTTTATTCAACACTCTTCATAAAAACATTTAAAACATACAAATACAGAATATAGTTATCAGGCCTGATAAAAACCCGATTTAAATCGGTTTTCCGATTTTTTATATTTTTCCCGATTTTTTCCCGATTTTTTTTTTCATCCCGATTTAAAAAAAAAAAAAAAAAATCCAGATTTTTTTTTTTTTTTTTTTTTACCAGATTTTTTTTCTTCTTCGCTATTAATTTTATCCTGATTTTCCTGATTTCCACCTTATTTTCTCTGTTCTACCCTATTTTTTTCCCAAATTTCCCTATTTTTTCCCAATTTTCTCACTCGAAAGGGGGGAATGTTGTTAGATGCCATTTTTTCCCCGCGAATCCTCTTCTTTTTTTTTTACTCAAAGGGGGGCGTGGTTGAGGGGAAAACAAAAACCTATTTTTTTTTTAATGCTCACTATCACCCCTGAGTTATAAAAAAAACAAGAAAGTGATAACAAATACAATGGCAATTTATAAGAGCATTTGGGAAAGGCAGAAAGGAGGGATTCCTTATATAAAAGCCTACCCCTAAAAACACACATACAGGAAAACGAGAACAAAAGAACATACTAAAACTTACTATCATGCACGATCAGAGTAAAAAAAAGTGTCAAAATTTACTGTGATATTCTTTCACACAAATGAAATTTGGAATATGCAGATATCCAAAAGCAGTCCTTTTCACAAGATATTTAATTTGTACTGTGATATTCTTTCACTGTAAACATCTTTCTGTTCCAATTCTACCCCCCCTCTCTCCCTCTCTCCCTCTCTCTCTCTCTCTCTCTCTCTCTGAGATTCTTCCGCACTCTCCATGCAGGTTCTTCACAGCATATATCCTTTTTTATGGGACATTTGATTTTTACTGTGATATTCTTCCACATGAATAAAAAGAATGTGAAAACTCCTTGACTATTTGTCACTTTTCTCAGAACTTGACATCTTCTTCAAAGGGATCATTGGGTATCTTTGCCTTAGATTCTAAACAAAATGCTGGCTTTAGTTCATGCTGCAATCATAATTATAAACCTTTAGGTCTGTCAGAAATCCCATGACTTTTACAAGCAGATCGCCTGTCTGATTATCAAGACATTTATGATTGGAAATCAAAATTTAATTTTTTCGATTTCCTAATGGTTTACATACCTGCCAACCCTTCCGAATAATCCAGAATATTCTGTTTTTCTGGATTTTTAGGACCCCAAATCCGGAATATTCTGTTTTTTCAAAATTTCATTTTTTTCATTTTTATGCCTCCGCCACCGAAGGTGGTGCCGGAGGCATCATGTTTTCGGGTTGTCCGTCCGTACGTCCGTACGTACGTCCGTCCCGTTTGACCGTTATCACAATATCTCAAGAACCATTTAAGATTTAAACTTAAGACTTGGGAATAGTATTTATCACCATAGGAAGACGATCTGATTAGATTTTGGAGTACGTAGGTCAAAGGTCACAGGTCACAGAGGTCAACTTATGAAATTCCTTGTATTGAGTTTGTTAGCGCGATATCTCAAGAACCATTTGAGATTTAAACTTCAAACTTAAGGATAGTATGTATCACCATAGGAAGACGATCTGATTAGATTTTGGAGCACGTATGTCAAAGGTCAAGGGTCACAGAGGTCAACGTATGAAATTCCATACATTGAGATTGTTATCATGATATCTCAAGAACCACTGGAGATTTAAACTTCAAACTTAGTGATAGTGTGTATCACTATAGGAAAACAATCTGATTACATTTTGGAGCACGTAGGTCAAAGGTCAAGGGTCATAGAGGTCAACTTATGAAATTCCATACATTGAGATTGTTATCATGATATCTCAAGAACCACTGGAGATGTAAAAACTTCAAACTTAAGGATAGTATGTATCACCATAGGAAGACGATCTGATTAGATTTTGGAGCACGTAGGTCAAAGGTCAAGGGTCACAGAGGTCAACTTATGAAATTCCATACATTGAGATTGTTATCATAATATCTCAAGAACCACTGGAGATTTAAACTTCAAACTTAATGATAGTGTGTATCACCATAGGAAGACAATCTGATTAGATTTTGGAGCACGTAGGTCAAAGGTCAAGGGTCACAGAGGTCAACTTATGAAATTCCATACATTGAGATTGTTATCATGATATCTCAAGAACCACTGGAGATTTAAACTCCAAACTTGTTTAAATTGCTATATGGCGGAGGCATCATTTTCGACTGGGCGCAGTCAAAATTCCATCTAGTTTTTTTTGTGGTGTTGCTTGAGCCCAATTAAGCTTGTTTTATCATATGCCTCGATGTGAGAGTTCACGTATTGCGTGCGTTGAAGGGCTGCATGATTGAGCAGCGAATTTGTATTCGCTTTTTTGCACAGATTTACCGCGTATTGCCAGTTACACTGCCTTTTTTTTAAAGGCTTCAATAATACACCATATCACAGGCAGGGATAACACGTAGTACCATGCATCTCAGATTTAACATTGCTAAACGATGCCTTTAACAATTCTATTTTGTTCTGGATTTTCTTCTCCATCTCCTTCCAGGATCTTAACAGCATATACCCTCTGTTCCTGGACCTTGTGTTTGGTTTGAACGGCCATCCCGGATGGGGTCTCAACACCCTGAACAGCCTGTATGCCAAGGATGACTCCAAGCACCTACAGGACTTCATGTCGCCCAGCGGCCCGGTCTTCCTCATGGTCTACAAGCTCCAGAGTGATCACTACCTCAGATATGAGTTCCCTGTCGATAAACTTTCCGTAAGCATACGGTCGGACATGACTTGAAAAACTGCCGGGAAAAAAAGCCACAGCAAAATAGTGAAAAGATTTGACAATGAAATGCCTGTAATCAAGCTGGGTGAAAAAAGCCCCTAAGGTAGCTAATTTTGTGCACAAAAAGATGTCTTCCGTATGCAAGATGCTTTACTGTTGAAAAAAAAAAATTCGTAATTTTAACACATAGAGGTCGGGTCACATTGGTAATAAAAGAAGCTGGTGAATACATGTATTATCTTGATCAGGCTTTATTATATTACCTAAGCGTTCTGTCATATATATTGTATACAAACTTTTAATTCATGGTCATCACACACCTCTGCATTTCACTCGGCTACCTAGACCGACTTCAGTTATAACATACCGAAATGTCAAGCACACAATGCTGATGTCATTTTTCTTTTTAAAGGTAATACAAAGTTTTGAAAATTGGCTGGATAGTGATTCTTTATAATTGTGATATATTTGGATGCCCCTGTGGATGTATTATAAGCAATGCAAAATTAAGCCACTAAAACACTTCTGCTTTCGAGAAAAATTGAATATCAAATAGCGCCTATGGCCATACAATGGCAGCTGCGACCATAAAAATCTCAAAATATGCAGTTGTGATATATATTTTTCAAACGAGAACAGCCGATCGGTCGATTTTAGTCAAGAAACATTGCTTTATAGCTAAATTAATATCTTGACCTTGAGAGGGAGCTATACAACATAAATAGTCTTATCATTTACAATTTCATCACTTTAGACATCACAACTGCGACAACGATCACTGAATAGTGTAGGATTGCATATGCTTCCAATATGTTCATTTGAACCGAATTCATGAACCTTTACCAAAACTTTGTATTACCTTAAAGGCGGTTTATTACATCATGTGTGAACAAAGCTATCGTTATGATTTTGTCCACCTTTCCTGGCAGATGGAATGAAGGTTGATTGCAGTCTGGCGAATGTTAGGGGGTTTGGAGGACCCAAATATCCAAAGAGAATTTTGAAATGTATGTTGTCATGACTTTTAAAGCCCGTCTGTACTAGTTCGGCCAGGGGGGATTAGACTACCCAACGTGGTCACTGACAGGTGGCTATCTCATCAACTCAGCTCTCAATTAACATAAGAAAAAGAGGACCATGGGGGATCAATGAGTACTGCTTAGGCATTGTTTTCTATAAAGAGGGAGCAAGTAGCTACAAGTAGTACGGTGGGGCTTTAAAGCTTGTGATATTGTTATTTCTAATTCATGAATTGGTATTGTGATTTGTTTTGAAGTGCTTTAATGGTAACTTTCTCTCTCTCCCTCTCTCTCCCTCTCCCTCTCTCTCCCTCCTTCCTCCCCTCCCTCCCTCCCTCCCTCTCTCTGTCTCTCTGTCTCTCTCTCTGTCTCTGTCTCTCTCTCTGTAGGCCCCCACACGAGCATCCTTGGCCTCTGGGATCGTGCCTCTGTTCTACCAAGGAAAGCTGAACTACCAGTCTCATGGAAGGGCGCCCTCTGTAGTCATGCTTAGTATCCTTTGATATCAGTAGAAAGAGCGCAGTCTCTGATTATTTCCTAGAATTAAGAACAAAAGGTCCACATCCTCAATTGGCAAAACATGAAGACGCATTTGCCACTCCATACCCGGGATAGAGAATAGGAGAACTAGAAGAGGCAGAAGCATATAGAATTAAGATCAAAAGGTCCACATCCTCACACAGCTGGCAAGACATAAATATATATTTGGCTATTTGCACTCCATACCTGGGAGAGAAAATAAAGGGGTACTAGAAGATGAAGAAGCAAATAAAACGAAACAGAAAATGCTGATGCTTGTGCAGGAATTACAACTATTGTAGTGTACAAGGTGGTATGAATTTCTGTAAGAGACTGGGCCTCTTTTAGAGAGGAAATAAGAATATTATCTGCAATCAATTAAAGTCCATCAAGAGAACATTAACCTGTTCCAATAACAGGTGGAGCTGCACACTGGCAATATAAACATTTGGTTGCTCTCAATTTTCTCCTTAATTTTCACCGTTTAAAGATAAAGTTGAGTTTTGGTCATACAATTGCATTGTGAAAGAAACGTGGAATCGATTAGAAAAAGTGTTTTCTAGCATATAAGTATTGGTGTGTACTGTAAGGTTCTGGAATCTTCAAAATGATAAGAAATTAGCCCAGTCTTGGTAAAGTTACAAGCACTGTACACAGAAAGGTGTATATGGGACTACACGAACATGTGGCATAAAAATCTGTCCCAATTTGTATGATGTTATATGCCATATTTAGAATATTAAGGCATTTAAAGAGCCATGCTTTTGAGGGAACATTTGTTATCTGATGTGCTTCCACACTTGTATAATACATTGATAACGGTTCCAAGTTATTTTTCACCTCTTCCCAGAACTCAACTTTTTCTTTGAACTGTTTCTTCTGTGTTTACCATATGTTTGGACCTTGCATGTTTACATTTTGTTTTGTATTTGCAGGAGACCAAGACATGCATCTTACCTCTTAGGTATATTTGTATATAATCTACATGATGCCTAACAAGATTTTCATAATTTTTGTTTTCTCTCAAATGCTTCACAGATTTACCTTAATCTCTAAATTTTAGATGCATTTGAGTACTTTATGTACGTCTTTGCGTATTATCTTGTCAGCGACAGAGTGCATAAGGTATGGTTTCAAAGATGTTAGTTAAGTGTTGTGTTATCAAATTAGTGGAGACTGCAAGCTTTAAACAAGAAAAAGAGACACATACAGAAGGACTTTATCAGAGTATTTCCAGAAAACAACAATAACAGATGATAAAATTGGTATATTGTAGGTATATTCGGAATATGAGGGCATTTCTAAAGCAGTCAGTCTCATGAAGAATTGTTACTATTTTATTCTTCCACTTTTAGAGAAAAAGAAGAGGTGTTGATTCTAGTAAATAAGTCTGGTCTGTGAACGACAAATTACAGAGTTTGAAACTCTGCCGCAGCACTAACATCCCTTAAAAGACATTAACCTGCATTTGCCACTCTCGACCCAGGTGTAATTAAGTGGGTACCTGGTAGGATTCATTCCTTGAATGCACTGAGAGCTAATGTTCCTGGAGCTAAACCTGGGGTATTGATATCCAAAGTCCTTTTGAAATGGTAAAGAGACACTACATGTATATCATAATGTAATACCGGCTATGCAAGAATGGCATATTATATTATTATTATTATAAAGAATGGGAAGCTCACAAATTAATTTACAGGTTACAAGAACTCAACCTATTCTTTAATTCCTCTCTATTTCTCTCTCTCTCTCACACACACTCTCTCTCTCTTGCCAGACAATGAATAATTGGACCCAACCCCAGGATTACTTCTACCCAGTCCTCTTGGACCAGTACCTGTGCTACTTCCTCCGTAGTGATGGGCGCGCTGTGCCCCCCATACCGGTAACCAGCAGCGCCCCTACCCCTGCTGCCAACCGACTCTCACCGTACAGGTAACTTGTGATTCATCCCCTTATTTTGCATACCTGTCATAGCAAGTTTGAAAGAGAAAAAAAAAACCACCCCCCTTTTTTTAATCATTGAAAGGACGATTGCATAGCCCTGCTCCAAACCAGTCCTCCTCATTCTTTCTCATTGCAAAAAAAAAATAACGATATAAAAAATGCAGTGTAAATCAGAATTGTATACATGATGTTCATGAATTTTTTGCCACATTCCTTCAATTTTTGTCAACATCATACATATCATATACAGCAAACTGTCTGAATTTTACCACAGAAATAAATGACTGCGTTATGGCTTCTTGTGTTGTCAACCAGGGGAGTGTTTCACAAAGAGTAAGATTGACTTTAAGTCCATCCATGCCACTGGTCGCTCTCACCATTATGATCTGAAGATAATATTTTTTCCTTCAATAATGAATATTTCAAAAAAAGCAAATTCTGTAGATTTTTTAACATGATTTGTACGTCCCTTCAGAAACCAATGCCAGTAAGCGGTGAGAGAAAACAGTGGCATGAACTGCCTGCCATAGTTAAGTCCAACTTAAAGTTGATCTTCGTCTTTGTGAAACACCCCCCTGCAGTATTTGTGTTGATGTAAATGAATGCCATGTGCATCCAGGGGTCCTTATTCTACTAAATTCAAATCCAATGGCAACGCAGGATTTCAGTTTCATCTAAAGTTGAGTTTGACATAGATCGTTGGACTGAGGTCCGAGTTTTCCCCGTTGTTTAATGTGATTTAATCCTTGCATTGGGTTAAACTGAATCAGTAGAATATAGACCAACATGCCATTTGCTTTCTATGTTAATCTATTCACGTTTGACCTTTGACCTTTACAGACTACCTCAGTATGGAGTTCTCTATCATTACCTGTAAGTCGTCTTTCAAGGAAAGAAAGTGTCAAACCATGTTGAGCAATCATCGGCTGCATTTCATTTCAGTGCTTTCGTTTCTTTTGTTGCACGCTTGTATTTATGTCAGACATTTTTAAAATCTTATTTTTAAAGTACCGGTAAAGGTTCGTTCACACATTCCTCATCACAGCATCATGGTTTAACACATGGTTTTGTTGTTGTTCTGTGTGTGTGTGTGTGTGTACTATTAAAATGAAAGGCATTAGGGGATGGAAAAAGTAGCTGGATGCTGCAACGGTAAAGTCCGGTATGCTTAAGTACACTTTAAAAAAAAATTGTGCTGTAAACCATGATGGTAACAGTGTTGCATATATGTGAACGAGCCATAACACAGCCTCAGAGTCTGCTTGTCTCAGCTGCACTGGTTTGTTTATTATTTTTGTAAGATTTCACATCATCAGTGTTTATTTGGTTATGGGAACACCTTATCAGATTTCTATATCACTTCGCTAAGGCATAGGCACATCTCATTAACACTGACACAAATGAATAATGCGATGCACAACATTTTGTTTTCTCCTGATAAGTTCTATAAGGATATACTCATAATATCTTCATAAAATTCCTGGAATTAGGTTGTATATTTTTTTCATAACATTAACATTTTTCACATTAAGAAAACACTGATTTCTTTTTCATCACAAGCATTTCCTTGGTTTCCATGGTTTTTATGTTGTGCTTTGCTTTGCAAACTCATGAAATTTTTCACTAGATCTTCATTGCTCTTGGTGCAGAACATTGTTTTTAAGTCTAATTGCATCATGTAATTGCCTATCTAATCTTTGTTTTCAAAGGCTCTCTCTCTTTTTATTTGCATGTTTTTTTCCTTGTTTTTCTTTCTTTTTGTTTTATATTCTTTCTTTCTTTTTTTTTCTTTCTTTCTTTCTTTTTCTTTTATTTTTCTTTCCAATATCCAAGTACAAGCACTTTGCACAGATGATATAGCCTAGGGTCTTAGCAAATGAAATACTTAAAGGTATAGACCAGTTTTGGAAATGCCCCCCCCCCCCTCTCAAAAATGAAATGGTAGCCCTTATTACCAATCATGTGAAAGAATATGTTTTGACTAATACGTGATGATACACATTTTGTCAGGAAACCGCCTACTAATGGAAATATTTGGTAAATTATCATATCTATCCGACCTGGATAGATATCGTGTTGTCCCATATACATCTTTCTGTGTACAGTGCTTGTAACTTTACCAAGACTGGGCCAAATTTCTTATCATTTTGATGATTCCAAAACCTTGCAGTACACATCAATACTTATATGCTACATGATCAACATTTTCTGATTGGTTCCACAACGTTTCTTTCACAATGCAATCGTTTGACCGAACTTTAAGAATAGCAATGAATACAGACATATTAAACCTTTCCGTCTGGCACTCCTCAGATTAAATCACAAGAAAGTAGTCGTAAAGCCAGCTGTTTATATCGTTCGATTTCTGCTTTCTAATCATTCTTGCGATTGACTCTAATGAGCGCATAACAAAAATCTCAGACCATCTGCATTGTTACAATTCTTAGATTTTGTAGTACCAGTTGTCTCTGTAATGAATATTTCCAATCCATATTGTGCGACCAAGCTCAGTATTTCTTAGGCTCTAGATGGTTACATGCATTTCACTCGTTGGTGGCAGTCATCCAAGCTCAGTATTTCTTAGGCTCTAGATGGTTACATGCATTTCACTCGTTGGTGCCCGTCATCCAAGCTCAGTATTTCTTAGGCTCTAGATGGTTACATGCATTTCACTCGTTGGTGGCAGTCATCCAAGCTCAGTATTTCTTAGGCTCTAGATGGTTACATGCATTTCACTCGTTGGTGGCAGTCATCCAAGCTCAGTATTTCTTAGGCTCTAGATGGTTACATGCATTTCACTCGTTGGTGGCAGTCATCCAAGCTCAGTATTTCTTAGGCTCTAGATGGTTACATGCATTTCACTCGTTGGTGGCAGTCATCCAAGCTCAGTATTTCTTAGGCTCTAGATGGTTACATGCATTTCACTCGTTGGTGCCAGTCTCATCCATTAACCATGTACATCTTTTAATTTTGATATCTTTTGCATTTCCTTGATTTGATACAAATATTTTGTGCCATATTATTACTTTGGGATGGTGTTCTTTTCATATGCACTTTACAATTTACTACAGATTTATTTATCACATTGTATGTTTGTTTCTGTTCTTCCTTTTTTCATTAGGAGATTGAAACTTTCTTTATATAAATTATCCACCAAGTTAACTCTTCTTATAGTTTAATGTTGAAGAAAAAAAAGTTGCTGCTTCTGTTTGGATTCGACGTGTAGAGTATTTGAAGGACCAAACAAACATGTGATTGCTTCTCTGTCATGCTAGTTGCATGTTTAGTTTTGCATGTAGTAGGGTATTATATCTATGAAAGTAAAAAATAATGACTTGTTCTCATAATGAAGTAGTGTTGTGATGTTTCTGTATGTCATAGATGGGAAAGCTAGTGCTTTGCAATCTCTAATATGCTCTTTAGTGGTGCATGGTTTTGTCTAGCCAAAGATAGTAATAGAAAACCATAGAAATGAATAAGATATGGTGCTGATATCAGTATATTTCTAAAGGAGATTATTGTTTATTTTCATTTATGCTCTAGAATGCATCCAACCTTGCCTATTTATTTCCTTATAATTTTAATATATTTGTTTAACTTTCAATATTGCTACATAGTATTATGATTTACCAAGGCGTTTAAAAAAATTAATATTTGTAGACTATATTAATTCATGTGCATGTATTTGGGTGTATGTTTCATTCACTGCTTAACTGAGCTTATGCAAGAAATGACAACAAGTTGACTCAGTTTAGTTTTTGTTGCAACTTTCTAGGGGCACTGGCAGCAACACAGTTTTTTTTCAGACAATATTATTTCAAACCTTTCCTAACTACACTTGTTGCTGTTTCAGTTATGACCATGCATTACACAGAAGAAAATTAATACATGGTGCTATTGTGCTCACATTTATTGTAAGCCAATTTACCAAAGTGTGAAATTTTGCCAACATTAGGAAAGAACGCTACTAACTTTAATGAGTATGGGCTCCGAACATTAGAATTATGGAGGTAGACTATTAGCTTCTGATGTACTAACATGGGGAAAAACGCTTTTCTACAGGCATTCCAGTCCTTACGGAGGTGCAGAAGGAGGGCACGCCCACCAGCGCAGCCCCACCCAGCACCAGGATACCACCCTGGGCCTGCATCATAGGGGTATAAGCTCCGGTGGAGGGGGTGTAGGAGGAGCGGGCGCGGCACCTGGGATCAGCTTCCAGCAGACCATCCAAGATGATCCTCAAGAGGAGACCTGGCGCTCTGAAGTCCTGGTCCAGGCCCTGACGGAGTTCTGGCTGAATCAGAACTCTCTTCAGATGACTGAGGATAAGAGTTTTATGGCACAAGTCAGGGTAAGTGAATCAATGTTAGTTCACTACATGATCACAACACAAGACATGCTGTAAGGGTTGCATTGTGTGTACCCAAATTTAGGATGGACACTTATAAAAATACATGTAGTCCTCTGATTTCTGGAATTAAGAGTATGGAACCAACTTAAAAGTTCTGTCAAAATGTCACCTACTTTGAACAGTTTTAAACACGCTCTAAAAGCCCTGTAATCTGTAGATGACGTGTAAGTGAACTTTTGGGGGTTGCGTGTGAAGCTAACCAATTTTTTCCTATTTTCAAAATTATGAAATTAGGTTGACATGGTTATCGTTATATCATGTATTCATACATGTAATGTGTCCATTTTCAGCTATCTTGTAAACAACCTAAGTTAAAGAGCAATTGAATGTAAATATGTATAAAACAATTTAGGTATCCCGTGCGTTAAGCTATATCAAATTATTAAATGAACGTTTTCAATCTTTTTTTCCCTTTCATTTGAATAAGTGGTTATCATCTATTCTTTATTTTATTTTCATTTAAATTATTATTATTTTTTTTTTTTAAATTTTAAAATTCCATTCACCTATTGCTTGTAAATGATCAAGGATGATTCTTGAATGATCAGTTATTTCATGGGGATACCAATTAATTGGTATTTTACCTGTTTATATGCTTGTGTATTTATCTATTTTGTTTTTGCTGCTGTTATTTGTTTTATTCTTACCAAACAGGGTCTCATGGAAGACCACCAAATTTGGTGATATGTGCCACCCTGTATAAATATCAGAAATAAATAAATAAATAAATAAATGTTCTGATGTACATACATGTGTATCCACAAAAAGCAGACCTTAGGCAATTATAGCCTGACATCAACTCCCATCTCTCAGAATGATTGTCTGGGGCATAGTTTTCTCCCAGCTGTAGGAGTACTTTTGTTATGGTGGAGTTGTCCAGAGAGCTTCTGTCCTAAAACCTAGGGATGGTGTATACTAGGATTTCCTTTGTACTTATGCTCTCAATCATAACTACAGTTCTAAGTTATGGTCTAAATGTAATGAAAAGGCACAATTTGAAACAATTTTTGTTTGTTCTGGGGGATCCACAAACTGCAAGCACTGCTTTTAATGGATCCTCCCCCCTCCTATTTCCTTAGAAATTAAGAATTTCTTGTAATAATATTATTATATGTAAAGTATACTTGTATAGTTACCAAGACAAAAAGAATATGTACACTGTATATACATTTTTTTTCATACTTTCTGTAATAATATATGTAATACTTTTGTTTATCTCTGTTGGAAATGAAATAAATATTAATTGAAAGGAATTGAATATCCTTCTGTTCTGTATTATTTTTAGGAAAACTTCATCCCAAGCCCCGACCATGTGCGCATGGTACGCATCTTGGTGAAGAGGTTGCATTTCTTTGTAAACAGCGCTCGTCCAATAATGCACCAGTCAGCATACCAACATGGAGGAGAGTCTGCTATGGAGGAGCTGAAGAGGTAAGAAAAAAAGAAAATTATTGTTGAATAGAGGTAGAGGTTTCATCTTTATCACTCCTTTTAGATTTAGGAGTAATTAAATGACACATATTTCAAGATATCTTTCTTCTTGATATTTTATATACCATGTAAAGAAATTACTTGCTGCAAGTCTAATTTGTCTCAGAGTTAAATCAGCTGTGTCACCTATTTGTGAGACAAGGCCAATACCCTTTATTATACTTGTACTTCAAACAATCCATACATCTTCCCCAAATCCTTCGCCCTTGTCACCAGTTATCCACTTTAAGAACTCGACTAAAAAACCTATTTGAGATTGCTTACAATTAGTCACTGCTTTTTTTCTTTCCCAGTTAGAATCATGAAAACCTTTTTTGGTAGTTTTTCAGTCTCATCAGCACCTGTGATTAGGCAACTAGATATTGGCGCTTTATAAATTCCTGGATTGGATTGGATTGGATTGGATACATTACGTATCAAGATGCACATCGAATTTGCACTTATACTCAATTTAATGTGCTGAATAAACAGGTACACTAACCCTGTGGGGTAATTATACTGGCAATTTCTCTTTACCGAAGTAATATTCAAAGCCGGCATTTTTAGTAGTTCACCCACATGGGACTCTAAACATACAAATAAAAATCATATTTGGTGATCGGTTCCCCGTAACATTAACGATCACTTATATCTTTGTCTGTATTTTATGCATTTAAAGATGAAGTTGAGTTCTGGTCATGCAATTGCATTGTGAAAGAAATGGTGTGAAATCGATCAGAAAAGGTTGATCATCTAGCATATTGGTGTGTACTGCAAGGTTCTGGAATCATCAAAATGATAAGAAATTTTGCCTAGTCTTGGCAAAATTACAAGCACTGTACACAGAAAGATGTCTATGGGGCTACACAAACATGTGGTATTTAAATCTGTCCCGATTTGTATGTTGTTACATGCCATATTTGGAATATGAAAGCATTTGAAGTGCCATGCTTTTCAGGGAACATTTTTTCTCTGATATTCTTCCGCACTTGCATAATAACAATGATAACGCTTACAAATTATTTTTCACCTCTTTCCAGAACTCAACCTTCTCTTTAATATCCTTCTTTATTTGTACCAGGTACATTCTACCAGTGTTTGTGCAGAAGCCCCTCTATGTGTTCCTCAGACACGGCTTTGATAATTGGCCTCTAGACTCGTCATTCAGGCAGGTAAGATATATATATCTATGATCGATCATACAGTCAATCTGCAGAGTGGTGGGATGGGATGCATAGATTCTTCATGCCCTTTGTAGGAGGTATGGGTCTGTCCATTATTTGATTTAGATACTAAGATTAATTTTACCTGGCTGGTAATTTTTGGTGATTTTTGTTAGCAACGTTTTAGTGATAAACATGAACCGATTTGAGTATATTCAAGTACATGTAACTTCATACTACTACCACCATAGGTAAAGATGAAGTTCTTTTGCACCTTTCCAATTTTGTTTTGTAAAATATTTCAAAATAAGCGTTATTTGTTCGGGGGGGGGGGGGGGTGATTCATGCACATAGTATGTCATAGATCAGCTATTATATTTTAAATGTATGTATGTGATCGTAAATCAGAGAAAAAGTTATATACTTTCATCCTAAATACCTTTTTGTTATAGAAGGATATGGCAAGGTAGCCGTCCAAGGAAGCCCCACATCTGTGACCTTTGAAACTAGAGATAAAAAAGAATATACTAAACATTTTGTGTGTCCGTGACTTTTGTTTGTTTTTTAGGTGAGTCCTAGCAACAAACATGCAAAACAGAGACATGAATATCAGAGATTGAAACAAACTGATTTTGCTGGTATGCCAGAAGTATATCAGCATGGAGGAGTGCGTATCAAGTTTTGAACAACTTCTGACATTATTGGACTCAAATAAACTAACCATTATCCATGAGTAGCTTTAGTTATGGGGTGCAAAGCATAGTAAAAAGGATCACTAATTAGAACTTTCCTTCTTTTTTTTTTACCACAGAAGAAACAATAGAGGAAAGACCAATGTCAGGTTGATAGTAGATGGCCAATCGAAGTAAACAATAATATAATTTTTTTTTAATGAGTTGGATTGAAGAGAATAGAGTACCGAAGCTGTGACGTCATAAAAATCTATTTTTAGAATTTCTCAATTTTTTCTTCGTATTCCGAAAGAACATCAAAAATAATGTCCAAATGTCGAAAACCAATTGAATATGTTAATTATTGGCTGAGATATGACCATCTGAATAAATATACTCCCAATAGGAACTCAGTGTTATATGCTCTGGCTCCTAATGGTTAGGAGCCAGAGCATATAACACTGAGTTCCCATAGGACATATATTCATTCAGATGGTCATATCTCAGCCAATAATTAACATTTCAATTGGTTTTCGATATTTGGACATTATTTTTGATGTTCTTTAGGAATATGAAGAAAAAATTGAGAAATTCTAAAAATAGATTTTTAATGACGTCACACTTCACCACTCTATATGGGTCTAGAAAGAGAAAGAGAGGGAGAGAGAGAGAGAGAGAGAGGAGGTTTGTGTGCAGGCTACAGAATTAGTAAAACAAATTATCTTGACCTCCTTTTTTACTGCATTTCTGTATATTACTTATAAATAAACATGAATGAGTCTGTGAGCAAATAAGCTTCCCATTCTTTTCTTTTTAGCTTTTTTCATGATTATAATAATAATAATAAATAGTTCTTCATTAATGCTGGTGTGCATACTGGTATGAGTTGGATGATTAATGAAATCATCTGTATGAAATGGCATTTTTTTAAATATATATGTTGTATTATACCTTACATTTATATGTTCTTTGTTATTCAGTTACATGTATATTATATTTGGGAAAATGCAGTAATAACATTTAAAAAAATCAAACCCCCCCAAAAAATCAAAAAAAAAATCTGTATTTCTCATTCGTACATGTGTGAGTATACAACTTAATTACTAACAAAATATCATGCTCGCAGATAGAATAATGCTTGAGAATATTTCCACTAACTTTAACATCAGTAGCACTAAGCAGATTACATGTGTACTACCTATTTACCTTACATACTGGGCAATGGAATTCAGGCTAGCTTCTGACTAGGAACATCTTGGACTCTGGAAAATCAAGACAGAGTCAATCACAAATACGTACATTTTGCATTGATATCGTCTTGTAGAACACCTCTTTTCAAGATTTTTTGACAAAATATTTACAACAGAAGTGATTTTTATGATTACTTGAGGTGAAATTGTGCAAAATATGAAATTTAAGCATATTTTAGAGGTCTGACATGAAGCTGATGCAGATGCTGGGTTTCCCCTCAGGCTGAATCACCCAAATGCTCATAGTCGACATCAAGGTTTGCTTAGCATGGGTCCCCTGTAAAGCAAGGACCCTAGTTCAAGTCTTTGACTGCCCTCAGTTTTGGATCAAAATTTTAAAGGGCACCCTGGACACTTTTTTTTTTTTGGGGGGGGGGGGGGAGAGGGGGTAACGTTTTTCGGTAAAAACCTAAATAAGAGAGTTGTAATTTGCTACTCTGTTGGCAGACTTCAAGAGTTTTCTAGGCACCCTACCAGCAGAGCACCACCCGACAACATCATTATGGCTTGCTTGGTATCAGCAATTTTATTATGATGAAATAACCTTTGCTTGCTTGCTAGGTGCCTTTATGTTCCAGACATTGGAGTTCAAGGCCTTCCATCTGCTTCTATGTAATGTGACGTTACTTCTGTTACCAGTGAGCACAATGAACTTATCCATGAAGAATCTGAGATGTAATTTTATTGTCAATCTACTCATGATATAAATACTAGATCAGTATCATTGTATCATTCTCACTATCAACTATTGTATTATTGAATCTTTTTTTAAAACTCCAGATCTTGGAGCTGTGGCTGAGTTACATCCAACCCTGGAGGTATGTCGAAGAGACCAGCAGGACAGGGTTCTATCATAAGGACATTCACTCGCCCCTGAGGTCACACCTAGGTGCGTCCTCGGGTCAGATAACGAACCCGCAGAGAGAATCGGCTAGCACAAGATCCTTTCCAGCTGACGATGATAGATGGTAAGAGTCGGGGTATAATAAGGAATATTCCCTTGCCCCTTAGGACAAGTTTAGCTTCCTCCATTAGTTTGGGTATGACTAGCCAGGGTATGGGACCATCACAAAGCTTTCAATGAAAGATAGCCTTTAATTACTGGTTGATTTTTCACTTTTTAACTATGCTTTAGTGTAAATTTTCTTATGTTTGTCGATTGATACTTGAAATAGCAAGTCATAAAAAACAAGACTCTCGATGGCAATACAAAAATGGATATTATGTAACAGTGGGTTTTTTCTTCTTCCTTTTCTGCAGGCCGAGGTTTGTTCAGGAGAATCTACCCTTCTACACCGTCCTCTTCCAAGAGTTATTGCCTCGTATCTTCCATCAGGACCTGAGTATTCCAAACAATGCCCTCATGGTCTACAGGATGGCCAAGGTCTTTGGGCAGCCCCACCTCAGTAACGTCATGAAAGAAGGTATGTCATCATGTACCCATCGTGAAAAATATGTTGTGTCATGGGAAAGGAAATGCTGAGAACATGGATTTTAGATACATATACCTACAGCTACAGTCAAACCTGCTTTAGTGACCACCTGTCTACAAAGGCCACATTTGTCATTTCCCTTGAAAATGGTTTCTCATTGAATCATGTACTAAAGAAACCTGTCTACAAAGGCCACTTTTTGTATTTCCCTTGGGTGGTCGCTATAGACAGGTTTGACTGTATAGCATATGAATGAATTGGATGTTTGGCAGGATTTGAACATGCTTCAATTGAACTACATTTGTTCAAATGATGTAATAATTTGTTCAATGTAAAAAAACAATGTTTGAGTTTCTACTCTGTTCTGTTAAAAGATTGCTTGAACCACAGAACCTGAAGTTTACATTATATTACCACTAGCAGGACCCGTGGAAAATCCACGGGATTCTAGGGGAGGGGAAGGGGGGGGGGGCGGTAAATAGAAAGAGGCCTATGTGCTATCGAAAATAAAATTTGATTATATTTCTATAGGGTCTAGACGATTTTTATAATATACGCTGTTTGACCATGAATGGCGCACCATAATACCTGTTTTAATGCATTGATTTGATGAAGAAACTGTATCATAGTAAAAGTATTCTATCCAGCATGGCTATATTTTGAAACGACCATCTGAATTTTCTTGTGAAAACTTTACTTTGAAAAATGATTATCGAAATTCAGCATAAAACTATACATGGGCAGAATAATCACAATCTAAGCTCAGGTTTCATACCTGTATAGTCACGAAACTATATTGAGATGGGGGCAATAACAGCAATTTCAAAGTGTTGTCGAGTCTCAGCTCACAAACAGTCACAGTTCCGACAGTGCTCGGCAGCAGTGGCGCACTGCACTGTCCGTGCGTGGACTCAAGCCCCACGGCAGCTAGCTTGCAACTGGACTGTCAATTACGATGAATTTCTTGTGAAAACTTTACTTTGAAGAATGATTCTCAAAATTCAGTAAACATGGACAGGATAATACCAAAGTAACCCTGCTTGCATACCTCTATTCACGTAAACTATATACAAATCACGGCAATCATCATAGAATCAGAGTCGAAGCGACTGAGCTGTGCGTGTGACGGTGAGCGTAGAATCATCGCACACATTATACACGTACCGTACACGAAGCAGGTCCGCCTGGCCTACAAGAAAGACGCATAACACAGGTAAGCCCAACCCGTGAGAGCGTGCATTTTCTACATGCCATCACCCGGGTAATTCATCTGTTAATGTGTATTTCTCTTACATGCTACAAAGCATATCCTATAGCAAGATATCTAAACTCGGGGTAAGCCACACCCGTTACTACGTGATGTGCTACATCCATTGACAGAAGTAGATTCCCGTCCGCTGTGTGTCTCTTTGTTGATTGCACAGAGGGCGGATGCACGCCTTACCGACTCGCTCTCGCGAGTTCGTCGCCTCCTGGCAATCCGCGACGCCCGCTGTGCTTTCGTCCACCCGTCCTCCCCGGAACCTCGAATACCACGTTTAACGGCATGGACGTCGATCGCGGGGTCGACGTGGCACACGGGTTGCGGGAGACATGCCTCGTGTAATTGTGTCGCCGTTCCCGCGCCACGGCGGAGGCGGGCGCGGTCGGGGAAAGGCGTTTTCGAGGAACCGTTTTGCCTCGTGTTGGACCCCCCGCGGCGATTTTGCGTATTAATAATATAGATGTCAGTATGGGATGAAAATTTAAATGACCTATCTCTTAAATACGATTTCGCTGTAGATTAGGTATTCTTTTGCTACATCTTACTTTCCACCATTATTCATTATTCTTGTTTTTGTCTCGCCTGCGTAGCAAAAAGCGAGACATAGGCGCCGCTTTTCCGGTGACGGCGGCGGCGACGGCGACGGCGTCAACATCAAAAACTTAACCTAAGGTTAAGTTTTTGAATTTTTGGTATAATTTTTAAAGTATAAGTTCTTAGTCAATTAAACTTTGACTATAGGGTAATCAAGTATCCCCAATCATGTGAGTAGAATTTCAGATCACAAAGTCAAGGTCAAAGGTCATTTCAGGTCAACAGACTTGGACTATGTTGTAGCATCATCATCGAAAACTTAACCTAAGGTTAAGTTTTTGAATTTTTGATATAATTTTGAAAGTATAAGTTCTTAGTCAATGAAACTTGGACTATAGAGTTATCAAGTCTCCCCAATCATGTGAGTAGAATTTCAGGTCACTAAGTTAAGGTCAAAGGCCATTTAAGGTCAACAAACTTAGACTTTGTTGTGGCATCAACATTAAGATTTTCAAAATGCTTCTTCTTCGTTATTTTTCAACCGATTTTGATTCTGATTGTTTCATATGATAGGGCTAGGAGGGAATTTAAAATTTCTACACAGAATCGTGAAATTCATTATCTATGCTAATTTATGCAAATTTATTCGAAATCACAAAAAAGGCTTCTTCTCCTTCATTTCTCGACCGATTTTGATTTGGTTTGCTTTATATCGTAGAGCTAACTTTGGTACACTAAACTTCTACACAGAATTTTGAAATTGTTCTCCATTAATTAATTATGGTAATTTATGCAAATTTATTCCAAAAATAACAAAATTGCTTCTTTTCCCTCATTTCTTGACCGATTTTGCCTTATCTGGTAGAGCTAAATTTGGAACAATAAACTTCTACACAGAATTGTGAGATTTTGCTCCATTGATTATTCATGGTACTTTATGCAAATGAAATGAAATTATGTCCCTTCCAGGGCATCAAATTTCTATTTTTTGACCAGTTCAAAAGTGTACCACATAAAATTTACGATATTTGTTGTTGTGAGATGCGGATGAGCGCTACGTCATTGACGTTCTGGTTTATCATATTGAATTGCGTTATGCAGGCGAGAACGCCTAGAGCGTTTCCCTTGTTCAAATCTAAAACCAGTCCATCCTAGATCTTATAGTAATTTACATATTTTTCATTCTCAAATCTCCCTTTCTGCATTCAGCCGAGGAGCATCTCATAGACCTTCTCTATCACCCATCGCAACCCTACGGCGCCGGAGGGGGAGGGGGTCTAAATGCTAACCCTAGCTTCATGTCCCTGTCTGGGTCGGTACCGTCCTCCACCCACCTGCCCAGCGCCCTCCTGGCCATGGGTACCAGGCTCTACACCCATCTCCTGGAGGTAGAGGCACCAGGGTACATGTACAGACCACTCTTTGATGCTAGCGGTGCAGCTACGGTAAGGATTGTAAATTGTTGCGTTCATGAAATGTTTGTCTTTTTTTTTGTAAGTGGTTCAGATTGGGGAAAGTAAAATGAAATGATATCAATCAATCACAATTGGCAACCTTAAAGCCTATTTGCACTAGTTTGGCCAGGAGGGATTAGACCTCTCTGCGTGGTCACTGACAGGTGGTTATCTCATCAAATCAGCTCTCAATTAACATAAGAAAAAGGGGACCATTGGGGACCACAGGTACCACTTAGGCATTCTTTGCTATATAGAGGGCGAAAGTAGCTACAGGTAGTGCAGTCCCACTTAAATTCATGCCATTTGCCAAATTTTCTGGCTTTGGAAATTGCAGTCCATAAACATTTCATGAAAGATTCCGTTTTTGCAGCAACATTGTGTAGTTCTACCAGTGCACTTATCACCATTTAAATTTCCCCCTCCAATCAGGTCAGGCGATTTTACATGTTGTTGGTGGTCTGTGATCTAAATGCCATCAGTTTATGCAAGGCATGCACAAGCCTTAGGGGTGCATTGTTCATTTTGGATCGTGTCCAAAGTGGTTGAAATAATCAACAATTGGGCTGAGAATGTATAGTAATGGAAAATGGTATCCCTGAAAGTTTGGTGAATAATGATCATTGTCCAAAAACAGAAAATTAATGCTACTTTTCAATATGAATAATAAGAATTATATTTGTTCTGTGGTACAATTAACTCTGATATCATTTATTTGACCATTTTCTTTTAAACAGGAGAGTATCTGAAGGGCTACCATGCCATGATAACCACTATTAAACATAATCTTGCTTTCCTTATATAAATAAATAAATATGTATATTTAAGGAAAATAAATGGTAATCTTAAGAATTGTTTAGCTACATGTAGTAAGACGAAACATCAAAATCAGACAACAATGAATATATTAAATGTGTACACCTTATTTTCCCCTTACACAGATTGAGCAGCTATTAGGCTTCATCACCCAAGCCCAGACTACAGTAAAGACCATGGCAGGACCAAGCTTTGGAGATATCACTCAAACCATCAAATCGTTCTTCACCAACAGCCTCAGACAGGCTAATCACAACGCCCTCTTTGATGACATTGGGCCATTCGACACCCGCAAGGCCGAGGTGTACCTGCAGAGCTCAGGAGAGTTTTTCTCAGAAATATTTGATGTAAGGCTTATGAAAAAAAAAGTGAAACTGTGATCACAAACTTTTGAAATATTGTTTTGCAATTATCTACATCTGTAAAGTTATAAGAAGGTTCTGGATATAGACATTTGTTTCAAGATCCTCTCCCCAAATTGGTGAATAATTCTGTCTACATTGCTATGGTTTTGATTTCAGTACACCTTGCTTTAGTGACCACCTGTATAGAAAAACCACTTGTCTATTAAAAGAAATTAAAAATCAACAATAGCATATATCTTCTGTAAATGGACTCCATATATATCACAACAGGATTCACAAGACTACTAATTTCATATCCCATATTGTTCTCATCCGATCTCCCAGGTTCCCTTGCCTCACCCTGAAGATACAATGACCTGGAACGTTGGTCAGATCGGTCGGGATCAACACCTCCCTCCTGACATGATGGACGGTCAACTCACGCCACTAGGAAAATTCCAGGTAATTATAAAAATATCATCGGAGAGTGATTCGTCCTCATGACACTCAGACATGCAGTTGAAGGTTCAAATCCCCTAGAGAAGGAAATTAATTTACTTATCCCTGTTGACCCAAGATTGCATGAGCACCTTGTACAAAGAGATTAGTTATTACCAGCAGGGCCCTGTCTTATAAAGAGTTACGATTGATCTGAAGCAATCGCAAGTCCTCCAATTAAATGCAACTTGACAGTCTCCTATCTCTTAACTACATAGTTGCGATTGATATCGATCGCAAATGAGTTGCAATTAATCTAAACTGTTTTTAAGACAGGGCCTAGATCTTAATTAAACAGTCACAACAAAGAAAAGGAGGTGTAAAACTCGGTGGCAAACATTCTTAGAGCAATATTGAAGAAAAATGAAACACTGAAATGACTGAATCAATATTTGAGCCAGAGAAAAAGGAAACAGCGCCATCTAATCACCATTGATGAATAACTAAAAAAAATTCATATTTATTTCTTTCATTTTGTGTTGTGTCATTAATCATCATTTTTAAATTGTTACGTATCAACTGTAGTCATTACACAAAAATGAAGCCTTTGCATGTACATCTCCCCTTTCTTGAATTTCATGTCATTCTTCATTTTACTCACATATAATTTTTACCTCAACCAAGTGAAATCCCAAAGTATTTTTGATATATCCTTGCTCTGTCACTTTGATTGATAATTTAAATTTTAAATCTAAATTAAAGCTCTTTTTATATTTCTCACTTTTTTTACTAGCTTATGAACAGACTAAGAAGTTCTGATGTATGTTTCCATGGCGATCCAGACCTTCAACCAATCAGGACCTTTGAAAATGCGGCACTAGTACGGGTCCTGCATGCACTCTCCTGCCAGTTCAATGATGCTGTAAGTTGCTTGGATGAATCAGTGAGAATAAATGTACTAGTCATAAATGTAGACATATATAGTAAAAACCTGTACACAAAGACCTTTTGAAGGGAGGCAAGAAAGGTAGTCTTTATATGCATTAGGTCTTTATGTACAGGTCTTTTTAATGCATCATTCAGTAAGAAAGAAATGTTAACAGGAAGTAAGTTATGTGGTGTCTCTACATATGGTCACTCAGAAAGGTTTTACTGCACTTAATAGAAGATGTACATTTATTTTCTTTTTGACAGACTTCAAAATGGCAGAATATTTGTTTGCCCCCGCCCACCAAAGGTGGTGCCAGAGCCATCTTGTTTTCGGGTTGTCCTCCCATCTGTCAGTCCCGCTTTTTCGTTGACATTGAATTTCACACTTGGTGACAATAGGAAGACAAACTGATTAGGTTGTAGAGTACGTAGGTCAAAGATTATAGTCGTTATTTGACATGAGATTTAGGCTTTTGTTTTCATCATGGTATTTCAAGAATATTTCTATCCATTTTCTTTTTACTGAATAAATTTAGGGCGGGGGGCATATAGGTGATGCAGTCGTATTTATTTTGTTCCTCAAGTTTTGTTCATTAACAGAGTATGCAGAGATCATCATATGTATTCAGAGTGTACTCTTATTTCATGTCCATTTTAACATTCTATTTCCCATCAGCAAGTGAATTCATAGTGTTATAACTAGCAATTGATACAACTTCAGTATTATGGAACTCTGTGAATTGCAACTCAAGAATGGGATTGTCAATTTTAATAACTTTTTAGACATACAGAATAAAATATGCTATTCTTGTTTCGTTCTATCTTTAGTTTGGAGACAAGCTCCTGGAGGTGTGTTCTCAGGGTGGTTTGCTAGGAGCCATGGCCAGATGGTACTTCAACCCTAGAGGGAGCCCTCCATCACATGCTTTAGACCCCGCTGGTAGAGCGCCGTCCTGGTACCGTCCGAGACTAAGTCTCCGCTTCCTGGCCAACTACCGGACCTTGACATTCCTTGCTATACTGTACCTGCTTCTGTTGTTTGTCTGGGATATCACGCCGACAGGCTTCGTTGCGTTCCTGCTAGCAGCGGCCCTCTTTGTTGGGTTCCTGGGTTCGTTGTATACCTATCTCCGAGGAGACGTGGGAGGAGGAGAGGAAGGGTTCGCTAGGGGTCATCAACATCATCCTTACCATCAACCTGTTGATTGATGTGTCCTGTGCGCTGCAAGAACTTTGAACATTCTTTCCTGCAGCCCTTAGAACTGTGCTCTCTTACTTATGACGAACTTGAGGTTCACTCACATTTACCACAGTATTAAAACCGCACTAGTTTTTGTGCACTGAATGAATGCCGCATAGAGATTATATAAAATCAGCTGTGTGTAACAGATGTTCTGTGCATAAGATGGGCATTGAAGGACATTGAAGGACGCTCCGCAGTATCTGGGCAGGGCCAGCTCGCCCAGCTGGTTATGTATTCACCATGCACAATGCCTGGAGCTCCTGGTATTTTGCAGCGTAAATACTTGATCACCTGGCCCTGCGCAGCTAAGGTGCACACAAGCATTACTACAGCACGTCCTCAAGTATGCTTAACGTATGCATGAAATCCCTTGGGGGTAAACCGCAGTGTGTAACCAAGGCTTATGTGGACAAGACCTTGTACTTTATTCACAGTTTATTTGCAGCTTCCATCTTTGACAATAAGTGACATCATGGTTACCATTGAAGTTGCATACGTTAGGTCCACATTTGACTTGATTGGCTGAGCATTTAGTGAAAAATATCATTCTCCACATGTATGAACTGAGTTTTTTTCAAGGAATTTTCACCAATGATTAAGAACATCTCCTATTACGACCAATTATCATGTACAATACCCTAGTATAGGGCATTTTACAATTAATTCATATTTATCATTTAAGTGTAATTTGTCTGTTTGTAGCCAGGATGACATATACTCTCATGAAATTAACTCAAATAAATTGGCACAGAGTTGATGTCCTTGTGGTTTCCAACAGACTAATTACTCAAGTTTATCCATTAAAGCGTATCTGCCATAGTTTACAGGAGGGATTAGACTGCCCTGCAAGGTCACTGGACAGGTGGTTATCTCATCAACTCAGCTCTCACTTAACATAAGAAAAAGAGGATCATGGGGGACCAATGGTCACCGATTAGGCATGGTTTGTTATATAAAGGGCGCAAGTAGCTACAAGTAGTGCAGTGGGCCTTTAAGATATTGTCTTGTGTGTGTGAAAGTGTATGCGTCATGTGTCACTGACGATCTGACCAGGCTCTCCAGTCAGGAATTTTGCAAAATTGATCTTCCAAGAGTGCCATAAAAAGTGGTATTTATGAATACATTGCTGTTCATATATCAACTTTTGAGGGTTGATTCTCTTCTCTGTTTGTAGTAGTATATTACCTGCTCAAGACAGCTATTCATGTGCCTTAATAATATGTTGTATGGCTGTTATAATACTTCATTGATATACAATGGTTTAGCTTTGATAGTGAAATTTTCACACATAGAATCTAGATATGCAAACACCTTAATTTTGAAACCTAACAGTTAAGTAAATCATTCATACCCCTTTTAAATTACTTTTTTTTTAAATTTATTTATTTATTTATTTATTTTTATTTTTATTTTTATTTTTCTTTTTTCCCCCAACATTTTTCATAACTCATGAATGAAAGGTGGATTGATTGAATCAAGGCCTTTGTTTTATAGTTCTAGATGTAAACTTTGATTATTATGTCACATTTAAAAAAAGTTTTGGGCCAAATCAATTTTTCACATACGTAAGAAATTATAAAACTTGGTAAGGGTATGAATAATTTAGCTGTTATCCGTAAATTGCCCTTGTCCTACAGTTATTTGAACTCGTGTAGAGGTTCATAAGCCAGGTACAGGGGAGACTTGGTGCATGTAGGCCTACCTATATTGTATGTTCAGAGTCAGATACACAGGGGAGACTTGGTGCATGTAGGCCTACCTATATTGTATGTTCAGAGCCAGATACACAGGGGAGACTTGGTGCATGTAGGCCTACCTATATTGTATGTTCAGAGCCAGATACACAGGGGAGACTTGGTGCATGTAGGCCTACCTATATTGTATGTTCAGAGTCAGATACACAGGGGAGACTTGGTGCATGTAGGCCTACCTATATTGTATGTTCAGAGCCAGAAGAGCGTTAAACTTTGTGTTAAAAGTATATGAGTTAATTTCATTTATTTATTTTCCACATTCCAGTTAAAAAGCATGCAAATTTAAAAATGATGTACATTATAAAACGCAGAGGAACACATTCATAAAGAAACAAACATACTCACACAAATAAGTTAAAGCACTTGTGCTTGTAGCTCCAAACAGATGATATATGCAGACTATAAAATCTTGAGTTTATTTTTATCTGACACATACCATGAAGGTATATTCAATAATTGCTGCAGAAATTGTAAGGAATAACAATGAATATTGGTAATGATGACAGCCAACTTGTTTTACCTTGATAATTTTCAAATGTACATGTATATGGGTTCATTCAATACAAAAGAATAAAAGTGATTAGTAATTGTTGAAATTCAACTACAGTGTCATTATCTGCAGTAGTACAGACCCTTTCAGTTCCAAGGACATTAAATCTTGCCAAAGATTGACTCTTTTAAGATATGAATTTGGTTAAGGTATCTAAGAATACTCTGGTTTAGATTCATACAGGCAGACTAAATTCTTTGTTCAACCTTAGCTTCACTTTAGTTCAATTATTATGGCTCACCAAGTGTCAAATTCTTGTTTATTTTTTTGTTAACTGAAAGTAATTTTGTAATAGACATTTAAATAAAATGAATTATAGAAAATACTATATTGAATTTTGGATTTGTGAATGTGTACATTTTATTGTTTATTCTCTGATTTATATAAATCTTTTCATTGGATGGTGAAATTGAATTATGCACCTCATAAGTCAATTGATCTATAACCGTCCTTTTTCTGGAGGCTTGAACCTTTTCCGCAAATGGTATACTTTTAATGAATATATTACACCCATTGTGTTAATGTCTGAGCATTGTTTTAGTAATTAACATGTTATAATGATGATCATCATCCTAGTGGTGGTCCTAGTTATTATTATGATGATGATAAAGATGATGATTATGAAATTGATAATGATGATGATGATGGTGGTAGTGGTAGTAGTGATGGTGATGATGATGGTGGTGGTAGTGGTAGTAGTGATGGTGATGATGATGGTAATAGTGATGATGATAATGACAATGATAACGACAACAGTGGCTTCTTGTATAACACGGGTATCTGTCTCTGCTTGGCGCTCGAGACAATGCCTCTAAAACTGTGTCTCACAATACAAATTTTGAAACTTCAAAGTGCGTGAGAAAACACTCGATTTCTTACTCATAAACGTAGCAGTAAGTCTAGGCAAGCCTGTGTGGGCCTCTCCCTTAGAGTGTGTTCTTTTTTATTGCCTATTGTCGAAGATCATTCTAATTCTACATCATCTGAAAAACAACTTAACTCACAGAGTCACGCCGATTCAAAATCAAATACATGTACAAATAACAAATATAACCACTCCTTGAAGTTTGAAACTTTGGACAACCGAGGAATTGTGTTTGCAAATGATATATGCCGGTTGAAACTCCCACACACTTATATATTATTTGCTCTATTATTTAATTGTCACATTCCATTCATCTGGTCATGCCCAGTGACAATGCACAGACCTGTTCTATTTACCTTGACGCATCACCCGCAGACATTTTATTAGCCAAGATAAAATATCGACAAGGGAACATGTCAATTGGTCTCAATTTTAACTCTCTCCTTTCCTTTCTGATTGGCGTTTAAACATTAGCGAGTTATTGGTTCAAGTTGATGCATTCGAAGTGTTGAGAAAATAAAATGTACCTATTAAGTTGATCGAGTAAAATGAGAGGCAATGTTTTGGCTTTTAAACAATTATAATCCTTGAGAAAAATAACGACTAATTTTCAAAAAGATGTAGCTTTGTAGGGCTTAAATCATACTGCCTGAGTTCACCAAACAATGGTAGATTTATATAGTTGGTTAGTTGATGATGCGATAATAACCAATACCCTGAGAGCTGTATGTTTATGACACTGATAATGCCACGGATAATTTCATCATTTCAAAACAAACTTTGGAATTATTCTGACTTTAAATTTGGCGATTAATCGAATTTTATTTTCTCTACTCTTGACATATCAATGATAATTCCTAGTTTTGTCAAAACCATGGAACTTTCTTCTATTTTCCCATATCTTATTACAACATCAGATCTGCTAGTTTGCAATATTGCTGAGATAGTGTTTCCATGGTTCCAGGTAACAATATCAGAAGTGAAAATGCAAGACGTCAAAATGCGGAGGTATAAAGATAGAGGTAAAATGCCAGAGGGAAAAATGTCATTTGAAATGGTTATTCAATGATGAATGAAATGGCTGGTAAATTATGATAAAATCACATTTTGTATGAATTGAGTATTTTTATAATGGATACCTGATGTTTTACAGATATCTGAGATAAGGTGGTTCAATCTCTGGAAAAGTAAATTCTTATACATGTACCCTACAAAACTTTAGCATTATGTGAATCGTTTAATTTAGACATTAACTGTATTTTATAACAATGCATAAGACTTATCCAATATTATATTCAATTGCTTGTTTCTTTATACCTTTTTTAGAACAAATTGACCAAAAACTATATTTTAAGCATTGGGGAAAAAAGGGATAGCTCATTTGAAAAATAGTGCATTTAGTAAATTTAAGGTTTATTTACTCCAAAAGAGGAATGTCACACGATGAAAAACAATCTCTACCTCAAATCAATGAGAAGTACAAAAATGATGAAGATTTAAAAAAAAATATATACACAATAATGTTGATCCACGCAGTAAAATCTACAAAGAATGCATGAATGTTTACCTTAATAATACCATATCCTGAATATCAAGAATTCCTATTTATTTCAACACGTCTTGATATGTTTGTTAAGTAGTGGTGGATTAAGGGGGACTTGGGGAGGAAGGAATGACATTGAGGGGCATGCATGAGCCCCTCCCTTTTCAGAAACCAAATTTGGCACATCTCAAGTTCAACAAAATGTGCCCCTTTATTGTGTTCTTCTCCCTTTAAAATCTTAGACGCCATAGGAATGTGACATAACCACTTAATTTTTATTCTATTTTTGATTATCAGAAATTTGGGAAATGTTGCCCCTTTCTTAGCAGAATCCTGGAACCGCCCCTGCGTATAAACACGTATACCAAAGAATGTATGTTTCCAATGTTATTGGTATTGTGCCTAGTATCCAAACATTATAAACCTTTAGAACATTAATGTTTCACTTCATTTTTTACATTTGATATCACGATGGACTGCGACCGTCGTTTCTTCTTCTTCTTCTTCTTCTTTTTTTAACCCACCCCCCTTCCAAGTTATCTTTCTTTCTCTGTCCCTCTCCCACTTATCATTAGAGTGTTAGGTTAGATTTAGGGTTGAGGTTAGGGTTAGGTATAGTGTCATGTCCAGGGTTTAAGTAAATACTTTGGTTAGTGACTGTGGGAAATAGACGCGGGACAATAGTTATCGAATCAGCACGGGAGCAAGTATCGCACCACCCACCACCCACGCTCCTCATACACTAGATGATCACGTGACCAAACTTCTTCCTTTCAACAACATAATGGTCCGGCACGCCCCTGATTCAAACATAAAAAGGAAGATATATTGTCTGAAAAGCAACCCCAAATAGCTTGTATTACGGGAATAACCCGGTAAGTCCCCCCCCCCCCCCCTCACTTAAAAAAATGTCTTGATTTATAACTTTATCATGGAAACCCAGTGCAAACGTAATTCTAAAGGTTGTGGGTTTAGTTTATACACGTTGTGTTACCTATCGTTGGCGGATTTTTTCAAGCGACGTAACTTTTTGGCTCATCATTATTTGTTTTTCACCATATAAGACTTCCATCTACTCAAGAATAATCATGGCATGTATTTTATTACCGATATTTACACTGTCGCCCATAGAGTTGGAATACATTTTTCTTACCTCTTTTAATTAAATGATTTTGACAATACGGATTATTCTTAATAAATAAAGTTTATATCTTCTCAGAACTTTATTGACACTAAATCTAAAGAGTCAGAAAAATTGATAAATACATTCCTATGAAGATATAATATACATTTATCAAGTAAAAAACATGTTTTACCCCCTCCCCCCCCCCCCCCAAAAAAAAAAAAAAAAAAAAAAATCTTGAAAGAGGTAAGAAAAATGAACTATTCCAACTTTACGGGGAACAGCGAATGGTCTGCATAAACAAGTGTGACAAGTGTGTTAATAAGTAAACCCGATCATTGATAATCTATTAATCTATTACTCTGTTATACCAAAATGTATTTCGTTTGTTTATACAGTTGTATCAGTTTATCTATTCTTTTTTTAAAGAAAGTAGGATAGAAAATAAGTTTCTTCACAAAAAGTTGTCACATATGAAACTAGTTTTATTACATTTCTTTTTTTATCTCCTTGATGGACTGCTTTAAAAGAACTCTGTGTGTAATATACAAACAACAAATCATTAAAGATTAAAACCATGGCAAAACCTGCTGATTTTTATCAAACGTTGAAACTCATGCTCTTTATTGCCTCCTTTTTAATGTTTGTTTTGTTGTATCTTTAGGGTATATTAGCCCTAACCTCAACGAAATATGACATAATTATTAAATTCGTGTGGAACCCCAAATCCTATCATTCCAGGGTGTTTGTTTGACTATCAAAGGACTGTTCATAATAAAAACATGAAAAGAATACTCAAACAGGTTAAGTCAATTTATTCCTCCGCACTGTGGGCTTACTCTTCTAAACAAAATGCTTTAAGTTTCATTCAGGGGCGGCGCCAGATTATTTTGTTAGGGGGGCGAATGGGCGCGCCACGCAGGGGGGTGTTTTAGGGCATAACTGGCTCGCTTTGGTGCATACTTGCAACATTTTTTTTCAACTAACAGGACCAAGAACGCAGGGGTTGTCTGAGGGGCGATATGCCCCCCTCAGATTTGAAGATTTTTTGTTTTAATTGATGCTCGATAAATGGCTCGATTTGGTGCATAATTTTTGCCAAATCAAAAAGAAATTTTCCAGAAAATTAATTAAGTTCAACTAACAGGAACAAGAAGGCGGGGGGGGGGGGGGGGGGGGTGTCACCATATTTTTCAGAAGGGTTGTTATAGATGAAGTTGGCGAAAGGTTTTTCATCGTAAACCAATGTTTGAACTTCCGGTATTAAATGTGAATGTAATAATGACGCGTCTAAATCTGATCGCCTGATTTGGCTTGCTTTTTTCTCTTTTTTTTCTTTTCTCTATCTTTATTTTTCCCCTCTCCCCTGCCCTCCCTTACGTCATATTTTTCATTTTATAGTTCTCTTGCTCCTGGCCTTTCTCCTTCTCGTCCCATTCCTTTTCTTTATTCTCCTTCTTTTCCTTTCTCTTTCCCTTTCCCTTTCTCTTCCCTTTTTCAATATGATAGGGGGGCAGTCGCCCCTTGACGCACTGTGACGACGCCACTGGTTTCATTGTATCAACTATTTGATTTTGAGACCAGCACACCGAAAACTGTAGGTTTTGTGCAATTGTGCTTCTCAAGGTATCTGATGACGTCGTTGTCTGTCGTGTTTGTTTATATGGTAGGAATTAAGACTCTGTTACCTGTGGAGCTTTGTGCCTCAAAGTGTTTATTGCGATTTTTCCTTAAGTTACGTCGACAGAAATTGTCGCGATTTTATGACACCACAGGCACGTGTGAATAACAATAGATACAAGATCTGGATCAGTCTTTTAAACCCTTTATGTCACATGTCAACTGTACCATTTACGATACGCTTGAGCACCTTGAACCTTGAACTACTTTATTTTTTTTCCTACCGTACACAGAAAATTGTGTATAAACTGATGGCTCAGTCTCGTAACCGGGAGGTCCCGGGTTCGAAACCAAGTCAATGCGCTAGTGCCCTGTGGAAAGGCCTCATTACCTAGTACCTCGAGCGTCGGTCCCCTGGCAGCTTACTTACAAGTCTACAAATGCTTTCTTAGCAGTCAGGTCGAATAGACCATCAATTAACCATCAACCACAAATTTGAACAACACGTCTACTTTTTCACTTTGTACATGGGCATTAATACACAAGCATTATACCTGTTCAACAGCGAAAACGCAACTCTCTCCGACGGTTAGGCATCTTAATTGATTGGGTTAAAATGGAAGTTTGAACAATGGGCGCAGTTTCCAAATAAACATTCAACTCGCTAATAAGAGGGCAAGGAATGTATATAGGCTACTCAAAATATTACACAAAGTAAAGTTTGCACAATGTAAATTTGAAGTAGCAAGAATGTACTTGGTAAGTTGGTCATAGTTCATCATACTTCTTGACAAAGTTACTCTCATGTTGCCGTGATGGCGCAAAATTGACTTGCCTGTTTTATATTTTACTGCAATAATTGGCACACGAGGCCTAATTTCGATTGCGTTATTACGTGCGTTACAAAAGTGAATTCATGCATGCGTCAATGAGTCCAGGCAATGACTGTACTGTTCAGTTTGCACTGACCATAATTATGTACGATTTCACTCTCAGATGACGCATCGTTGACGCAGTCCTGCGCCAAGCAAATGACGGCTCTCTCTCTCTCTCTCTCTCTCTCTCTCATCCAAGGAATACAGGAAGAGAGAGAGAGAGGGGGAGGGGGAGGGGGGGGGGGGGGGACAAGAGCGAAAGTAAAGATATAAAAGAAAAGATGAGAGAGATGGGAGGGTAAGAAAGAGAGTGAAGGCAAGAAACAAAGACAGAGTGGGAGGGGGGAGAAAAAGAGGAAGGAGAGTGGAGAGAAAAGAAGAAGGAGAAGTGGTAGAAGAAGAAGAAGAGGAAGAAGAAGAAGAATGAGGAAAGGAAGAAGAAGAGGAAGAAGAAGAGGGAAAAGAAAGAAGATGAAGAGGAGAGAAAAGAAGAAGGAGAAGTATTAGAAGAAGAAGAGGAAAAAGAAGAAGAAAAATAATAAAAAGAAGAGAGAAAGAGAGAGAGAGAGAGAGAGAGTCGATAGTGAAAGAGAATAAATGAGAGTGAGAGAAAGTGATATAATGGTATGAATTGCAATGGTCAATCACAATAAATGTACAGAAAATAATAATTCAGTCACATTGTATGGAAACAGATGTATTACACTTCAATTATCTTTTTTTAACAATGCTTATCATTTCAAATCTGCTTCCCGTTTGCATTTTTTAATAATTTTTTAGAAGTACTCTGCTTGTTTAATTTCCCTCGCTCTTCATCATTAACTCATGATTCCCTTTCCTCTAGTAATCTTGAATATTGTCTGAATTACAATAATGTGCTTTCTTCACAAAGACCTCCATATGAGCCGTTGCTTGTAACGACCCTTTTCTTTCTACATTTCATCTTTATTTTTTAAATGACTCAACATTGAACTTGTGTTTTACCTAGTTTTTCCCGTATTTACTGTATACGATGTTAACATGAGTTTTTATTTAAGGTCAAAATATGCTTGTAATCTTTAGAATGAATGATTTCAATTTCGTTGTATTCGCTTTATATTTCATATTCTGTGTTATTGTTATTGTATTGAACATGTTGCATTCTCCATTTAAAAAACCAATGAGACCGATTCTTTCGAAAGTGCCTTATCTTTCCGGAATATTAAGATAAGGACGCAAAGTCCAATCAGACAAAAAGGTCAACGGACAATAGCCAATCGAGCTGCCCCTACTCAAAGAATTCTTTTTCATGTGCCTTGGTCGCCTTGGTCAAATATTGACAAGTCCCTTCCACTTATGTTATTGTCGACCCGCCCTGATAGATCTAGTGCATTAAATGTCAGATGAGCAGCAAATGGATGGTCGAGAAAAATTGACTTATTTTGTTACGAGAGGCAGATAAGAGTATCATGGAAAGGATCGAAAATAAACAAACAGGGAAACATTGCATTATGCAGGGATTAAGCAAAATATCCTTATGGGAATAGTTCACGAAAGGAAGGCATACTAGTTTGATCAAGTTAAAAGAGAGTCTCTTGCAAGATTTGTTAATTGTACGTCGGAAAAGTAGAAGGTACTATACCGAGAGGCCGGGGGAGCCGAGTAGAACATGAAGACCTGCAAGATTGCAAAATAAACCTCCGAGCTGGGAGAGGATAGTTCCTTCTTAATCAATGCTAATTACATTTCTCGTCATATAACTTTGCCAACTTCCTCGGTCACCTTACCAAATATTAATAAATAAAGCTATATACAACTACTACCCTTAGATAGGATAGCTAGTTGTCTCCCTTTTAAAATCACACTACAACAACTACCCAAAGACAATTCTCCCCACCCGGCCTCGGGCAAACTAAAGCCATATCTTGTAGATATGACTGGTTTAATAGTAAGGTCCTAATTAAGCCATAATGTTACAAAAGTATAAGAAGGCCTATAGTTGTCTTGGGTTGGTATATAAACAAAATAAGGTGCAATTATGTTCAGAATTAGTTTTACTGGTGGGATAGTTGTCCGAGGTTTGGGGATTTAATGTCCGGGGGGAAGTGTTTTCGGATTATTCGGCAGTGTGTAAGTAGTGTGTGGTAATTATTATTATAGGAGGAGAGTGGTATCTATTGGTTATCATTCATAGAAATTGTACGTGGTGAGTGCCTGCTTTCTCCATTTGACTTACTTTGCGCAATTTTTACTCATAGGCAGATCCCACTTGGCCAATTCTATATCGCCTCTGTCAAGCCTTATTTAAACCTCACTTCAAAGATTTAAGGTGCACTAGGCCGCGCTACTGAAGGATAACTTTTCAGCCTCCTTCATATTGACATTAATGATAGTACTGTTGCAATCAACGCGAGAGCCATTATCCATTCTCTTTCGAACAAAACGGAATACCATTGAGATGGAAAACCCCCGAATATACCATAAGTATTACAGGTCCTTCAATTTGTCGGTCGCATGTTTAATCAACGACTCTCGCAAACATTCTCTTCACTGGGCATGAAAAGGACTACGTATGCCTTCCATTCTTTGTGGAAACTGAAGAGGCAAACATATTCACCGAGCCTCTGCCGAGTTCTGTCTCCGTGTTAGTGGCATCATCCGCACCCGGGAATGTGCGGGGGTGGGAAGGAAGGGAAGGGAGGGGGGGGGGGGGGGGGGGGACACGTCGACCCGAAGCATACCACTGCATGAACCCTAATACAGGCGGCGTCGTGATTTGCAGGGGTTAAATATCCCATTGACCCAATTCCCCCGCCGACAACACTGGTACTTTATGTTTAAGTAGAGTTTTCACGAGAAAAATACACTTACTAAAACCGAACACACCATAAACAATTAACACTTCTTTCATAGCACATATTCTTGTAATAATGTTTAGTTTTCAAAATTCCCAGAAGTTCAATATTGCATGACAAAAGTAAAAGCCTTAAAATAAATATTACACAAACCCCCCCCCTCCCCAAAAAAGAAAGAAAGATAAACACCAACAGACCAACATCATTCTGAAAGGGAATCGTAGTACAACAATTATTAATGGTAACAAAAATTGACACGATCACATAATAATTACGGAATATCATAATTATTTTCATGAGACTGTTCTTATTATATGGCAGTAAAAGTAAGAGTTGACTTTGATAACAAAAAACTGTTCATCCTCATAATGATCTTAAAAGGTGGTGTAATCAGCGATATCTATGATGTCATCGTTTAAACATCGTAAAACAATTCCTCATGCAGTACGAAACCTAAAGTTTTAGACCACATACACGAGCAACTTCCCAAGAAATCAAATGGTTAGTTTTTAAATATTTGCATAATAGGCCTACCATGCCGTCGATTTCACCTTGTTGATATTGTCTACTTTTATCGTACACGTCCTTTTCATTACCGTCTGACTCCACCCGCCCCCACCCGATGTTACATGTATAATACCCCGGACAGGGCGCTTCCTACAGTCACTTGTGCGACAGGTACCAACGTGGGTTGAACAGTTTTGCCCCCGTCTTTAAGTTTCTACTAGTACAACGCCAATATCCATTGTGTTTTCTCTTCTATTGCCGGCGAATTAAACTCGAGAACTTTTTACCGGTACAGGACATAATCGGTAGCCTTGGGAGAGGAAAGTGGATATTTTCTGAAATATATTTTCTCTGGAATGTCGGATGAGTACAAAACTACTTTTTATCGGTAGCAGGTGAAAGGAACTCGTTCAAGATGGGTTGGAGGAAGGAGCTTTTACTATTGACCGTGGCACTCTTGCTATTGCTGTTGACCCCTGCATGTAAGTTTTATTACACTGTCTGTCTTTTGAGATTATCCTACAAGTTTATCTATCATGGAGATGAATATTTAGAGCCCGTCGGTTGTAATTTGTATTTTTATTTGAGAGGGGGGGGGGGGCGGATTGCGAGGGAGTATTAATTGTGTTATTCATCCACGACCAAACACTCATAACCAGCCAAAACAGAGTTCTTTTCGGAAGGTCTTTGCATGTGATAACAAACCTTTGAAATATTAACAGCATTATCAACAACCATAATCGTGAAACATATGGAAATATCTAAAAACAAAACGAAAATAAAATGGTAAATTATCGAGAAATCAATAAACAATTGATTATTAGTGCGAAACTTCATATCCTGATTAAATTCCTCATTTCTACTGTTTTAAGGAAACATGTATTTTTTTGTCTTTCCAAATGAAATATGAGTATCTCAAGGCTTGTTATTTACTAGAACGTTAATTCCATATGCCTATGATTTTCGACCTGTTACAGAATAGCAAATTTCAAGTTAGCCGAAACGCGTCATTTTGATTCATGGCTGAAAGTTTCAACTCTTATTAATTCTGGTTTTTCGTTAAAGGATATTCACAGATAACGAGGTCAAATACAATGAAAATTTCTTTAGATTTATATGCGATATCGTTCTTTTCGAACAATATACGCCGGTGTGTGCGAACTGGCCCGTGAAAATTGACCACTGCTCGAAATTTTCCTAAAGACTATGTATTAAATGTATGTTTCGATTTATACGAAAAAGGGCGATTCTAGAGAAGCCACCCTCCTTGTTTTTCACCCTCTCCGAATTTGTCTTGCTTATAAATGAATTGAAGCGATGCACATGTAGAAAATAAATGCATAATCTGCAAGCCCCCATAAAGTTCCTCACCTCCAACCTTAAAACAATCTTCTGGAACTTAATATATTAAACTTGCACAGCTCTTACTCATATACATTCACCTATCAACATTATTTTATGGAGGGAATATACTTTGTCAAGTAATTGATAAGAAAAAATATAAAACATACGTTAACCAAATAATGGCAATCACAAGATCAACTTTAAAAAGGAAAGCAGCCTATGTTGTATACAATGCCAGACGATATTACTAGACATGTTATTGACGTCACATTTTGAAATATGATCTATACCCCGTCTTTACCGTTTGAACAGGTAGATCCATAAAACAAATACTGGCGCTTTCCAATAAAGCAAACACCTTAAAGAATTCATATACCCAGGTCGTAAATATATTCGATAGAAATTCTTTATATGAATGTAATGTATTTATGGAGGGGTATCGCCATAAATTGCTCTTTGTATTTACTTTAAGGTTACGTAAAAAGGATATGGCATCAATAACATTATTATATATTGTTTTGATCTGTGTTCATTTACCTTGAATAGTATAGAGATTTGTTCTTCCCTTTTAATGGATTTCATGATTTATGTTCGGGTTTTTCGCATACGCATTAAACGTAGTATATTTGTTCTAATAAATGTTAGCCTTGCACCCAGTTGATAAAAATCGCGTACTCGATCTTGAAAAACAAGACAGAGAAAAAATATTGGAACCAGTGGGATTTGAACGTGCCATCTAGCGCTTGCGGGGCAGCGACTCTACCACCATGCCACCAGGAAACAAATACAGTCTCGGCTCTCCTGACTCATTCTGAGTGCTTATCAATATCCATCAGTCCGCCATTAGGACAATATCTTTCATTTGTAACATTCAAAACAGTGGATTTATCTGTGAGGATAACATCTAGTGAATACCTGTGTACATGTTATAAAAGAGAACATGACATGACAATTAATTTTGTAAGGACTTCCTTTTCTCGTTTAAATTTATTACGAAGATCTTTAGACCTGTTACATTTTTAACATTTGTTTGTTTATCATTAAAACAAAAAACAAACCAAAAATTGTACAAACTGAAAAGAAACCAAACAATACTGGTGGATAACTTGAATGAAGTATAATGAGAGAGGGGTATTCTTAGTAGAGGTGTCGCAGTTGATTGATTTAATCACTTGTCAATGACTTCAAGTTCAAGTTTATTTTGTTTCACATTTCACAAAAAAGAATTCACATAATTGACAAAATTAGAACATAATATGAAATATACTGAAAGCGTCACATTATATAACCAATTCTTTGAAAACACGTCGAAATGAATTGTAGTGAATAGAAGGTTCTACAGGGTGAAATGTAAGGAACCTATTGAAAAGCTCAGCTTGTAGATCATAGGTTCCCATAAATAAAACTAACATTTGATTGAAGTGGTTGCAATGGTGAAGGACGTAACAATAATAATAGGAAGGCAATAAGATGATATACAAAGTGAAACAAGCAAAAATATCAAATACAGCAAACAAATTAATTTGTTTCCACATAAATGTCACGATAGTCACTTTAAGATATTGAGGTCATTAAACGATGTCACCGATCGAGGTCACTGGAGTGAGGCAGTAGACATGAACAATCATGATACAGTAATATACAATAATATGTAGGCCGTAGCCCAGACACAATCCAAAGTTTCCAACATCCATTCAAATCCATGCACGTCTGCTCCCAGAGAGCCCCAAGGCACGCAAACACATTCACATGCGCCACGCCCCACGCATCCACCGCAGTGTCACCTGCAAAGGTCATGGGTTCGATCCCCGACACGGCACTAATGTCTTTTGGCAATGCATTACTCTACTTTTGCCACTCCATACCCAGGGGAGAAAGTAATGGGGACCCGGTAGGATGACAAAAGTGTTAATATTGCTATATACCCTCACAGTGACTATAACTATAGTATGAATACTCCCCATGAAGTAGAGATGGCACACATTGTTGAATCATGGATGAATCGAACCCTCAACCCTAAGATTGAGCGTCAATTGAATTAAGTAATCTATTCCCGACACATCCACTACATAATTGCATGGTTCCATATTGTATGAAGACCCCCCAAAAAGAAAATCAGCAATTTCGTGGGCCTCTCTTTTCAAAGGCTTTTGGCTAAATACTGCTGCTGACTTTGAATCACGTCATACTGCGATGTAGATCATTGGCACTTACACCATAGCAAAAGAAATCTTTTTTAATATATCGTTCAATAAATAGATTAAACTTTATGTACATCTTAAGGAGACTTTTCAAACGGCCTCTAGGTCAATAGCACACATATAGGCTTATTGTTAATTGTAGATGGATAGGTGCGTCAACGGGATACCATTCATCAAATGCAATTGATTTTTTTCCCACACCATTTGACACAAAAGCAGACATTTGAATGAGTCTTCTTTTGGAAAGAACTTTATTTGCCAATAGCAAAACCATTTTGCTAGTGGTATCTGTAGTTGTATGAAATTCGCAGGTGATCTATATACGTGGCGAAGTCCGAATTTCCGGCACTCAAATTGACCACAAATAAACCATTATACATGTGTATAAATGAAGCAAATTAAATGTTATAACTCAATATATTTCCAGATATTTTAATGCTTTCTGCAAGTTAAAGATACTATGTCCCTTTTGCAGCCAACCTCAAATTCTGTAGAACTTTGCAGGAATCATGAATATGTCATGTATGTCCTATTCTGTGAAATTTAAACATTAGCAGTGTCCTCATATTCAAATTATGCAAGAAAACCCGTTTACTTGCTAGACTTCACTGTTAGACACTATTGTCAGTATTGAGTGACTGACTGGTTTTTTCTTCTTCTTTGGTAATACCATACATAAAATGAGCTGTAAAGGATTTCTCTACTACAATAACCCACTTCTTGTAATGGCCGAAATTAAACTGATTGAATCTTTGCGCAGCATAAAACGTACGACCATGCGGTACAATGGTCTGAAAATCAAAACTATTACTTATTGGCTCTATAGCTCCTAAGTCGATTTGACAACTAATAGTCGTTTTTTCCCCACTTGAAGACATTTTTTTAAGGGGAGTTCTAACTTAGTATTATCTTTCAAATGCCATTAGAATTTAACCTTTTAATTTGTTTGGCCTGCAAAAGGGACATTGTACCTTTAAGGTATCATGATTTGAAAATAGAAGAATACAAAATATTGGGTACATTTTTCTTCAATCCAGAACTGAAAACAAGTCATTTTACAATGCATCCTCCTTCAGTGATTGCTCTCTAGGAAGTGGGTGGGGGTCGGGGGGGGGGGGGTCGGAGAGGTTATGTTATCCCTCTGATTCTGTGCTTCACCGCCTTGTTACCCCCCCCCCTAATTCACTGTCACCACCACCACCACCATCAGTACGCCAGTATCAATGACTTTGCTTGTCCAGTGATATAACTAGCGTAAGATGCGGTCTCCTGCATTGTGTCAACTATGTGTTTCTTTTAAAGGTAAAATTACTTAATTGATTTATATCATGATATAATTATATATGTAATATGAATTACAACTTTTGTTAAAAACATATTTGTATCTAGTTTGCATACTATTTTCTATAATGTTGAAAATAGCAGCAATTAAATCAAACAAACATACAAAAGAAACTTCTTATCTAGCGTTAACATTTGGGTGGCTCGTAACGGGCATAGAGAGGAGCTGGTGTATTCACTTCATTTGATGCCCGAAAGAAAAATAAATGACAACAAATTGCCACGGGGTATAATAATATTACAAACAGGGCCTCCTTCGGCAAACCCAGGTATTAATTCTGCTGTCAATGTCTGAGTGGATCAATCTCATCATATTTTGGACACGCCCCTGGAGATATTTGCACGTGTCATTGCTCAATTCACTGAGGTATGCCGTCTGTATTCTTGTAACAATACATGGTCCAGATTAACCAATTTTACCAATTCGACTAAGAATTTTGTGAAAGGACGAGTCTAGTCAAAAGCTTATTTTGAGGTCAGGGTGAAGAAATAATAATAAAAACATGTCAGCTGTTTACCCAGGGTTGCCCCATCATTATGAAATAGCTGCTGAACCTCTTTACTTACAAAAGATTTCCCTCATTTCTGAATGCGATAGCAGCTCCAACTTTCAACAATACAGCATTTGTTTTGTTCCGACCAAAGGCGTTTAAAAGAGTGACCGTTATTCAGTAACCCTTATGTATTACGGTTAAACAGTTCATAAATTCGGCTTCTCCACTTTAACTTGAGGGGGGGGGGGGCTCTTTCCAAAGACAACGCAACGAAAGGCTTGGTTTAATTATTTCTTGAACAATAATATTTGACTCGTCGTAAACTAATTTCCGAGTATAAATTCAAAAAGAATATACTGATTTGACGTCATAGCGTGGGCGATGATGTTCAAGTTTTAATAAAAGTTTCACAAAGTCATCCTTAGGTTTTACGGACTTTAAGCGGCTTTGTGACCATACAAATCTCCCGGTGAACAAATAATGTAATGATGTAGGCTGAGTGGCCGACATTACATGAACGTTAAAATGAAGAAGAAACAAAATTAAAGAAAACCACATTCAGGATATAGGCTGGAGATTCAGTGATGTTAGTACACAATTTATTTTGACAAAAAAAAGTTATGTTGTTTGTTGCAGCGATGACGCAAAACATTGTGAAGAAGATAAATGTATTCCAAGAAAGGAAAGTTTCCGGGTGCAAGCCACATTTAATATTCTCCACCCTCATAATTATTATGGAGAAAAAACTCTATTATTTCAATCATGGATTAAAGTGTGCCCACAAATGAGGAGCCTAATGAATAAAAGTACACATGTATAATGATTTGCGTCGAAGCATATTCATTCCTGGGGGGGGGGGGGTCATCATTATTCAAAGAAAGTGAATGATATATAGTGACGCTTGAAGTTATAGATCTATAGATCCCTCTTGTGAAAATAACATGTATATTCTTCCCGCAAAAAAGGCGCAATAACGACAATTTCTGCGGTTGCGATACACTGTGTAATTTCTCCTTTTCAAAGGATTCATGGAGAATAAAAGTGGTAGACGAAAATCACTATTGTAGGAGTCTTAAATAAATAAACGCACGGATAATGATGGAAGTGGCGCCATCTGACAAACAAACCCTTATAGCTTAAGTGGTGTTACAAATAACACTTACATACCTGGCCTCATACAACCGATTATGTCGTCTATTCCCACTTAGGGTACAAAACAAACATTTTGTTTCATTTCATCAAAGAGAACGTTTAAATTTCGATTAGGAATCATCCTTCATGTGTTTATTTAAACACGACCGATAGATCGCTTCGTTGGGATCATATTATTTACACGTCATTTTGCAGTAATTTCGTCGGTCTTATACAACTATAATAGGGACTTTTAGATTTACACGACGAGAGCGTGGACTGCCGCGTGTGACATTGTGTTTAGGCACTGGGCCGTGCCCGGCAGTGCCTTAAAAGGACGTCACATTAACCTTAAAAGGATGTGACACGTGGCGGTCCACGTTCTCGTCGTGTAAATCTAAAAGTCCCTATTATCGAGTGCACACCCATATCAATACTAGTAATGTTGTCTGTTTTACGGCAGAAATGATAGTTATGTGTTATTTTTTCTTTTTGTAAGTTACACGGGAGATAAATAATGAGTCAAAAACCTAACTGTGTCATCATGATGAAAGATTCTATACGAGGAAAAGTTGAATCAAACTATTCATCACATGCTATCGAGTTATGGTCTCCTATTTGATCGTGTTAATTGTGATACGCCTTGAGCGAGACTAATAAAATAAAGGTCTTCTCCATCGCACGATTTTGTATGCTCACTGTCATAGGTTCCTAACTTCATCTTTCATGGCCGTATTTGATTTTGAGTGGAATTGATGTGTTATGTGATGTCTTAGTTGCAGGGGCGGCGATTTCTTTTCATGACCGGGGAGGGGACAAAATATTTACTTGTACATTTTGAAGGATATTATGCGAGGGAGCATAGAGACCGAGCGAGAAGATTTTTGCATTTTTGTTAGTCTAAACGCTGCACTCTTGGGCCATCCAGAGCCTGCATGAAAGTGTGGTGCACTTTTTTAAATTTCCGGGGTGGGGGACGATCCCCCTAAACAAAATGAGGGGGAGGGGACGTGCCCCCCGCCCCCTTACGGGGCACCATTGCCATGTTGCATGTATTATATATATAACACAATATGGTAAAACTTCTCTTTATTTTTTTTTTTAGAACATGTTCAAAGAAAACATACAATAATTGTTTCATTTACATAGTTTGAATGTTTATGTCACTGTTCTTCTTGTTGCTCTTATCTTAAATATGTTAAATATCTTCACTGTCTTTCCTTTATTTGTTCTTGTTTCTACATTATAACAGCTAAATCCCTCGTGGTCTACATGATAACGCTTTTCTCCTAATAAGCATCTATGTGATGTTCACGTTCTCTCTATCGTTGCTCCACAAGAACGAAATATTAAAAAGTTACAGAATCGCATTCTCATTGTTAAAGAAAATCTTGAGTTATTAGTTTTGACATTCAGTATGAGCGCTGTTTTCATATGACACCAGTATGTGTGTAATATGAAGGTTAATTGATTGACTCGGTCATGATTTTTGAAAATGATTATTTTGGTTAGAATGCCAAGTAGATTATGTGATAAGATAAAATGAACAAATAGTATTAAATTGTATTTCCCAAGATTATGTGTTATTCTGAAGCGCAAGCGGAGTTGAAGGAAGTTGACAACTAAAATGTAAGCTTCATTTGTTTGAATCAAGGAGAAAGTATAGTTTGTTGGCCTGTAAAAGAGCAGGAACACGATTTTAACACGTTTTTAAAATGTTGTTTTGGATAATACCAGATTATTGCCGTACGTTAATATTCATTGCATTAACTGTACCCGCCATATTTGCTTTTGAAAGCTTAGAAAAAGTATTTTAGGATAGTATAAAGTCTGGATACTATGATTGGAAATCTAAAAACTGTATTAAAGTGAGCAGAATTAAATTAATGGGAATGTTTGAGTTGTTTGGTCACTTAAAACGTGTTATTTCTTCTCTGTAGTCTGTTATTGTGATTTTATGATACTTGTTCATGCGTATTTCATGATTTATTCTGTGTTTGAACATCATTACTTTGGATGCACCAACACACATAAATATATTTTAAGCACTTTTCCTACATTGAAAGCCACAGTGATATCGACTGTGAAACTGCATTTAATTAGCTTTATACATGTTATCTAACTCCAGATATATAAAATGTGACGTCATCATGTGACGTCATCATGCAAACAACAGCATGATGAGCAACTCAATGTTTTCTTGTTAACCGTATTCGACTCTCGGACAAGCCCCGGGGCATCCTGGTTCTGAATAATGCAACCTTCATATTTAATACAAACTGATGTTTAATATAAGAACACAGCGTTCATAATGTCAAAACAATAACTCAAAACTTTCTTTCACAATGTGAATACGTGTCTGGAAGCAACGTTGCTAAAGATTCCAAAGAATAACTTCAAGTGTTGTGGTAACTTTAACTCAGTATACAGATGTTCATAGCCTGCTTTGGAACAGCAACTAAAACTATCAAACTTTTAGTAAACTTAAGAATTTGTAATATCAAAATTATCATAAATAAAATGAACATGTTTGCGATAATACACTTATACATAATTAAATTTCCAATTTATTCATATACTTGTAGCTGTATACAATTATTATGCCTTAGACACAATATCATCTGAAACTATTTATGTTGCTGTTAGTTCAATAACGCTATATAGAAATCAGTTAATTTTGACAATTATCACCAACTCAGTAATACTTTCTTGATATAAAGTTTAATCAAGGAAATTAAGTGACTTCTCTCTTTCATAATAACTAATTTAGTTTCCCCATTATTCCTATATCATGTGTATATTCTTCTTTAAAAAAGATAAATTGCCAACTTCAGGCACTTGTATTGAATAACGATTCTGCCAAGTGTATCGGTTAAACCTTACATACAGCCTTATATAATCCAAACCAGTATTTTATGCAAATTAACCACTTATGTATATTCCCTCTAAGCTTTAATTTGTTTGCTTTTCGAAAGGATGAAAAGCAAGTTAAACAGCCACTCCTTACACGTATCTTACTATTCAGTTTTGTACCAAGTGTCCTGAATTGAATTTTCTCCGACTATTCTAACTTTTCACTGGTTGTTTACAGTTTTCTTTAGAGTCCCATTCCTGCAAAACCCCTTCAAACAACGAGGCCTTTGTTGCTGAATTCAACGCAAACTAATCTGACGGTCAGCAGAGCTTTTCTTTTGTGAAAGTTCAAATATTATTTGCAAGTCTACACGAATTTTAAATAATTTACTTTTGAGGCTAGCTTTTCCAATTTACATCATCTCTGTCACGTAATGCCCCCTCCACTACTTGTGTAACTGATACATAATAACAGTATATAACACATCCCGCTACGAAAAGTCGAATCATTTGATATCAATGAAATAGCCGTTATACAATTTCCCCTGTTTTTTCTATTAAAATAAAAATGTATACGCTTTTTAAAGAAAATACAAATAAAAGGGATGATCATGAAAACCAACAGTTACACATAATGATGAGGATTATAATAATAATAATGATAATGAAATAAAAATAATGTTATCATTATTATTTGTGTTGTTATTATCATTATTTTTTATTATTTTATCATTATTATTATTATCATTATTATCATCATCATTTTTATATAAATAATTACTACATAAAACGTAAGGTACGCGTGAAAATTTGTGACATAATAAAAAGTGTTGGATATAAAGGATGAAACTTCTCTTCTTCACCATTACCATGGTTACACTGGCTTTAGTCAAGCTAAAGGCTTTCATTAGATACACTTCCTACCAGGTAGGATTCCCTCTGGGCTGAGAGTAGCATATATGGATTAATGTAAAGGAAAGGACACTACTACGACTGGGACTACAATCGCGAAAATTTTAGTCTATCCCATGACATCTCAAAAATATTAGCACATCATTTCTTTAAACGTTGAATATGGTTAAACAGTTCATAAATTTGGCTTCTCCACTTTAACTTGAGGGGGGGGGGGGCCTCTTTCCAAAGACAACGCAACGAAAGGCTGGGTTTAATTATTTCTTGAACAATAATATTTGACTCGTCGTAAACTAATTTCCGAGTATAAATTCAAATAGAATATACTGCTTTGACGTCATAGCGTGGGCGATGATGTTCAAGTTTTAATAAAAGTTTCACAAAGTCATCCTTCGGTTTTACGGACTTTGAGCGGCTTTGTGACCATACAAATCTCCCGGTGAACAAATAATGTAATGATATAGGCTGAATGGCAGACATTACATGAACGTTAAAATGAAGAAGAAACAAAATTAAAGAAAACCACATTCAGGATATAGGCTGCAGATTCAGTGATGTTTGTACACAATTTATTTTGACAAAAAAAGTTATGTTGTTTGTTGCAGCGATGACGCAAAACATTGTGAACAAGATAAATGTATTCCAAGAAAGGAAAGTTTTCTTTCTTGCTACATTGTCGAATAGAATAAACTCCATGGAAGCAACATGAAGCGAACTCATCTCATCAAAATAAAAAGTAATATATAAAAAGGTGAGTCGATGGCGTATCGACTGATCGAAAACTTTATACACAGAGAGCCCAATGTAAATGATATATTGAGATAACAACATTACATCAAAATGTAATTTCTTTTAAAAAATAGATACAAAGTAGTCTTCCATGATCAAGTATATATCTTACTGGAAAAAGAGAAAGAAATATTTTTCAAGAGCTATAACTGCTTCTATTTTTGGATACATGTGAAATATATACAATAGGTGACATGCTGGTATTGACATGCAACGTATGACTTTTGATGGGATAAAGTCCTCATGGCATAACAATGATTGCACGTCCTAACATGATATTTTATGAGCATGAATTGTACTTTTAGACCCAAATTGAGTAGTGTGTGTGTGCGCGTGTGTATTACGGGTGTGTGTCTGTATGTGTTTACTTGTATAAACATGAATACACGTAGGCTTATATGGAGCGAGAGAGAGGGAGAGAGAGAGAGAGAACTATATATTGTTGAATTTCCACTTGAATTTAAATTGAACAAAAATGGTTATGAATGAAAGGGAAATATCAACCTACTGACATTTTACAAAACAAAAACGCAGATATTTAGACCATTCTTATCAAAGAGGAAATAAATTTATCATATTCAAGGAAAAGACAAATTTTTATGTAGCTTATTATAAATTCCAAAAATCATCTCCAATATTTGTTCACTGCATCTATTTGGATGGAGGGCCGCATAATGAACTCTACGAGATATTTGAATCAAACTGCGTCACTTAAAAAAAAGGTAGAACAATCGTGAGTGAACAAATTATTTATATTTGTACCGGACAAATCAAACAATATCCCATTCATAAAAACACATTGTATTGATGTGAATGTTCTTACCGAAAACATGCCCTTTGGAATGTTTACCATAGAGAACGGTTGAGTTTACATTCGTTGATTCATTTATTTCACTTGTGCCATGACTGTACTCGGTAAACCTCCAGACACAGATAGACAGGGAACCAGGTTTATCTTTAGTAGAACAGCCAAAAGTATAAATTAACATGTAAAAGAATGAGAAGGATACGAAGCGAAATGAGTAGAAATAAGAGGGAAGGACAAGGAGGAGAAAATAAAAGGACGTAGGAAGATGATTACAAAACCCTCTCTAGCTCTCCTTCTCGTAATCTACAATAACGTGCAGACCAGATAAATCTTAAATTTAGGGAATTTTCTAAAAAGAACCCTTTTCAAATAAATAGTTTTTTGCTATTCGGTAACCAGATACCCTGAATATCTTAGAAAGTGATCAGTGCTCAGTGGCTGCCGGGCTCACGATCAATTGGGCAAAAAGAATTTCCGTTTCGGTTCAATACAATTTGGAGTGGACTATTATGCTATTATTATTATTATTATTATTATTATTATTATTATTATTATTTAAAATGTGTAAACCTATACTTTAGTGAAAAGGAGAGATACGTCAATATAATTATGTTCAGCTACTGATACTGATTCAAATCAACCAAATTTAATGGTGACCCCGAGAACGGGGGGGGGGGGGGGGGGGTGTTTCACTAAGCCCAAAATCGATCTAAAAATCGATTTGATCAATTTTGAGGGCCTAAAATTGATTTCGATTTTAGGAGCTGTTTCACTAAATAAATAAAATCGATTTTAGTTGATGAAACACCCCCCCGGATGTCGAACGGAGTAGTCTTTCTGATATACATGTAAAAAATGTTTGGAATAATGTCGAAAATAATCAAAAGGAAAATAATTACTTTAATCCAGGGAAGTGCAAGAGAGATTATATACCCAACATCAAACTCTTAGGCGTACCTGAAACAAACCATCTCCATATACATATTCATGTTTAAATAGATAGCCTTAAGTAAATGCCGTTCAAAAGGAGCCTATTCTGTTGGAAAGTATTTTGGAATTCAATGAATCTTGTCCTACATGATATGGACAAGAACGGTTATGAGAAATGACTTTCCCACTGCGCATGGGTAGTACAGATTGACGATCATATACAAATTAAAAACGTCATGTCAATGTCTTATGATTTTCCTTTATTTGTCCATATGTTATTGAATTTGCATTTATTTACTATTCGTTATAATTATACTGGTTATTCATTTATATTCGATGCACACTCCGATCATACTATTTAATTACACTTTTGACTGTTCCTTGTTTGTCCCCGCTCTGTTAGACTTTCAATATTGTATTACCCTCTGGATTCTGGAACCTTAAACCCACAAGATATGCTTTCACCTTAGCAGACTCCTTCGTGTCCTCATTTCCAGCTTTAAATGCATTGTTTAACAATGTTTCCAGTTTTACAAATCTGAGATGCTTGGCCCTACGTTATATCAGTGCCTATGATCTTGTGTAATATTGAAGCCCTAACATAAAAATTGCGCTTCAAAATGATCATGAAGTGCTTCAAAAAAGTAAAAATCTTTGAGTGGCCAGTTTTACCATACTCATTTCCCCCCAATAGATTGTAGTGCTATAAACAACCTTTGGGAAAACGGTTTTTGAAATGTCGATTTCCAATCATAAATATCTTGATAATCAGACAGGCGATCGGCTTGTATATAGTTCATTACTTGTGTTTATTGAAAACACATATGTATTATTATAATCATTATTATTTGTCTTGTAACCATAACTGACAATGTGTAAAGTGAAATGTGAAATAGTAATAAAAAAAGAACCCTTTTTAAATTCTAGTTGTGCCATTTTGTCTACTTTTTAACAGCATTTTATTTCATTTTTGTTTAATTCATATTTTTTTCTACAGCCTCAGCGCAAAGCTGTGAGGGAGTGAGCTGTCAGTTCGGAGAATGCATCGACGGGATATGTGTTTGCAACCCGGGCTACACCGGGGAAAGCTGCACGTCAGGTAGGCTATCACGTCAACAAATCCCACCAACCAAAATCAAACAATGCATGCAAATATAAAGACAAAGCATCGGCCACTTCCAAAGTATAAGGACTGACTAGGCAAACGAAAGTAGGTCACGTACAATTGCTATACACGGTATAACTCCTTAGATTCAGAGGTTACAGTAAATTTGTTTAAATTTCCACGGTCGTTATTCTCCCCCATATAGGCCTAATATAATGATGATGACCTTTCTTACTACTTGATCAACGAGTATAATAAGATCTGTCTGGAAAAACATGTGTATCCTGTAACTAAGATTGTAATAATCCTTGTCCAGTATAATGCAATATTTTAAGGAACGTATCATAACCAATTTAGTCTGCTGTAACCCAAGGTCTGTTTTCACTCAATCATTGAATATTATTATAATGACACATTCACATTCACACAATGACATTTAAAGGCTCAATATTGAAGATGAAGATGCAAAATCCATATCTCATCGATTGATTGTGAAAAATTGTGCTTATTGCCTTGTTGAATATAATATAAACGTAAGCGAAGACGCGTGAATTTGCCTCACGATAGTATTTGGATATAGGAGCAGTGACGTTTCTATAGGGAAAATGGCACCGGGTCAAACAACGAATTGCCCCCCCCCCCTACTAAACTTATGAGGTCAAAAATAGAAATGTCGCGCTTTTTCATAACGTGAAAGTTATATTTAATATATTAAACCCGAGAATTGTAATCACAGTTTGAATAACAGTTAAAGCGTGGTAGCAAAGCGACAAAGCAGTAGATATGTTTTAAAATTCCATCCTAAGAGACGCAATTTCTTGTGTAATCTACGTACAAACTTGTTTAAAGTAAATTAATGTATTGTTCTTATTATAGAATTTATAAGAAATATAAATTATATGACTTCTTTTATCTTCAAGTGACAAATTTAACTAGCTTTATTTGAGGGACTTAGCTATCATTTAGCTAGCCCATTAAAATTTAGGATATTTGGGTGCAAAATTCAACAAAATCCTGACGAAACTAACATGCTTGAAGGGAAGCCCTTTAAAGACGCTTGTTATGCAAAATATACCATTTTTGGTGCGAAACTACCAGATCCTAGAGAGTTATATGCGATAGAGCAGAGCGAATGAACTGTAGAAAATTTTCGAATTTTTAACCCTTCTAAAGCACACTTTTCTTTTGCTTTTTACCCTGGAATGGGGCGCATATAACCTTTTATAGGAACGGTAATTTACCTTCCTTTTTCTTCTCTTTCTCTTTCGTTCTTTTGCGTCCCCCTGCCTCCAAGTGCCGCCCGGGGTTAGTTCGCCCTCTGTACCCCCTTTATTTACCACTGGGTAGGAGTATCCATATCACCTCTTAACTTTCTTTATCCGTTTTATCCATGAAATTCAAATTCGAGTTAAAGGGCAGCTGATTTCAGATGAATAAATAATTTATTCATTCTTTTTTTGTCTTTCAGATCTCGACGAGTGCTTATCAAATCCTTGTATGAATAACGCGACATGTGCTAACCTCTTCAATCAATTCTTCTGTGACTGTCCGCAAGGGTTCGACGGAGAGACATGCCAAAATGGTAAGAGGGGGGGGGGGGGGGATTCATTACAGTTAGGGCAATTTTGTTTGTTTGTTTGATGTTTTTTTTTTCACGATGGTATACTTCAGCCAATGGCTGTTCTTCAGCATAGCCGTGCATATAAAAAGCAATCACAATTTTACAAAGAAACATACATTATAGATTTTCATGATTTACATACTAGCTAAGTTAAATAAAACATACACATAATACAAATAGGTTAGAAGGCTAGAAATCCAAACAAGCCCTAATTGTACTGTACCTTACAAACCACATGCACCTAAGACTTTTAAATTATATCTGATGATTGTATTAATTGCCCTACTAGAGCTTGTATCAGACCAAATATAAAATGAAAAGATACACAGTAACGTCAATATAATGTAAAGAAGAAGGGGAGGAGGTGCAGGAGGAGGAGGAGGAGGAGGAGGAGGAGGAAGGAGCGGAAGAAGAGGATGATGATGATGAGTAGGAGGAGGAGGAGGAGGAGAAGGAGGGGGAGGAGCTAGAGGAGGAGGAGGAGGAGGAGGAGGTACAGGAGGAGAGGAGGAGGAGGAGGAGGAGGAAGGAGCGGAAGAAGAGGATGATGATGATGAGTAGGAGGAGGAGGAGGAGGAGGAGAAGGAGGGGGAGGAGCTAGAGGAGGAGGAGGAGGAGGGGGAGGATGAGGAGGAGCAAGAGGAGGAGGAGGAGGAGGAGGAGCAAGAGGAGGAGGAGGAGGAGGAGGAGGAGGAGGAGGAGGAGGAGGAGGAGAAGAAGAAGGAGGAGGAGAATGAGGAGGAGAAGGAGGAGGAGGAAGGCATTACAATAACAAATAACAAAATAACGTTGAGCTGTTATGTCCTGATAATCTTACAGAGACCGGTCCATGTCGGAACAAGCCATGTGTGAACGGACTTTGCACTGATCAGTTTGGAGGAGGGGAAGCTTTCTACACATGTGAATGTTACCCTGGTTGGGAAGGTGATAACTGCGAAACAGGTACGCTCACTAAAATATTTAATCATACTATTGCCAATAAAGTTGGAATAATATTCCTTACCCCTTTTTATGAAATGATCGTGACAATATGGTTTATTCTTGATCGATAAGATGTAAACTTTATTCATCAAGAACAAACCATATTGTCACGATCATTACATGAAAAGAGGTAAAAAACTGTTCCAACTTTATGGGCAACAGTGTTTTATGCTCGGAAAACGAAAGAAAAATAATAAGGGATTCGTGTGTGTATTCCATGCAATATTTCATCAATTTGATATTAAAGCGCAATAAAAATAGTTGTAAAGTATACAATTCACTTCACTTTTTGTTAAAACATGTTAACAGCTGAACACACAATAATTATTGACAACAAATCTAGGTTGGATTCCACACTGATAGAAAGTGAAGTTCACTCATATTCTAAAGTGAAAGCAAATCTTGAAGCGAATTGAAATTTAGCTACCTCATAGCCTCAACAAGTAAGATAAGACAAAAATGACCACATCATTATGAATGGGGACTGTAACTTCTTGAGCTCTCAGCTTCACACATTAAAATCAACGAATGGATGCAGCTTGCGTAGTATATACTACGGAAGTATACCCAGCAATGCAGAGTGCATTATCTCTGTATTCGAGGTCTGTGGCACTTAAACACGCATCGTCTGCTTGCATTTGTTTTTTATTTCTTTCTAGATATCAACGAATGCATCGTCTTGGGATTCCCTTGTCAGAATGGAGCAGAATGTAACAATCTCGAGAATGCATATTCGTGCAATTGTTCATCAGGCTGGACTGGATTCAACTGCACAGAAGGTGAATTGTTTTCGATCGTTTATAAACCCCCATTCGTTAAGTGTGTGAATGCTCATGTACAGTCCCATACGTTATTTTTTAGCGTTATGTGACATATGATAATTATGGTTATATAAATATATTGTTGAAATAGATGCATATTTATGGATGAGAGAAAATTAGCAATTGAGAGACAGTGTATTGTTAGAGATTATTATTGCACAATGCATTGTATTTATTATCATTTGTTGTTGCTGTGCAGTTGATGAAACTAAAGCCTTGCACCTGGAATAACACACCAGTTTACCGTTAAGGGCGCCATTTTAATTTACAAGTAAACAAACCAAATGACCTAGAAGTCAGTGGTTTATGCGTAAATTGCACCATGTAAATTATGATGACATCACTGCATGCGCGCTGCGTTGTGTGCTCACATCATAATGTGCATAGGCGCAATCTTTATTTAGGCATAAACCAGTGACCTCTAGAGGTTGTAGGAATATGAGTGTGAGGTATTGTGAATGGATATTTGAAAGCGTGTTCACTCGTCACACAACATAACTCTTATTTTTATTTAGCTACGAGGAAACAAGGTTGCACTGACAATAAAATACATGAAAGAAAGTATTCCCTTTTCGTTAGTTTATTGGGTACTGATGAGGCTGGCCGTACACTTGCAAAGTGTAGCCAAGCACAAGCCGAAGAATCGGAATGAAAATGCTTAAATGGTAAATGTGAATATTGCACGGAGATTACATAATGATCAATGATGATAATGAACATGAATAAATGCGATGTACATAAATAGAGCTTACGACAATAGTAGAAATGAAGTCAAAAGTCCAATGAAGATGAAGAGAGATGAAAACGAAGGAAGGGGCTCACGCGATGATGTGCGGAGGCTGATGGCAGAAACGCGACTTCGTTGACGTGGTTGAAGAATTGGAAGAACGCGATGTCGTCGCCGATGATGATGATGAATGTATAGATGGAGCTCTCGGGCGAGAATAGAAGAGAAGAGAAGAGATGTGTGATGCTCGATGACGAAAGCAGTGAGTCGCTTGATGTCGGAGGCCAAGGAAGAAAATGCAGACATCAAAGCCGGTAGTGGTGCTGAGCAGTGAGTCGCTCGATTGATGAGCCGAACTTTGATGATGAATGTTTAGATGAGCTGCGGTGAGTCGAGCTCATGTGAGTGAAAGACTACCGGTGAAGAAACTGGCAGCTCCCAGCGAATAACCAAGCACCATATATGTCGGATCTTGATTTAATTGTTCCACTGGAAGACTGCAGCCCGATGAACACGGCAGAGAAAGTGAAGATGTGCCGATAGAAGTGATAGGCACAGTAGAATCAAGCCCGGAGAGGAAATCATGCAGAGACGTGTTGACTCAACTGAGATGTAAGCAGGAGTTGTTGACTCGACCGAGGTGTAGGCGGGAGTGGAGAACAACCTCGTGGAGTTGAAAATACGCGGGGTGAACAGTGCGGAACCACGATGCGCGATTGGAAAGAAATACACACGTGGCCCGAATAATGAATATAAATAAGTACCGTGATGGAAAAATACTGATGACATGAATGTACGGTAAAAGTAGGGCGAATGTAAGAGCCGCTACAAGGTCATTTGGTTTGCTTACTCCTAAATTAAAATGGCGCCCATTTCTGCGCATGCACACTGTTGTAACCGTATACAGGTGTATTGTCAAACCATAGTATCAATAAATCTTCTTTAATCTAATTCAAAATTTCATCACCATAACTGGGCGCAAGTTCAAAACTGTTACCATACTATGGACCTGTGACCATGAGATACCTACTATAAAATAATCCAAATCTATTAAATCTTCAACAATTGTTCGAATAGTGATCATTGTTTAAAAGTCAATTTCTTTCTTATACCTGTTTCGTGTCAATTTTAAGAAAATATTTAGGTAGCATTTTTTCCTAGGAACAAAGACATTATAATATACACTTTATCACAGGTTTCACAGCAAATCATTGCACAATACAAGTGCATACTGAAGGTGTGTTTCGGGCGGGCGGGCGCGTCTGCATGAAGTTAACGACTGTAACAATGAACATCATCATCATAATGTGAATTACTTTCATGAATTTAATGAGGATCTGATATTACTAGAGGTCAACCACAGCTGATATTAACAAAGCCCAACATTATTTGGGTAGTTCTGTGAATGTGTGTACATGTATGCTCATGTTACTGACACTGACTGGGAAGATCCACTTCTTGGCATACTACTTCACGATATTTAGGTCCAAATCCTGAAATGCCAAAGGAAATTACACAGTAATTCGTTCCTGCTTTCACGAAGTGACGGTAGTGAGGAAAATCTGCACGCAAATTGTATGCGATTTTCATTCACTAACGTCACTTCGTGAAAATAGGGACGAATTTATGAGTAGCCGAAACACGTGTGAAAATAGTGGTATGAGCAAGGCATTTGTGATTTTATGAAGAAATAAGGAAATACTTAACTCTGTAACTTATGCAGTAGAACGTCTCATTTTGTTGAACGCATTGTCTTCTTCTTTTCCACCTCCATAGACTAAATGCTCACAATTGCTTATGCATGCAAGTATATACTTGCAATTAATGAATGCTTCTCTATTTCATTATACAGCCCATTTTTTACAAAATGTATACCGCTGTACAGAATGATCAACAGCGGTTTAAAAGATAATTAGAACGCATTGAACCTAGAGTAGCCCAAGGAGAGAGGGGAGCCAATTGAAAATTTAGTAATACCGTGTAATAATTGATATCCTGAATAACATTGAAGAGTAGATTGTAAAGGCAAAAATGAAAAAAATTCAGTCTGATCAAGTACGGTAAGTCAACATCGAAAACACATCGGAACCAATTTCTGTATCGTTTCATTTCTCCAGAATGTCATGCTTTCTTTGGAACTTTAGGTGTTCAGTTAAAGATGAAGTTGAGTTCTGGTCATGCAATTGCATGGTGAAAGAAACGGTGTGGAACCGACCAGAAAAGGTTGATCATCTAGCATATAAGAATTTGTGTGTATTGCAAGGTTCTGGAATCATCAAAATGATAAGAAATGTGGCCAATTCTTGGTAAAGTTACAAACACTTGCACAGAAAGATGTATATGGGACTACACGAACACGTGGCGTAAAAAGCCGGCCCCCGATTTTTACGATGTTACATGCATATTTAGAATATGAAGGCATTTGAAGAGCCATGCTTTTCAGGGAACATGTCTTAATTTGATGTTCTTCCACACTTGTATAATAAGAATAAGTAATTCTCACAAATTATTTTTCACCTCTTCCCAGAACTCAACCTTCTCTTTAATTGAGATCCCAGATATGACCTTGTGGCTGGGCACAAGGTTATCCTAAATGACCATGTACACACATGAACCAAAGAAATTACAAGGAAAGTACAATTTCTTTCCAAGCTGTGTCACAATTTCTCCTTTGAATGTTGTAATGAATTTCATACATGGAGATACTTAGGGAATATTCAACATGTTCAACTCGTAGGTAATTAACATGAACCGAAATAAAATATTGATGATTTGTGCAACTATTCACAGTTATGAAAAGTCGAACTGTGGAGCTAAGCAAATACAGCTCCCTGCATGTGCCAAACACCAAATTAAACAACAATCTCATTATAGATGAGGTACGTAGTACTCGGTGATGACCTTTACTTTCAATACAAACAAAGTTGAAGTTGAAATTCAGGATTGATGATCTATGTGTAATCACTCATCGTTTTGCATCACTTACAGATTTCAATGAGTGTTTGAGTATTCCGTGTGAGAATGGTGCTACCTGTATGAACCTGCGAGATAGTTTCAACTGCACATGCCCTACACAATGGACTGGAACTCAATGTGAAATAGGTAAATGATGGTGATGATCAATCAGTGTTTACATGTATACAAGAATGCTTTGTCAAATGGGGATGCACATTGTAAGAGTTTGCGAGCAACTATAGCAATATAAATGACTCTCCAACTCTAATATAGCATGGGTTTATACAACAAATACTCCAGCAGTAATTACTCCATGGCCAATTTGCATCTCAAATCAGCTTTGTCAGCTTCAGCCTTGGACCAAACGCTGTACCTAACCTCAAACCCTAACACAAACCTAACCTAAAAGGCGTCTTTCCAAATTAAACAAAAACTGGCACATTGTCCAGTGAAATCTTTGGTGTTCTGAACATTTGTGACACTATCTTATTCTAAATTAAGAAATGAAAAAAAAAGGGGAAAAAAGTGTTGATCTTTACTGTTAATTTTCAAACTAAAAATCATCTCATGGATTTGGTCAAAGCATATTATAGATACATATTATTTTGCTGTTGAGTGTTGGTAAACAAACAAAATTACTGTGTTCTTTGTAAGAGCCAGCTGAGAGCAGTAGGAAATTCCAGTATAATGGTTCACCTGCACATCCCAATCAGGTATACTGGGTTGAGAGACCACTTAAGAGTTAAAGTGGTCCCCTCCCCCCCGGCACAGGGGATACCAAATACCTGTCGATAATGACAACAATGATAGTAATAATGGAAAATAATAATCATACCGGTAATAATAATAAGAAGAAGAAGGCGATAATAAAGACACAATAAAATAATAATATAAATCATCATAATGCCAAACCTTTCTCTCAAATTTTTCTCTTTAGAAAAAAATGCCTGTATTGACACTCCCTGTCTAAATGGAGGTACCTGTAACAACTACTACGACTACTACACATGCACCTGTCCAGCACACTTCCTGGGCGCAAACTGTCAAGATGGTGAGTTGTTTGATATTCAATACATTCCTAATATAATTTACAGAACTGACAATCTGTCTTTTTCAATGGAAGATGAATTTGTGGTCTGGTGGATATGTCACCGGACTGCGGATCACATGGTTCATGGTTCGAGTCCCAGCACGGCACTAATGTCATTCGGCAAAACATAAGTCTGCATTTGCCACTCTCCATCCAGGTGATAAATGGGTAGCTCATAGGATAGGAATGTTAATGTGGTTGGATTGGCATGTGCGCACTTGTAAAATGGCGCCTGGTCGGAATACTCCCCAGAGAGTTGAGTGTGTGCACCATCATGTGCAGATCAGCAATTGAATCCAATGACTGGGAGATTAATAATTACAATGAAACGCTGTTATAAATGTCGTACTGAGCACTGGGCAAATGTGACTATTATTATTATATAGAACCTTAATTTTATTCCGTTGACTACCAAATTCTTCCTTAGCTTAATGCATTATCCACCTAGTTCTTTTAAGCAGCAGATTAATAATTTTAAGCCTATACTGATGAAAACTGTTTGCCTCTACAATGCCAAGTGGAAGGATTTGTCAAGTCATAAAAGATATTTACTGACTTTTTGTAAATAGTATAGAGCAACAATGAAATTAATAGCTCTGAGATAAATTATCAATCTGTTTTTCCTTACCTTGACTATATTCACTTAGAATATGTATTTGTTTAAGGTAGAAAACAAACACATATGCATTTATACAAATATGTATACAAAAAATAAAGAAATTATTTGACAATAATTTGAATTCATGTAAATATTCTATGTCTGGGGAAGAACGGGTTGCACTGGGACGCAGGAAAAGTGGGACATCCCATCTAACTCTAGAAGTAATTAATCGTATATAAATTTGTTTAATATTGTACAAAAGGTCTTAACTATCACTGCTCACAAATACATCTACTGCTACATGTATACCACAATTTTGTATGTGGGTTTAATTATCACTTCTTTTCTGTTCCTAGCCTCAAGTATATGCTATGCGACTGGGGATCCGCACTATTTGACCTTTGATGATGTATGGCATGACTTCCAGGGTGATTGTGAGTATACTTTGGTCCAAGAGTGCAGGGATGGGATGGACTCGCCGTTTAGAGTTGATGTCAGGAACATAGGCAAGGAGGAGAATGTCTATGGATCATACACCTACGAAGTAACAGTCCAAGTATTTGAAGTGGTAAGCATAATCCAAAGTGCATTTACAATGCCAGGTCCATAAAAATATGTTCATGAAATTAGATTAACATTCATTTTAACAGCCCCTGTGAAGTTATGTATTAGTCTTAACCCTTGCAAGTCTAAGCCTGATACAAATTGGGCTGGGGTCTACAATATTTAATTGTATTCAATGGCTTTACTTTGAAATTTGAAATGATCAGCATCATGTACATGTCATGAATTATGTGTCAAGGTTCTAATTGTTTGAATCCTGAAAGAAGCAAATGATTAAATATAATTTTAATGTAACTCTGTAGTAAATGTTTGATCTATCAAAATCAGATTGTATTCAATTGGTAAAAAATGAAAATTTGAACTGTTCTATAAACCTTTTGTTAAACTGCTACCTTAGAAAAAGCAAATGATGTAAACTTTAAACCATCTCTATAATTTGCAAGTTTTCTTGATACTGGATCAGCACCTTGTATGTGTATATACTGTACCTCTTTTGAATGCATTTTCAGAAAAAAGGAATCATGATTGTTTTTTTTCACACAGGAAATCACCCTCAAACAAGGCAGAGAGGTCTTTGTCAATGGCAGGAGAGTGACCCTTCCAGTAGAACCAATATCAGGACTGACTGTGAGCCATAGTGGTTTCTATGTGGTAAGAGAAACAAAATCTGACAATTTTTCTCTATATTCAGAAGTAAAATTATCAGTTTATTGCTTTAGCTTTGTTTAATTATGTTCAGAATGGTTCAAACATAGTGATTAGGGTTGTTTCTGAAAAAAACATCAATATGGAATAGATTTTATCATATCACAAATTACAGGAATATAGAGGTGAGATATGGTGGACTTTTTCTTTTCTCTAATAATAAATTTTAATTTTATTATAGATGTAGGAAAATGACTTCTGAAGAAAGCAATGAAAAATATCTATTTTTCTTTTTTGTATGCTTTGTTTTCCCTATGTGCCTTTGATAAACTGAGGTATAAAATACAATCACTCAAAGTTATGCTAGATATATGTGCCTGTCATTGGAGGAAGTTTTAAAACTCATCAATTTTATACTGATGATCTTATCCCTACGTAGGAAGTATCGGCTGATGTCCAGTCGGACGGTCAGAACGTCTATCTGTTTGTCAAATGGGACGGTCAAAGAACAGCTGAGGTCAGATTACCTTTTGCCCAGTACCAGAATGCGACATGTGGTCTATGTGGTAACTTCAATGGAAACCTGATGGATGAGTTCATCATGCCTGATGGCCAGTTGGTGAGATTTTACTTCTTAAGCATTTTTGGTGTTGACATCAAACAGCAAACCAGCAACAATATTTGTATTAATATGTAAATAAGAAATGTATGTTATTATATTCAGGATGTGAAGGTTTTGTGTGTATTATTATCTACTAAAATTGATATTTCTTTGAAATATCTCAATTGAGAAATTGACTTTAATGCTGACACATTCATCATTTTTATTTGGTGTTACAAGAATTGTAGATGTATAGTTTATTTTGATGATGTGATGATCTGCGTTTTCTTGTCTATAGTGTAAAATTAATATAGAGATGGAGAGACATTGTTGAGATTTTGTTTGGTTCTGCAAGGATCAGAATGTATACACCTTGTTTATTGCTTATTTGCATTCATGTCAACAATATTTTGTAGGAGTTACTTTTAGCTATATTGTTGCTATGGGAGATTACTTTCTGTGTACATTCTTATTTGAATTCCAGCAATAACTTTTGCAGATTCATGAACATGTTTCCTTGAATGATGACAGAAATAACTTGTTAAAGGTAATGACAAGTAGTAATGCACCTTATACACTTTATACATGTTTCTTCCATTCATAGACCACGGATGTTCAGGAATTTGGCAACAGTTGGACAGTAAATCCCGGAACCTGTATTCCTTTGGTGCCTGGAGACAATCTCTGCAATGAAACATCTGATGCATATAATCAGGCTTCGCTCGCCTGCCAAATTATAAGAGATGCTGCAGGTAATGATAATAATGTTATACTAACAATGTTTCTGTACATTATATTTTGTTCAGAAATATATTTAGGAATGAGTGGATATAAAAAGTCAACGCATTTAACATAAAATAAATTCCACTTTTTCATCTCAAATGAAGACAAGATGCTCTTGAAAACACAATCTAGTCACTCTAATCGATCTTAAATAACATTTTTTTTAAATATAGAGTTCATAAAGTGCCAGTTGAAAATTAAATTTGTCATGGTAGTTTATTATACCAACCATTTGTTGAATTAACATTTGTGAAATTAGTAAAGTCCAATGTATTCTGCGTAAAGATGAAGAAAATAGGATACTAAGGGCATTCAAAACTTATTCAATTTTAATTAACAACTACAATTTTGTGTTGTAGATTTGAACATTAAGTTTACTTTTTACTGTAAAGGTGATAGAAAATTTGCAGTATTGTAATTGTTGTCAATACACATGTGCAAGCGAACAATGCTATCTGTCCCTACTAAACCTATGTAGTGACTTTAAAGGTATTATGCGCTTTATAATAATTGTATTATTATTATTGTTATTATATTATATTATGTTATTTTCTTTATCATATTATTATTAATTATATTATTATCATTATTTTTATATTATATTATATTATATTATTATTATTATGTTGCTGCTTCCTTTTCCATTAAACACAGGGCCCTTTGAGAGATGCTTTGACACCCTTGGCCCTGCCCCATTCTATGATGCTTGTGTCTTTGATGGTTGTATTGTGCCGGCTAGTCAACTCAATGAAACCACATGTCATCTCATCGAGCTGTACGCACAGGCGTGTTTGGACAGGGAAGCCGTTATAGAGGACTGGAGAAATGACTCCTTTTGCCGTGAGTATAGTCCTATATATGATCTTCATCAAAGACAATGAAGTGATACACTACTCAATCTTCCATGTTCACCATTGCTTTGCAGGTTTGTTTCTATATCTTGTAAACATTTGGACAACCTGTACTTTTTTGTCCAAATATGGAATGGAAATAATGGTCATCAAAGACTTCTACATGTTTATTTCAAAATGCAAGTGGGTGTGGTATATGATCTAAAATTGGATTTTGTTGTTGCTATCTGTACATCATATAGTGACACCGCACTAATTTGAAATGTTATAGAGACAAGTTTACCTACATAATTTACAAGAAGGAATTTCCATATATGCTTATTTTGAATTGATTTACTTGTATTAATATTTACACTATTTTAGTTGCAATGGGTGTTTTCTCAATAAATATACTGTTCAATTTTTAAATACATGATATTTTTAAACATTGCAGCCGTTTCATGCCCAGCTGGCCAAGCATACGGCTGGTGCACTGATGCCTGTCCATCTTCTTGCTATGATGTCGTACAAGGGGTTTCCCCCATGTGTGACAGGCCATGTGTGGAGGGTTGTCAGTGTCCAGATGGCCTGGTGTTTGACGGCTTTGACTGTGTGGACATGGGCTCATGCGGATGTTATGTGGACGGTATCTACTACTCGGTAAGAAAGAATGGCTGTGAAATGTGGATTTGCGAGTTATCTAATTCTGTACACAGAGCATGACATTCATGGGCCTGTACTTGCTTTAATGCAAAATAAAAGCATATATAAATGCGCGATAAGGTCTCTCCTGAAAACTGTCTGTTTATGATAAGCCTTGCTCATTTTCTGTTTTGTGATTGTATAGAACATGTCAGACCATTTTTTAAATGTTTAGTAGAGATGCAATATCAGACTACATGTTCCAACTTCTTGCTTGGACACATCAGTAGGTATCCATGTATCGGTGGACATTATTGCAATTGTTATTTGTTGCATACTTGGTTCTGTTTATATTTAATAGCTACCTTTTGGAACTGATTTGTTTAATTTTAAAACTTATGTTATGTCTCCACATATTGAGGCAAGCGTGTGTGTGTGTGTGTGTAATTGGGTTTTCACAGACGTGTATCAATCAGATATGAATATTTACGTTTGGAGACCGACCTTTAACACCACCATCCAAAAGACGTGACTCAGTTAGAACCTGCGTCCTCGGCTGAATCATTTTGTAACTTCCATTGTTAGCTGGATTACAGGCGCATGCCACAACGCCCTGTTTATCCTTTAAATAGACTACAACAAGGACTGATATGTAATTTTACATACCCTAATGGTTATATCCTACATACAGATTGGAGACAGTGTCTACACCCCTGGTTGCTTCTCCAAGCGTATTTGCAGCGGTAACAATGTGGTTGACATCTCTGCACAGACCTGCAGTGAGTTTGCTACATGTAGGATAGATAATGGAGAACACGGCTGCCACTGCTCAGCTGGTTACACTGGGGATGGAATCACCTGTGCAGGTAGGAAATTTATCGGAATAGAGCAATCAATTTAATGGAAATAGAATGTGTGAAACTGAGCTGCAGCTGTATATATGACAGCATTTAAGAGGCACAAGTGCTCGTAAAGCCTACACTTGAAAGTAGTGTTTATTGTTAGGTATATGTTAGTTTGTGTTAGCTATAATGTAATCACCATAGTTATTTCAAACTGGAAATGAACAGTGTTTTAATAAATTGGTATTCAACTTTCAGATTGGTATCATTTCACGTCATGTTTTTATTGTGTTTGTAAGGTAGAAGTATTAGGACATGTATTGGTCAAGGTAAGAAATTGGTTGTAGAAATATATCTTGAGACAAGGTACTTTTTTGACTTTTCAGAACTATTGTCTAGAAAAATATTTTTTTTAGAGAAACAAAATTCACAGCCTAAGAGATCAGATGATATGTTCAATGATCTAATCATCATTTTGTTGAAAATATATACCAGAATGTTCATGTGATGTACATGTATGTATAGGAAGCTCATTGTATAGAGTCTTATTAGGAAACTACATTCATAGGCACTACAGTCTATAAATTAAGGATGAATGTACAGAAGTAATGAAGAGCTATAACCACCCAAGCATTCCATTCACATATGTCATTACACCTTTCACAGATGTCAATGAATGTGCCAGCAGCCCATGCATCAATGGAGCATGTGTGAATGACCTCAACTTCTATGCCTGCAATTGTGACCCTGGCTGGTCTGGGTACAACTGTGATGCAGCCTGCATGGAGAACCCCTGTGAAAATGGAGGCTCTTGCATGGAAATCAACGCTACTTCACTTGAGTGTCAATGCCCTTTTCCATTCAATGGAACATTCTGTGAAATAAGTAAGTAGGCGTAAGAATCTTCTTTCGAAAGCAGAGTGAACAACACATTAAAAATGTGTAATGTGATTGAATTTTGGGCTGTATACCAATCATTTAACCTCAAAATACACATTATTTTATTTTTTTACAAGCGTGATTAATGTTTGCTTACTATAAAAAACATGAATGCTTTCATAGGTTTCCTCTCCAATACAGCAAGCAATTGTCTTCTTAGTCTCAATTTTATACCTTTACTGCATTGCATGTATCATCATCAATAGTGATCTGTCAGTTTATGACGGGTTTAGTGACCCAGTCAAAATTTTATATCAAATGCCTCTCCAAGTTCTTCGGTCTTGAGCCATCCTTTTCATCTGTTTCAGTGTTTGCACGTACCATATTATGTATAATTCTCGTTTTTTTTAATATTTTAATTGGAATGACTTTGTAAAATGAAAAGCTTTGTAAATTTCATTAGCTGTTATTGTTGAAAAAATGAAATGAAATGAAAATGTTCAAATAAAATCCTCTTACAATCTGCCAAAAAAAGAAGCTCCCTAACAATTCTCCTATAGGTTATCTAAAGTTCAAAATACAATTATATTTCTTTTCTTTCAAATTTCTATCATGTCATTCGAAAATTGCAAAGCAAAAGGAAAATCAATATCTTCACACCATGCATTTCTAGTTGAACCCAATAATAACAATGATCATTAGGTTGAAATTCCACCAGAAAAATGCTGATATAGACTTTGCTGCCCGTATAAAAGTACTAATTAAGTGGTATTAAAGAAAATTAATTGTTTGTACAAAAACGGTGATCATTAGAATTTTTAAACATATTGCCAACACTGCTGTTTAAGCAATAAATCCATACAGGTAGTATTCTAAGTTGTATTATGTACTGACTTTCTCTTGAAGATAATTATCCCTGCCAAATGGACCCGAACCCCTGTCAGAATGGAGCAACTTGTACCAGCTTCGGTCTGCAATACATCTGCTCTTGTGTGTATGGCTTCCAAGGCTCCAATTGTGAAGAAGGTCAGTTTAATGTACCCATAATTATTCACAATATGCTAACGCTCTAAATGTAAAATCAATGTTATAGTATCCCAACTAGTATGAAGTGATTTCAACAGCAAAAATACTTTTTTTTGGGGAGTAAAGGTACCTTACGAAGTTAGGTAACATAGAGTGATGTTTTTATTAACATTAGCAGTGAAGAAATACCCTGTGAATGAAACCTTGTCTTACAAACATGTATTTGATATAATTATCATTGTAGGTACATATGAGGTGGTGTAAAGGCTAAGAACAATGCTACCTAATTTGTTTTACTAAATGTAAAGTGAGCAATGTATGTTTTACATATAGACGAATTAATACTTATGCAAGAACCAAAAGTTAAATGTCATCTGATTGGGCATGTGTTTAAAACCTATATTGGTTTGATAAATATTTTGCTTGTCTCAAAGCGATCGTTTCAACATACATGTGATCAACATCAAATAAACAGTAACTTTTTAATCAAATTTTAATTATCACTTTTCATCTGAAATGATATTTCTTGCTCAGTCTTAGCTTTAAAATGGTTGATTTTTCAACTCTCAAATGATTTTAATGCAGATAACCTGTCTCATGTTTGCACTCACAGAGGTGAATCCTTGTAGGGATGTACCATGTCTGAATGGAGGAACATGTACCAATCTGATTGAGACATACACCTGCACCTGTGGTGGATCCTTCATGGGCAGGAACTGTGAAATAGGTAAGTGGTATCAAACAGCAAACTATTGGACTCATTGTAATGGTTGCTTCCCGGTGCTTTCTATAATTACAATATTCTCACAGAAATTTGTGTTTTTAAAAATTAATTTTGCATAATTGTCAAATAGTACCAGTGCAGTAACAATGTAGACTTAGTCGTTTGCTTTATGTTATTTTCTATTTGGAGAAATATTAGCTGACTTTTTAAATTGTTCAGTTAATTGAGCTGTGCAGATGCATCTCTGCAGTGGGTTTCACCCTTTTCTACTTGAGAAATGCAGCATGTTCTTCCACTCCATAAGGGAGTACATTTAATTCTTATATGTATGCAAACTACATTTAACATCCTTTCATAGGGACAGAGCATGTGAAAGCAACTCATAAATCGATAAACGAAAAGTCAATTACAACTTTATGATCTTACATTCAGAATCCAGATCTTTATGATGTATTGAAAATTCACCCACTCTCTTTTATTTGTATTTGAAGAGTATGGCATCTGCTACACATCTGGGGATCCTCACTACAAGACATTTGATGACCTCAGGCATAACTTCCAGGGCAGTTGTTCCTACATATTCACCCAGGATTGCTCCTCTCCTGACCCACTCTTCAAAGTGATCGTCTCAAATATGAAGAGGTCTCAAACAGCTGCAGTGTCATATACATATGATGTTACAATCAGCCTGAATCAAACGGTGTGTACTCATGTCATGTTGTTGTTGTGTGTCTTTGCATTATGATCCTTCATTGGTTGTATGTTAATTAGTTTGTATAAATATTAATTTCGAGTAGTTTCTTACACAATTATACATTAAGATATACATATACACTTGACATGCAAATCTAGGAATGTCTTTAGTTAGATACATGTACATTATTTCTTCCTATTCCTAGTGCAATCCAAGCCGATACTACCAAGTATGTGGCATAGCGCCCTTTCCAAAACACTGTTCAAATTGCTTCACTGCATTGGAATTTTTATTAAAATAAAGTGCATGACCTACTTCTAAAGATGAGAAAAAAATATATAAGTGAATCCTGTATTATTATCATGCAAAACCTCTAGACTGTTTCTCCACCATGATTTGACTGTGGAGAAAGATTTGTGAACATTGCTCTTGGATGGATATTGACATGTCCCCAGCTTGTTGATAAAGTGATTACTGCATGAAGTTTACGGGACATTATTTTTATTACTAGCCGTACTTTTACTCTAAATGTTAATTGTTTTGCAGGAGATACTCTTAGGTCCCAGCCTTGGTGTAAACGTGGATGGTGTCGTTGTCAATCTCCCATCCGAAAGACCTGGCATCAGGATTTCTGTTAGTGGCATCTATGTGGTAAGTCAACCATCAGTGGAATTATCTATACCCTAATATTCAACTTCAAAGTTTGATCTCTCTCTCTCTCTCGCTTTCTTTATGTTGAGTCTTGTGCATTATTTGTGCTCTCCCCCCTATGCGATATTTTCGTCCAACTTTTTTCAGATATGTTAGTGAGTGATTCGATTTTTTAAGAACAGTGTATATGGAAAGTATTGATTATTGAGATATCATATTATCAGTTGCAGCTGTATAGTGACATTTGAAGAATGGTTAAAAAAAATTAAGTTTATAATCTGCAAGTGATAATATCATTTCCTATATAGGATGCCTATTTTTACTTGATAACAATATTGAGTCGATGACCTGAGAGAGTTCCCCCTAGGACACACAATAGCTGTTGACTTCATTTCATCAGAAATACAGGGTTAGGATAAAGGTTCTGATTTGGATTTATGTTAGATTCAGCGTTAGGCTTAGAATTAGTAATAATTTGGGGTCCAAGGTTGAAGTTTGAAATTCGGTTTGCGTGAGAAATCGGCCATGGAGCAATTGTCTCAGGAGCATGTGTCATAGAACCATGAAAACAAATGTTGTTCAATATCACGTTACAGCAAGTAGTATCAGATGTTGGCCTCTATGTGCGATGGGATGGTGATAGCAGAGTGGAGGTCAAAGTGACATCTGCCTTCAAGAACAATACTTGTGGTCTATGTGGAAACTACAATGGAATCGGTACCCAAGAGGATGAGTTTCTTACACCAACAGGAAATTTGGTAAGTAAATGGATGCTTCCATAGTTGCCACACATTATGTGCACCTAAAAAGCCAGAAAGAAAACCAAAAATTTGAATTGATATTATTTCAGATTACAGTTTACTTTCTTGCTCTCCTTATGAATTTTTGTATTATTTTATGTAGGAGCTGTATTGCAAATGCTGAATCCCATTATGAGGATACTCAAAGGAATGCCCTTTTCTATTTAATTAGAGTGGAATCAAGTAATTATCCTTGTACTACTGCCCCTGTTTTATCGATCAATTATTTACAGGGGCTTCTCATATATTTCACACAGATCTTATATGTGATTTCAATATCATGATGTATTGCTTCATGATAGTATGTTCTCATTATGGAGACTCTATTGTAATATCTTTACATTTCAATAGTATACACTTGAAGTTGTCTTGCAATATTGCTGTTTTTCTGAAAAAAGTGTAACCCTTGGTTTCCAATGAGGCAGCATTTGGGATTATCTAAGAAGCTCCTTGTTAAGTGTTCCATAGTCTCAGATATTTTTTATTATATATGTATATATATATATATATATTGAATAAGGCAGACTAATGGAACATGGTTGCTACTTCGAGTTTCATGCCTTCCGAGCGATCATCAGGCAACTGGTAGCATTCTTAAAAGTACATGATTACTCTACCTGGGTGCAAATACGTTTAAAATAAGACTTAACTTATACAATTCCAAAACAATAAAATTTACTCATGGGTGAAGGGGCTATTGTAATTGCTCAGGTACTGCGATGGAATTTTAAACATGGGAGGGGGTATCGCAAAATAGTCTCCACCAAGGTGCTAGTACATAAATATTTAAGTATTTATTTAAGTATAGTCTCTTTTGAAGTTGCAGATGTAGAATTTGTTTTCATGGCGGCATTTGGAGATGAGTTCTGGTCTTTTGTTCAGGAGTGTCTGTTTCTCGGCGTTGATGATGGCAATCTTCTCAGTTAGGCACAGGTTACATTTCTTCGTTTCGCTGGAGTACGCCTAGGCCTTGCTGGAGATCGACCACTTGATGGTGAATGGGGTGCTTTGGTGTTTGAGTTGCCAAATGTGTTTGGAGAGTTCTGTGCTGTTTTTGTGCTTCACATGTCGGAAGGACTGTAGATGGCTGCTGTACCTCAGCTTGAACGGGGGCTCGGTGAGTCCAATATATTGCTTAGGACTTTCTGGGTAGGAGACTTTGGCACTGTAGATGATACTGCAGGCCTTGCAGTTTCCTTGTAGGGGGCACACATTCTTTTTTCGGCAGTTGTAGGTTTTCGGCTTGGTTTGGTCGTCCGTGGATGAAATCTGCTTGTTGTGCGCCTTGATGATGCTGGCGTCATTCGGCATGCAGCGGTAGCTGACTTTGAGCGTGTTTCTGTTGAATATCTTGTTGAATTTTGATTTCTTTGGGAAGTGCTTATCGACAAGCCTCAGGAATGATCTGCCGATGTTGGTTGTGACATTTTTGCTGAATGGAGGGATGAACCAGATGATTTTTCGTTTCCGGTTTTGCTTTCTCCTTGTCGGGCGCTCCTTTGTGAAGCTGAGGGTTTCAGCAAATTCACTGGCTTTTAGGGCATCGTTGTAGGTAGGGGAAGCTTCGTTAAAAGTCTCTTCATCGCATTAGATGTCTGCTATGCGGCGGCTTATCGATGCTGGGAGGTTCTTGGTGATGGATGGTGGATGGTTGGATAGCTTGTGGATGTACATTGGGCAGTCATTCGGCTTCCTGTAAGGGTAGTACTTGCCATCACTCAGGTTGAAGGTGATGTCGAGGAAGTTGGTGATTTTTAGGTTGCAAACGATTGTGATGTTTAGGCCAAGCTTTTGGAATGTTCTTGTTATGCTTTTCCTAATCCGATCGGCTCTGCTTCCGGAGATGCTCTTGAAGACTGCTAGTCCATCGTCTCTGTATAGCCCGATTCTATCTTTGCCATAGTCCTTCGATAGGATACTTAGGATGTATAAGCCGACCAACTCACATATCTCAGCTCCGTCAAAAGTGCCCATAGTGACATCGAAGAGGCCGTTGCTATCCTTCTTCCTCCATGGATTGCCTTTGTCAAACAGCAGAGATTTCCTTGAGTGCATAATGACCTCGATATCTCGTCTGCTGACGTGTGTGTATTCCTTGGCAAAGTCCAATGATTTCTTAAGCAAACTTTCCGATATAGACGGGTAGAAGTCAACTATGTCGAAGCTTATGAAGGTGTGCTTGCCTTTTTCTTTGTATACCACAGCCATTGAGCTCCTCCACTGGTTTACTCCTGACACTGATCTTACTGCGTTGTTAATCTTCTCTAGGGTGATTTTGCCTATAATGCCTGTTTCACTCTATATATTTTCCACTATAGGTGTCCAATGAGGCAGCCTTTGGTAACAGCTGGGAAGCTTACAATGATCCAGATTGTGTACCTCAAGGAGACGAAACCAATCCTTGCTTGAGTGCTACAGAGTCTGTGGTTCTTGGAGCCCAGAGCAAGTGTGATATCATTCAAAGTGCTGCAGGTAAGAGAATGAAACAAACAAAAAATGGTGTAAATAAATAGAATTTAGCATTGAATTACCAGTAATGCCCTTTTGGCACTCTAAAGATGAAGTATGGATGCATTTTGCTATATTTATACTTTCTATACCCAACGGTGCTAATGATATTTTGTAAAATTATCAACTAAAACAAGAAAAATAATGTTTTGTGAAAAACAAACGATACAGATGTGGCATTGTTTGTTGCGCTTAATTGTAAATGGGATTGTAAGCATTTTATTTGCGAAATCTATTATTCACATAGTTTGATAAAATGCTATAAACAAGAAAGAACCAATACTCATCCAGGTTTGCTATCTTATGGCAATATTCCTGTTTTATTGATTTTAATCTTCAATACAGTTTGAGATAACTTTTAATTTGTCTTCATTGCTGTAAGTACAAGTCAATGTAGGATGGATTTTCGTGCTGTTGTCATGTGGTGAAGACATACATGTAGGTTATGTCTCAATTTATGAAGATACGTTTTGTTTTGTGTTATAAAGTTGAGACATGTATAGTTTCTCAATTTAAAACACTGTTTTCTTTGTCAGTTGTCTTACTTCCATCCCTTTTTTGTACCCTATCTGGTGAATTCTTTCAGGACTTACAGAGTGCTTTGCTGTATTGGATCCCACCCCATACTTCAGAGACTGTGTCTATGATGTCTGTGCATCCCCTGATGACGACGATACTGCACTCTGTAACGCTATGGCATCTTACACCCAAGCATGCAGATACTTCTATGTCGATGTCCCTTCTTGGAGGAATGAAACACTCTGTCGTAAGAATCCAGACTTTAATTGTTGAAAAGATACTTCTCTCTGGAATCAATGCTTTAACACCCATGATAGTTTTATCAGAGTTACTTTTGAGATATTAGGTATTAGGTGCTAACAATTTCATCCTTGTCAAAATTTTCCTTTGCATGAGTATTTTGAGCAAATGATTCAGTAAGCAAATTTCCATGTATGATTTACAGAGAATAAAGATTGTACCTGAGGAGTAAAGCCTCAATATAATATGACATTGTAAAAGTAAAGCATTTTTTAACATGATGACGTATAGTGTAGTACGTTTTACATATCTGTATGTTATAAAACAGAGTTCAGTGAATACGTGCAGGACTTTTGTTGTGTGCAGTTGCCCTTTATTTACACGTACAGAAAAAGCATAATGTTTTTTCAGGGTAGTTTACGCTAGCAATTAACAAGCCTTAAGTAAAAAGATGAGATGTCATCTAACTATCATCCATTTCCATTTGATTTAATCCATGTCTAATCTTTGTCTCTATCCTTTCTTGCTCTCCTTGTCCAGCCCTGACCTGTCCATCAAACAGCACCTACGGTAGCTGCGTCTCGGCCTGTCCACGCACCTGCTGGGATTACCAAGACCCTGATCACACCTGTCACGACCTCTGTGTTGAGGGGTGTGCATGTGATGAGGGATTCGTCTTGGAAGATCTGCAGTGTGTACCGGAGAACCAGTGCGGATGTGTTACAGATGGATTCTATCTCACGGTAAGTTAATCTTGGAATATTTTAATCATGTTGTGTATTTCTTTTTCTTTAGCTACCTCTAGTTCATTTACAGTTTTAATTGCTATGTATATGAGGATATCACCACTAAAATCGAATCACAAGGTTTTTATTTTATTTTACTAACGATGTGATGCAACTTATGTGTATCAAGATAGTATAGGTTGTTTTTTGGTGTTATTGGCGTTTCATTCTTTACATTCTTTATATTTACACCGTGACATTTAAGAATGGTTTGCACCATTGGCTTTTTGTGATAAGTGACATTGTCTCTAACTTGTAGAGTACCGAGCCCAAGATGAAATTATTCAGGTTGACATTCACTGAAAATATATATTGAATTGGAAGTGAAACTGGCTCCAAAGTTTTAAATAACTCCATAAAATATGACAAGAGAAGCACATTTATACTTTTACAGTCTAGGTTTTATACCCAATTTCAAAATGCAATTTCTCATGTCAAATTTTAAGAATGGAATCAAATACTGCTATCTGATGAACATGTACCACTGCAACCCAAATTTTTGAGAAATTGAGTCAATTCCCTGTTTGCTGACTTACTCTCTTTCTCTCTTTCTCTCTTTCCACTCTATTTCTATGTTTTCTGTATTAAATCAGGTTGGCAGTATTCTTCTGACTCCAGACTGCACAGAATACTGTGAGTGCAACGCAGGCGGTAGTATCAACTGCACTCAAGTATCCTGCGATCCTAACGCATCGTGCGGAGTGGTGAATGGAGAGACACGCTGCATATGCAATGCTGGCTATGACACTGTCGGCTATGGATTCACCTGTTTAGGTATGTTGTTTTCTGTTATGTCACTTTTACTATGTGCTGCACAAGGTGACCCAACATGTGCTCCTGCGCCACTTGCTCCACGTTTCATTTTATCAAAAATATAGGGTTAGGGTTGAAATTGGGTTCTTGGTTAGGTTTAAGGGTAGGGGTACGACTAGTGTTGGTTTTGAGGTCGAAGTTACAGACTCGACTGGTGTAGTATTGAGACGTTACAATTGTTGCTAGAGCAAGTATCATACAACCATTGCACTGGTATCTTAATACATCATTATCATAGAAAATAATGCCAACAGGAAAATTTGTCCTTATTTAGTCTAAGTGACTAATGAATCATAAAAGGCAAACTTTAGAGCAGGTTTCTCTGCATCGTTCTGATATTTCCAGATATTGATGAATGTGCCAGCAGCCCATGTGCGAATGGAACATGCATTGATGAAGTGAATGGCTACACCTGTGACTGTACACCAGGCTGGATCGGTCAACTCTGTGGTCAGCAGGACGATTGTTACTCCAAACCCTGTCAGAATGGTGCAACCTGCAAGGATGGTATGGACATGTTCACCTGCATATGCGCACCAGGTTGGACAGATGAAGTTTGTGGAACAGGTATTAGCATATCCTCTTTTTACTCTTTTAAAGCCTGTCTGCACTAGTTTGGCCAGGGGGATTAGAGTGCCCAGCAAGGTCACTGACAGGTGGTTATTGAAATCAGCTCTCAATTAACATAAGAAAAAGGGGATCATGGGGGACTAACAGGCACTGATCAGTCATTGTTTGCTATATAATGAGCGCAAGAAGCTATAAGTAGTGCAGTGGGGCTTTAATAGAAGATTGAGTTCCGGTGAAGATTTACATCCATTGTAGAATGATAGCATAGTATAGCGTATTAAAGTCACATGAAAAGAATTGCTCATCGGAGTAAAATGCTTGCAGATTTTGGTAAAATCTCACTTGAAAATGGTTGATAACTTTAAACCAACTTTGTTGTCCTATATATGTTTAGTCCCATGCACCCATATCTGTGCAGTGCAGTGCTTTTTTTTTTCAGCAGGACTTCATCAGTATTACTCTATCTTTGTAAATGTTATGACACCTTATTTCACAGCATCCAGTGCATGGAAAGGCCAAATTTTGATTGCCCCGATGCATTTATAAGAAGAACCTCTAAACCCTCATGAAAACATTATAAATCTTCCTTTTCTGTTTTCAGACATCAATGAATGTGCAGACGCCCCCTGTGACCACGATGGAGTCTGTATTGATAAACTAGCTGCCTATGAATGTAACTGTACCCTAGGATGGGCGGGAGAAAACTGTGAAATAGGTAAGTCATCCCATAATTAACCACTCATGAGTTCTGCAAGTAATCCAATGTTTACAGTCAATGAAATTGACTGTACCCTCACGTTTCCTTTGTGGTAGTTCAATGGCCTTCAACCATATTTAATTGACCCTTGCTGTGGCAGTGGCAGTTTAAGCTGTCCAAAGCTACAAAACAGGTTCAGGATTTAATTGAGAGCTAAACTGTTAATCTAAGCACGAGATTGGTTAACTCTAAAATTTGCATCAATGATACAGATGAATTTTTACTATAGGTTCAGATAACTAAAGGAAAAGGGTTCAATGATTGAAACAAAAAATGAATCTCATATTTGATTTGTGATGCCTGTTTGAAAACTTGTTAGCAGTGGAATAGTTACTGGAATATGGTTCATATGACTGACCTTTTACTTGGGATTTTTTTTTCTCTTTGTTTTCACTTCTTTCCTGACAGCCATTGATGAGTGCGGCAGCGACCCCTGCTTAAATGGAGGTGAATGTTTTGACTTTGTAGGATATTTTAGATGCTCATGCCCAACTAACTACGCCGGAGATAGGTGTGAGATAGGTGAGTTCATACAAGAGGAATACATTTTCTTTTAAGACTTTCAAATATTATATTTGATTAAGTTTACTTGATTTCTCTTTCCTTTATCATCTTCTTGATGATCATATTACTTTGCTATAATGCAGCTTATATTTCTCTATATTCTTGCTGAATATACTGACAAAATTTATTGAAATATGCTATATGCACAAAGGGAAAATGCAAACATACTAAATGTATGCTTTGACTCATACATGACATTTATTTTTTTCAGTCAGTTAGGTAAGTATGGGTATATAATTGATGTAGAAATTAAGGGGCTTGTTTGTTGGACATATTAAAGATTAATTTCATTTCTGTACTTTTATGTACAAAAAACAACCTCGAGACATGATATTTACTTAATACGTTGGTTAATTAAAATTTAGTTTTTGACATAACTGAATGAATGGTTAGCTAACAATATTTAAGCCTCATTGAATGGTATATGTATTGGTTACCAGTTCCATATCATAATGATGTGGGTCTTCTTCTTTGTGATGAAATTATGATTTCCAATAATGATGCATTTTGTGTTCTGGATTTGTCTCTTCGTGCCTATATTTCGCTAAGCTACCTTAATAAGATTACAGTATCACTTCTGATCAGATGTTTCTTTTAGGCATGAATTTAATAAGTACAAGGGGTCAAAAGAATTTTTGTTTGTTTTGTTGATTAAAGATATACAAATTATACTCTTTCTATCTCTCTCTCTCTCTCTCTCTATATATATGTGTGATCTTCTTGTTAGATTCAGTTGGTAGGAAAGATGTATTTTTCAATTTGTTTTCCTTTCTTTATTCATATCCTCAGATTTATCTCCCTGTGCGGAAACCCCTTGTCAGAATGGTGCAACATGTGTTGGGTTAAGTGAGGACGTGTACTCGTGCCACTGTGTCCCGGGATATGTTGGGGGAAATTGTGAATTGGGTAAGTTAACTTGAATCATTCTTTATTCAGTAGGGGTGTATCAACATTCATATCCATTTTATTCTAGCTTCATGATTTAAAGGGGAAGTCCAACCAGATATTAACTTGGTTTTAATAACAGCAGAAAAATTAGAACAACAAATTAATAAAAGTTTGAGCAATATACAATTGAAAATAGGAAAGTTTTGAATTGTTCAAGTTGTCATTATTAAAACACAAATTGGCATCACTGTGACGTAGCTTGCGAGCTCCTCTCCAATATGCTCTGTAAAGAAATATCATTAACTTTCATTTTCTTAGTAATTGATGACGGAAAAGATTTGTGTCATACAGGGGTTATATAAAAACACATTTGCAATAATTACATTTAGGGTGAATGAATGATAGGAAATATTTGACTTATTGCATGTTAAAAAATTAACAACTTGTATAACATCATTGTAGTGCTAATTACACAGTAGGGCTAGGCAGTGTGCAGTGCTATGGTCTTGAAAGTGCAATGCCCTAACCACGTACATGTACGTGGTGCGCACAGGGCATGCAAGACCTAGACCACGTAAATGTATGTGGCCCGCAGCCAAGTGGTTAAAACCAACCTGATATCAGGGTGGACTTCCTCTTTGAGGGATGAAATACAGACAAATATGTTTGTTCAGGACATCCAAGGGAAACATTGAGTATTTCAGTGATCCTCGTCTCAATGGAGATACCTATAATGATTTGCTTGTTTGGTTTCAATTAGGATTATGTCATTGTATTTTTTCAGCCAATGATAGGTATGAAACGATGAAACGATTGGCTCAAGACCGAGGAACTTGGAGAGAAACTTGGAGAGACACTTGATATACTTTTGAATGGGTCACTGGACCTGTCATAAACTGACAGATCACTATTGATGATTTTTTCAAAGTGATCCCTATATGAATGGAGGCACTTCCAATGATCTAGTAAACACCTATCAATACTAATTTACCTTTTAACGAATGGATGCTGTTTACTGTTCAGCCATGTTCTTGGTATTCAGATGTCAACAAATGTTTCAGTGATCCCTGTGTAAACGGGGGTACTTGCAATGATTTGATAAATGTCAATTTACCATTGCATGAACAAAAGATGTTTACTGATATAGTATGTCCTTATTTTCAGATGTCAATGAGTGTTTCAATGATCCTTGTCTGAATGGAGGTACCTGTAATGATCTGGTCAACATGTATCAGTGAAAGATGTTTACTGATATAGTATGTTCTTATTTTCAGATGTCAATGAGTGTTTCAATGATCCTTGTCTGAATGGAGGTACCTGTAATGATCTGGTCAACATGTATCAGTGAAAGATGTTTACTGATATAGTATGTTCTTATTTTCAGATGTCAATGAGTGTTTCGATGATCCTTGTCTGAATGGAGGTACCTTTAATGATCTGGTCAACATGTATCAGTGAAAGGTGTTTACTGATATAGTGTGTTCTTATTTTCAGATGTCAATGAGTGTTTCGATGATCCTTGTCTGAATGGAGGTACCTTTAATGATCTGGTCAACATGTATCAGTGAAAGATGTTTACTGATATAGCATGTTCTTATTTTCAGATGTCAATGAGTGTTTTGATGATCCTTGTCGGAATGGGGGTACCTGTAATGATCTGGTCAACATGTATCAGTGAAAGATGTTTACTGATATAGTATGTTCTTATTTTCAGATGTCGATGAGTGTTTCAATGATCCTTGTCTGAATGGGGGCACCTGTAATGATCTGGTCAACATGTATCAATGTGAATGTGCCATTGGATTTGCTGGAGTCAACTGTGAAGAAGGTCAGTATTACTGTAATAAACTGCATTTTGGTCCATGTATGATATGAGATGATAACTTGTGTTCATTAAATTGGATCTTGATACTGTTTAAAATAAACATGTAACATAGTATGAAGCAGCAATTATTTAGCATAGCGTTAAACACGAGTACTGCATTAGATTGTGTTACTCAATATCCATGATGTAATTCATTAAGATGACTGAAATTTACTTTGTATGTGAGTATTCATAGTAGCACAGTCTATGTGCACATTTAGTTATAATAAAGAATATTTCTGATTTTGGCACTGGTATCATGAATATTAATATTTTCCCTCAACAATGTTTTTTTGTCATTTTAAATAGAGATGTCCGAAAATTCTTTTCCTTGATTTATAATTTTCATTTCCCTATCGTTTAATATTTAAAAATCTGTACAAATATTTTAATGAATAATTAAGTACCGGTACCGGTAATGCACTAGAATACATGCCAATGTTGGTGTTTATTTCAATTGTAAATATGTAAATATATCTCCAGACTTTTGCCATGTTTTATTTTACCAATAAAACCGAAATTGTATTAAAGTGAATGAACAATACATACAACCATTATATGGACTGCATTTAAAAAACTGGGCAAATATATCAACATTTTTTTCTTCAGACGACCGCCCTCAACTGGAGATTGTCAGAATCTGGAGCAACGCCATCACCATCTACTGGACTGTTCTTATCGAGGTGGAGTCGTTCAGAGTTGAGTACCGAAAGGTCAATGATTCAGAGTGGTTCATCAGTGACACTCTTAACGGAGGAAGACGTCTGTACAGTCTCCTTGGTCTTGAGAGCGAGACAGGCTACGAGCTGCTGCTTGTGATGAAGAGAGCTGCAGGAGGAAGCATCGCCACAACCGTACCAGTCACAGTCGTGACCTGTCAAAGGGGTTTCAGTGGAGAAAACTGCTCACAAGGTAAGAAACTAATAAGAAGGAAATACTTTTAGTTTTTATTTGAGAGTTGTATAATTCATCATTTGTAATTAAACTTGGTTCTCTGCTGAGGGGTAATAATAATAATAATAGCTAGTCCTTATATAGCGCATTTCAGGACCACAGGCCCTCTCAAAGCGCTTTACAGATATATATTATTACCGTGGTCATCGGATTCAGGTTTACCTGCACACAATGTATGCACATTCTCCACTCCCTGGGGAGCATTCCAGCCAGACGTCATTTTTACAAGCACACACTTGCTCATACACTTGCTCATCTAACCATATTAACTTTCACATCCTACTGGGTACCCATTTAACACCTGGGAGGAGAGTGGCAAATATAGATCAATGTCTTGCCAAAGGACATTAGTGCCGCGGCGGGACTTGAATCGCGGACCTTGTGATCCACAGTCCGGTGACTTATACACTCAAACATGTTTCCCCCAAAGAATGTGATTTTTCATGGAAAACACCTTTTGTACCCAGCAGTGTAGTACCTCATCATGTCTGATAACCATATAAGTTTTGAGGCACCATTGTTATTGGTAAATGGTAAAAAGTTAATTGTATTCACTGGATCCAAGCTTCCAAAAGGTTTGCCTAGAACATGCATGAGTGTACATGAGGATTAGTGAAGATTTCATTTTTAACAAATTGCTTAAATAAATGTTGTGTATTGTATACATTCTGTATTCCTGTCATTCTCTACATATGCAAGGTAATGTTAATTCAAATTTTTGTACCAATCATTGAAACCCAGACGCGACAGACCTGCCTTTCAATATTCAGATCCAGACGGCCCGCACCAACTCCCTCACCGTGACCTGGAACTCTGACTTCACCCCTCCCTCCAACAACAGGATCCAGCTCCAGTACCGGCCCTATGGAACCACCACCTGGATCCCCGGACCAAGGGTCACTGCTGTGTCCCAGGGGATAGCTGACATCCCGTCCCTCAGAGGCAACGAGTACTACGAGGTCAGGATCTATGTCGGAGATCTGGACCTGCAGCTTTTCAACTATAGCTTGGTTAACAGGTTCTATACTTGTGAGCCGAACCGTGTTGGACCCAATTGTGAAAACGGTATGTAAACCCTCTTTGCATCATTCATCCCTAGCGTACATGTGTACTCCTTTTTGAAAACATGGGACTGGATTCCTATTGGCTTCATGTTGCAATTTTTAGAATTGTCTTCCTTTTTTCATGCTGGTACATGTACATAACCTTAACATTGCTTCTGTTCAATATAATTATGTGTCTTTGCAAAGAATAGGGATTTTCACTTTAAAACGAAAACACGTTAATAACAATACTTTAAAGTAGTCTTATATATACACACTAATGAGGACATGTTTCAATACGATTTCAGACAGACTTGTCCGTAGACCAGTCAATCATATGTTAAGAATAAGTATTCATTTATCTTGTATTCTTTGCTTCTTCTCATATCTTTGCTCCATTCTGTCTAGTGTGTATGAGTATATGTGTGTGCATTTAAATTTATATTTCTATTATAATGTACTTGTATGTAGGGTCCCGATTACAAGCAGTCTTGCTTCTCAGGGGCCCTGGCCATTATTACTTTTATGTTTTTTTAATGTTTATTCTTCTATTGTATTGATGTTTTTATAAATATATATATTTGTTTTAAAGGTCAATAAATGAAATGAAATGAAATGAAAAAAAATGTATACGTGTGTAGTGGTATTGTCATTTTGATATTTGGAATGCTGTTTTGCCATCCTCTACAGAATATCAAATTTGCACCGTGTGGGGAGATCCTCATTACATCACTTTTGATGGAGCTTCCTACAACTACCAAGGAGACTGTGAGTACACCCTAGTCACCGATGACTGCGTTGCCTCTGAGAACCCTAGCAGTCTGCCTGGCTTCCACCTATGGAGTGATAACGTGAAGCGTTTGCCTTCAGACAGGGTGGCTTACTTGAGAGAGATTGGGTTGGAAGTGGATGGAACTGTCTTTACGGTCGGGAGGGACCATGTCCTGAGGATTGATGGCATTAATGTCACACCCCCAAAGAGGTCAGGACAGGTTTTTATCTTCTACACTGGAGCACACACAGTAAGTTTGTTATTTGAAACACCCTATTTGATTTGCAATGTATTGTAAGGCAAACATATCCTACACTCATGGTTGATTTCATGCAAATTTATGATTCTGTAATGTCGAATTTGTCTTATATGTCTTTTGTTCTCTTTAAATTTATAAATCTGTTGCTGATGAATCAGAAATATGTGAAATCACAATAAAAGACCTGACAAGCAAGTCATGTTGTCAATGAGTTTTTTATGATTAGGCAATCAATGAAAGTCAACTGCAATAACAATATCAAGTTTTTATTAAGAAAATAGTTAAGAGCTGTATCTCTTTAAGTGCTTTCATGTTTATCAGTTTGGATGACCTCCTTCATGCAAGTTCACTGGACCCACTTGGGCCTGTATGATCAAGTGCAAGTCTTCTTATCAATAGCTAGTTTGCAGTCTCCTGTCTCTTATGTACAAATTTGCAATTGATATCAATCGTAAATAAGTTGCGAACTGTTTATAAGACGGGCCCTGGTCTTCAAGTATGTTCATGTCACTGAGAATATGTCTTTGCCTTTTTCAGATTATTACAACTGACTTTGGTCTACGAGTTCAGTATGATGGAGGATACAGAGCTGAAATAACACTCCCAGACACGTACAAGAACATAACATGTGGTTTGTGTGGTACATATGATGATCTGCAGGATAATGAATATACTAAGAAGAATGGTCTTGTGGTAAGTATATCAGAATTCATGTCTATTGCTGGAAAAGTGTTGATGACATTTCTGTGATTTAAATCAGGTATCTTTGATTTTATTTCTGTTTGACAGGATGTAAGTTTTCCAGCCCTACTTCATATGTAAATATTTTCATCACTGCATAAATCTCAAAACATCTTAGATTTGAACCATTATAGCTGCTATGCGTTTGTTTATCTAATTACCGCATTAACATGATAAACGTAATTAGTTTAAATATAATCATAAATGAAGACTCCAGATTGTAAAAATCCGGAGTTAAAAAGTATCCTTTCCCATTTTTGGTTATATTTATACTAGTTATGTATTCTATAATTAATAAACAATTCATGCTGTTAGTATGCATTGGATTGGTCTTTTTTTAAAGTGATATGTTATGGCTTATGGTCCAAAGATGTGGTGCAATGTGTGCAGCTCTTTGTAACTTAAAGAAAAACTACCTTTTGAATTGGATTTAATTATTTTTTTTTATATTTCAATGTTGACAAATTTGAATGTATTTTACATATTTGTTTTTGTAGGTGACTTCTGCCCGTGAGTTTGCCAACAGTTGGACTGTCTCTGATTGTGAGATTCCTGTAGAAGATGAGATCCCATGCTCAGATGATGCAACAAGGACTAAGGCAGAGGAACTATGCAACATTCTCAATGATGTAAATGGTGAGTTTGAAATGGGAATAGTATATTCAGTATTTCCAGAGTGTTATATTAGGGTCAGGACAAGGATAATAATTTTTTATCGTTTACTGCAATATTATTATTACACTCCATGAAACCAGCTTGCTCTTTCACATTGAAAGCATGCATGCATAATGACATTATTATTTTAACCCATTCCCCCTAGGGTCAATAGTGACAATACAGGAACCATCTGAATCCTGTAATCTGCTGATTAAGATTGATCTCTGAAGTTACGTATCCATATATCCATACGTGCCAACGTGCCTACATGCACATGTAACTTTACAGATCAATTTTACACAGTACATAAAAATACTGTGTTTGATCTGTTTTAAGTAAATTGTTTAAATAAGATGTACATGCATATGTATTTATGTCCCGACTAACCTTAATATCACTATCCAAAAGGTGTGACATGACTTGAAATTAAAGCTGGGTCTTTCTACATGTACATTTATATGCAGACAGAAGATTCAATCACTAACCCAACGTACATCTGTCTATAAGATGTTTTGCACATACATGTATGGATACATATACACCTTTAATACATATACATGTGTATATATATATGTATTTTTCATGGAAGTGACATTTTAACTACAAGAACATTTTTTTGCACATCCTTTCTTGTAGGTGTATTGGGACCTTGCTTTAATGTCCTTGACCCTGTTGTGTACTATGATGCCTGTGTGTATGACCTCTGTGTAACACTTCCTGAAGATGACTTGGTTTGTGCTGACATCGATGCCTATGCATCGGCCTGTAGACAGGCTGGAGGAGTCCTGGCTGGAAACTGGAGAGCAGAACTTACTCAATGTGGTATGTTGACAATTAAAAGGGGCTGCAAATAACGCATAGACATTGGAGTTTATTTAAAAATTGATTGATTGTTTTTTTTTGATTGATTGATTGTCTGATTGAATACAGACGTACAGTGTCGGGTTGATATGTATCGCTTTGTGTTTTTTATCTGCATTTGAAATTCAACTGTTCTTGTTGCAATTAGTAAATAATTAAGGACAAATTGTAACTGAAGTAATGATCTCTGTTATTTTGACAGAAACTGTATAAAGGAATGCTGGCTTCAAACTTTGACCTTATACTGAGTTCCAAAACTACTAGCTGTTTTTTTAAACTACTACTGCATTTCCCTTTAAACCAAAATGATTCTGTGAATCATGATTAAATGGATTTAGACTCTCAAAATATTATACTTGCTTTCACAGACTTGGTCAATTTCATGTTCCATGCATATACAATCTGTTATATGTAATTGGATTAATTGAAAATAATTCAGATTCATTTGTTCTATTATTAATGATCCATTGTATGTGATTGGAGTAATTAATAATAATTAAAATGCACTTCTACTCTTTGCACTAGTTTTTGAAGTATCATGGTAACATTGCAAATCATGCTACAGTCAAACCTGCTTTAGTGACCACCTGTCTACAAAGAACACATTTTTGTTTCCCTTGAAATTGGTCTCTCATTTAAACATGTACTAAAGGAACCTGCCCACGACCACCTTTTGTGTTTCCCTTGGGTGGTCACTATAGACAGGTTTGACTGTATATGTAACATCAGTGCACAGTAGCTGCAATTAAACAAGCATTTGAGCAAGGACTTTTATATTGCTTCATACTACAGGGCTGACCTGTCCTGTGAACTCCACCCTCCACTCCTGTGCCAGTGGCTGTCAGCCTGCCTGCTCCGATAATAACATCCAGTCTGACTGTCCAGTGTCCTGTATCGAGACATGTGTATGTGATGAGGGACTGGTATTAGATAGTGACAGGTGTGTGGAATCTCAAGACTGTGGATGTCTTGATGAAAATGCTGAATACCGCTCGGTGAGTATATACACACTTATTCATTCTCTCAGCCAAAAGATCGGTTATGACTAACATATTCAGATTTATGAATGTTTCTTTCCTGGGTAACTTATAATGAGGTGTCCATCAAGGCTCGGTCACAAATGCCATTATGAACTACTACGAACGCCGTACGAACGATTTTCAGACAATGGAAATTCGGGAAGACAATGGAAAAACAAGGAGATTCGTACAAAATTATCGTTTGTACGAACCTTTGTGACCATAGCATTAACCTGTTATTAATGAATGAACTACAATAATTGGAATCCATTCTGCATACATTGCTTGTTGCTATGTTGGGCAAACAGTACGCATACGATTTGAATATGTTAATAAACCGGTCTATTATGACCCGTGATGTACATGTAGATGTTTGTGTAACTTTTTTCTTGGTCCTAAAGTTTTTTATTATATCCCCTGGAAAAAAGAAATGTTGCTTGTGGCTTTTTAGTTAAAAGTCAATTGATATGGATTTTTACCTCATTAAGTTTGTTTCATATTCTATGGATAAAGGAAATCCAAATGATTGTTTAATTTCTTTGGATTGGCAGGAGACAATAGAACTTGATGAAAGGTTTTAAGGTTTTTCATTTTTTAAACAAATGTGATGAAATTTAATTTGTCTTGTATTTTCATGCTCCTGTCAATTTTGGAAATTCATTACAAAAATTAATTTACAAAGTACTTTACACATATGTCAGATTTAGAGGAACGTGGTAAATATTTTGCATTTTACCTTTTTACGATCTAGTCAGATATACTATGACACACACTACAATCACCTGCAATGGTGAATTTTTTCTTTATTCTTTTCTTTTTCGTCTTCCTCTTTCTTCCCCTCTTCACCTTCTCCTATTTATCATTATCATATTATTCTCTTTACTCTTTATTTCTATTTTTCTTTTCTTCTCAAATTCACTCTCCTTGTACCTCTCCAGAATCTCATACTATACTACTCCGTTTTTTGCCTTCTATAATATCTTTTAAAAACAGACCTACTTTATTGTGTTACTCAGTATGGGAGCCTATTCACATACAAGCTATGCTTTTTATTTAGGCTCCCCACATTTTACATTGTTCTACCTTGCCCGATATATCTACATATTTTGAAATTTCGTACTTATTTTCCGTACATTATATTTGATTTGAAATCTTTAATTTTTTTTATTTTTTCTTCTTGTGTGAAATCTACTCTTATAATAATATACACTTGTGTAAAAAAAGAATAAAAAAAAGAAAATAGACTGTTTTTCTATGTAAAATGTGGAATAAATATTGAAAAAAAATTATAAAAAAAATATCAGGAATTATGCCTTTACCCTTCTTCAGTATTGCCTTTATTGCATTCATATAATATCTTGATATACCTCATTTTTATGGTCATATAATACATGATATTCCTTGTCTGTAATCAGCTTAATGAAACATGGACAACCGACGATTGCAGGAGAAAGTGCAATTGTACAGGATCAGGGTCCGTTCAATGTTCCTCTTCCAGCGTATCATGTGGACCCAACGAGGAGTGTGCCATCAAGAGAGGGGTCAGAGACTGTTACTGTCTCGAGGATTACTCTAGGGATGACAATCAGGAATGCATCAGAGGTATAAAGATTATTTTTCTTCTTATTTTATGTTCATGTTTATAAGGATAGAATTGTATTTGCTTATCTGGAGCAAGTATTAAAAGAGGCCTTATCGAACAGAAAAGTTTCCAAAGAAATAATTGTGTGTAGTAACCTTAATGGATATAAAATAAGGATTGAAAGGGGAACAACTAACATTTACTATTGAATTGTTAGACAAACATTCTAGTAAAGTAGTTATTTATGTACGTATTATCAACAACCTCTTTTCTTCAAAATGATAGGTCAACACCTACATGTTTCCATTTAGGAATTATTCTCAGAAAAGACCACAGTACAAGGAAATAATATCTGCTATTTTGAAAGGTTATATACACACTTTTCCATTACTTAAGTTCATCTTTAAACCTTTTATAGAGCCAGGACACTGTATAGTTAGAGGAGATCCCCACTACGAGACCTTCGACCATCACAGGTACAACTTCCAAGGGGATTGTGAATACACCCTCATCAGACCCTGCAACAAGGAGGAGAATAGCAGTCTTGTGGACTTCCACCTGTGGAGCAACAACCTGAAGAATAACCCCTCTGATAGAGTGTCCTACATGAGAGGCTTCACTCTGGAGTATAATGGGACGCTGTTCAGTGTGGAGAGTGGGAACGAGGTGTATGTGAACGGAAGGAGACTGTCAGGTTCCCTGTTCAGCTATGGCAGTGATGTCAGGATACAGTGGGACAATCAGTACACGGTAAGTTTGAAGGGTTGAAGTTTATTCCTCGTCAGAATGCTGGTGCTGTCAATTTTGTAGTTTAGCTTACTTGCCACATTTCTGGCAGCTTCTCAACTCTCTTCAGATATCACAGTATCTCAGCTTCTTGTTTTGTACTGTATATTCACTTTATACATTCATTTTCCTAAATTTATAACAAAATCAAGTGTATATCTAAAATCATTTGATCAAAGAAAATGGTAGAGCATTTTGATTCTTTAACATCAAAGCTCATTTTGCGGATTATTTTTGGAAGGAGCTGTCATTCTTATGACTTGCAAGTTTAAGGTTATTACAAACTATGCTCTGAAATACAATATAAAATGAAGACGAGGCCTAATATGAGCTATCACCACAGAAAAGGTCTGTTTTGTTTGTGTATCAATAACAATCACTTTGTCATGTCCATTATCTTTTGGACAGTTCTTGGTGACCTCTTTTGGATTGCAAGTGGTTTATGATGGGAAGCATACAGCAGACATAGATCTGAGCTATGATTACTGGACCAAGACCTGTGGTCTATGTGGTACCTTCGATGGTGATGATAGCAACGAGTACAGACGACTAGACGGGTCTCAGGTAAGGAGAACGTTTTCGTAAAGTTCAACGGGTTGGTGAACTGATAGACAGGAAAGACTTGTCACTGATGGATCATGAGCTTCTTGATGTTCACTACTCAGATACAATTTCAGGACTGTACACCCCTGCAACTCCGCCAGCCCTCTGGAAAACTACTCCTCTAGGATAATTTACTGCTTTGACAATGCCCCAGAATAAATTAATGATATAAATAGAAACTGCCCCAATGAAAACTAGTTCTCTGTACAACTACCACCTGTTATTACCCCCTGCAATTACTCCTAAGACATTTATTCCCTGAGGAGAAAATTACCCTCCAGAGTGATAATCTACATGTTTATTATAACCCCTAGACAGTTGCCCAAGCCAAGGGGTAGTTGCCATAGCAGTTATTTGTCCTGGGGAACAGTTATCCTAGAGATGTGTTATGGGAGTAGCTCTCCAGAGGTGTGATCCAGGGGTTAGTTGTTCTACAGTTCTTTAATACCTGTAACTAATGTTTGTTAGTATGAACATGCGCATGCACATGCATGTACAGGTACATGTACATGTATGTGTATCCAAGTTATTAGTGCAATCCCTGACATTCTTTCACTTGTTTATGTTTCTGTCTGGATGACCACATTAAAGATATGGACTTTCTCATTCCCCCTCCCTCTCACTCACCCTCTCTGTCTGTTCAGACACCATACATGACAGTCTTCATCCAGGATTGGGTCATTAACCCCTCATCCTGCAATGGGGAATCCCCTGAGCCACCTGTGTGTGAAGGAGAAACATATGAGGAAGCTCTCGACCTGTGTTACATATTCAGCTACCCAGATAGTAAGTCTGCCATACGCCTTTAGTGATTTTTACAAATAAATCCAGAAAAATTATACAGTTACATGTATCTGCAGAGGTTCAATGTACAAGACTAGTTTGATCTTGTATTTGAGAAGGGTTGTAAATGCATGAACAGTAATGAGACAATTCACACTGAAGTACCTGGTCTGTGTGTCCGTCATGACACCACTCAAGGATGCCAGTTCTCTGGATTCCCCCCTGCTTCCAGGTCCTGTAACCTCTTTAAAAAATATTTGTTTACTTGTACGTCTAATGTACAGAACAGAATAGCATTCCAATAGTGGATTGTGGGGTCCCTTTTTAGGTTAAATTGGTAAAATCAAATGATATCCCTGACCTGTTCATGAATTCATTATAAAAGTTGGAAAAAACAAGTTCATATTTGCCATGTATCGTGTATCTTTGGTACCGTACCTTTGTGATCATTTCATTCCTTCTGTTATCTGAATTATTTACTGTATACTGCAAGTTGAAATCATTGTTACATATATAATTTATATAAACATTGTGTTTCATATTGTACCGTTAGAAGGAAATAAATGTTAATAAATACAAAACACAAAATACAAATTTTCAAAAAATATTAAATGATAGTACTAGGCACATCTCATTAAATTCTTCGACTAGAATTCATTTCAAATTTTAAACGTAAATAATTTGTCTGTGTCAACAGGTCCTCTGTCTGGGTGCTTCGACTTTGTCTCTCCCCGTGATCTGTACGAGGACTGTGTGTATGATTCCTGTGCCTTGGGTCCTGGGTTTGACGTATGTGATTACATTCAGGAATATGCCTTGATCTGTATGGATGAGGGCATTGACCTTGGAGAGTGGAGGTCAGAGGTGCCTGAGTGTGGTGAGTAGAAAACTTGACTTTTATCCGTTTTCTTCTTTAAAAGCATGTTTTTTGTGCTTTAATATCCCCTTTGGATCCTGCAAATATCACTTAATGTCGGGTTATTTCACTCTTGCATTTTACTCTGATTTCAGTAAGTGCATGTCTTTCTGATTGGCTAATTATGAGTGATTTTAGGCTATTGGTATCTTGCAAGAAGATATTATGACAAATTAAGGGTATTATTAAAACTAATAATCTGATACTAGATCAAGATATATTTAAAAGCTTGTTTTCTACCATTTAATCAATTTCAAGTTTAAATGCAGAAGAATTTGATGCACATATATTAATACAGCATGGATGAAAATTTAAATTTCGCAAATAAATAGAAATAGATGTGGATATCTTTATACAGTTACCTCCCATTTAAGACATTTTGTTTTGTTATATTCCTAGCATGCATTTCCAATAGACTCAAAGTGTTCTCAGACTTAATAGTCATGTCTTCATTACTTTGGTTCATCTATTCTACTTCGTTTCTAGCAATCACCTGTACCGGTGGTAAAGTCTACCAGACAGGAGCGAGCGCATGCCAGCCGACCTGTGGGTTCCAGAACTCTGGACCCTGCACACGCCCCTCCTACGACAGGTGCGTCTGCCCAGAGGGGCTGGTGGAGGACGGGGACCGGTGTGTGGATCCCAACGAGTGTGGGTGCAACTTCTTCTACGGAGGAGAGAACATCCACATGGAGGTGAGATGTGTTGTGACCTTTGAAGTATCATATCTTCAGTTTTGTCAAGAAAATGATGAGTGCGATATCGAGTTCTACTTATTTTTGTATAGAATCGGACATAATATCTGTCATTAAAATAACATTCATGATTGTAAAGTGCATTTAGGATGTATTTTGAAAGTGCACAATGTATGCATAATTATTATATAATTATTCTTGTTATAATTATTTGTATTGTTGTTATTATTGTTGTTATTATTATTATTTTTATTGTTGTTATTATTATTATTTTTATTGTTGGTAGTAATAGTATTATTTATAAAATATTGAACGGTCTTACATGTAGGTGGGATACATTTGTATATCATACACTATGAACATGACTGACAAAGAAAGCGGACAAAATATACAGTTCGTCAGGTAGACAAAGGAACATCCCTTCACTGCTATTATGTAAAAATGTGTAGAACAGGTGTCACATGCATATTCACTTTTTACATAATAGCAGTGAAGGGATGTTCTTTTGTCTACCTGAGGAACTGTATATTTTGTCCGCTTTCTTTGTTCGACATGTTCATAGTGATACAAGCTGAAAAGTGATATGCTGATTTTTCTGGTTTGCTTAATACCTTTCGTACAAATAATGATACTAATTATTTTGATGATGATGATGATGGTGAGGATCACAAAAAAAGATATTATTGCATTATTTTGCCCATGGAACATAAAGGGGCAAAATACAGAGACTATAAGTGAATTTCATCCATGCTGTAGAGGAAAAATCTGATTGTTTTACTTTATATTTTTTCTTTTTTTTAATGTGTAGTCTGGATCGGAATGGATCAGTGATACCTGCGACCGGCGCTGCACCTGTACGGGCATCACTTTGACTTGTACTGACATAGAATGTGGAGAGTTTGAAGAATGTGTCATCAAAGGAGGTGTTAGAGACTGCTTCTGTTTCAATAGATTCACTCGTAATGAAGAAGATATATGTGTCAGAGGTTTGTCTACTTTCTTTTTGTTCTTAAATTAATTTTGGAGAAATTTGCATGGAACCTTGATTTTCATTTTTTAACAACTTAGGATTAGCTATGGTGTTTATTATACCTCTTTACATTATTAGAAGGATTATGATCTTATACTGTATGTAATACTTCTAGTACTTTGTATATTGATCATAATTATTTTTTTTAATAGAAAGAAATATACTTAAGTTCACTTATGCTTTTGCAAAGAAAACTTACATTGTAATCATATTCTGAAATAGCCCAGGATGTGTTTTGCACAAATATTTTCAAGGTTATTAATTTCAAAACGTAAACCCAAATGGATAATTGTGGCAAATAGCAGTGCAAAATCTTAGTTCAAGAATCAGATTTGATGAGATAAGAAAGACAAGACAGTGCATATATATAATGAGACCTTGATATTTTTATCCTTGATGCAGCTCCTGGAGTATGCACTGTTTGGGGTGACCCTCACTATGTCACCTTTGACAACGGTAACCACAACTTCCAAGGAGACTGTGAGTACACCCTGGTCAGACCATGCACTGACCGGATGGACCTCGTCGATTTCCACCTCTGGGGTGACAACGTGAAGAACAATCCCTCCGAGAGGGTTTCTTACCTGCGGAAGATTGTGCTTGAGGTGAACGGCACCAGCATTGCCATCACGAGGAACCGTGAGATCCTAGTGAATGGAGCCAGGAGGATAGCACCTGTTAGGTTGAACAATGGCATCATGATACGTTCGGATAGCTCCTACTCGGTAAGAAGCAGTTGTCTTTATGCAATGAGTATTCTTTTTCAGAGTGAGGTTTCTGCGTGCTGTAAGTTTAATTCATCCTTCTTTCTGAACTATTTAATATGACACATTTATGATGATAGTAATAGTTGTATTTATATACCAGTATATAAATTACTGAGACAACTAATTACTAATTCTCTAGCTGAGCTACCATCTAAGGGAAATAAGTATTAAAAAAATATCTCCCTACAGGTACAAGCACCTTACCAAACGATATATCTTTGCTAAAAATAATGGTGAAGATTAAAAATAGTTTTAAAAAAATGGTGCTATATTAATTTGAGGAGAGACAAAGAGACAATATGTTTGTTATAAAGTCAACTGGTTACATGACAGTTATGAGGTGTTTATTTCTTTAATTTGTTTTATATCCCAGACCATTGAGACTAATTTTGGACTGAATGTGCGGTATGATGGTTCCGAAACTGCCAATATTGAGGTATCTTACGACTACTGGAATGCTACATGTGGACTCTGCGGTACCTTTGATGACGACAGTACCAATGAGTTCAGATTACAAGATGGAAGTCTGGTGAGTAGAGCTTCATGCAGTGATTCCATGAAGTGACATAAGAAATTATTATTTATTCCCTAGCAAGGAAAGCTCTTTTAAGATTATTATTGGCCCTATAATCAATTATATTTGAGATTAATTTTTCACCAATGAGTCCAGCTTAATTTTTTATGATCATTTTGTGGGAAGCAATACATTAAATTACTTATTCTTGACTATTATAGCTTCTAATAAAGTGATGTGCTATACCAAGAGCTGCAGGCTTCTCCCCAAAAATCCTAAGGCTGATGGGGATCATTCTGTTACATTTTATGATAAGAAATGCAGGTTATCATTTCGAAATTCCTGAGGAAAGACATTTACTACTAGGGTGTGCTGTATTTCACTTTGCATTATGATGTGATATTGGTCTTCAGAATGGATTATAAATGATTACATTTAATAGTGAATTTATCTGAATTGTCATGTTCTGATGTAGGCCTAAACCAAATATTTTGACGAACTTTGAAATCCCCAATTCATGTTTCCTCTTTGAAATACATATTTGACTGTGCTTTGTTTATGTGAATGTGCTCTTTTTTTGCTCATGCAGACACCATATGAAAATGTGTTTGGCAATAACTGGGTCCTTGATGCATACGAGTGCGAAACCGGTATAGAAAGACCAGTTGACAGATGTGAGGAAGACTCTGCTATCAAAACGTTGGTGGAAGATATCTGCTACGTCTTTATCAATCCTGAAGGTACAGTATTAAAGATTGTGTGTGGTTGTGTTGACATTGTAGGTATTAACATTTTTTTTATTCAACATAAATTTCATATTCAATGATTCTCTCGTGAATTTATCATTGAAAGGATCAAAATGCCATATTTATCATTCATGTATGTGAACATTATCCCACTTTTTATATTTTTTTCATTGAAGATCTCAACTGGTTAGTGATGCAAAATGAGGGAGTCTCCTTAATTTTTTTTAGTTTGAATATACTTGTAAGCTGGAAGAAGTTTCTCCAGTGAAATGAGGGAGCTAAGCTTAATTTCTATTGTGACTTATCCTTTTAGATCTATCTGTGAATGTAGATTCAATCCAATTAAATTCCAACTAAACTCCTGAAGTGTTGATTTGACTCAATGCAACCCATTCAATTTTAGTCCACCCTGTTTTAGTCACTACATACATGTACCTATCAAAATATATGAGATAATTAATGACCTTCATTGCATGACCTTCAGGACCTCTTGGTGACTGTCTTGACTTTGTGAATGAGGATGCCTACTATGATGCTTGCATCTATGACCTCTGCTATACTGATCCTGGTAATGACATCATTTGCGGAGCCTTGCAGGAGTACGTCCAGCAGTGCAGGGAAGCTAACGGCATCATCGGAAATTGGAGAGAAGGGGTCCTACAGTGTCGTAAGTCAATTTCGTCATACCTCATTTTTACACCATTTAATTGGGAACAGGAACCGGCAAGGCACAACTGTTGTCAATTTTCTTTGAAAAGAGCATGGGATCTAGAAGTCGATGGCATAAGGGGGAAAGGAACACCAAATATTTCATGGAAAGATATGGTTAAGAAAGAAAGCAGTGAGGGCGGTCTAAACAAAGAGATGCTCATGGAAAAAAAGAAGTTGACGGACTGTCAACATGGTGTGAAAGCTAGTAAGCCCCTCGTAAGAGGCAAAATGCATACTTTATTAAATGACGATGAAGATAACGTTTGTACAACAGCTTAAGAATACTCTCTGTGATTCAAAATTAATTAATTATCGTCACTATTTGATCATATTTTCTATTTCATGTCTTTTTTTCTTTTGTTTCCACTGTGGAGTGGGATGTCTCCTTCATAACTCTAGTTCATGCATTTCAATCTTTAGCATCTACATTTAAAGGTTTGGCAGTCTCAGATATATTAAGATGCCTGCATGATTATTAAGTACAATTCATGTTGTCATCTTTCTTATTACCATTCTCTGAATTTTGTATCTACACAAGAGTAGATTCCTAATATTCCATTTTAATCCAGGTCAAAATGAATGAAAGTAGAGAAAGTTCTTTTATAATCAAGCTTTAATAATTAATTCCATTCTTGATGAATTCATCCACCGCAGCTTTTGAGTGTCCCAGCGACAAGACCTACCAGTCATGTGGGAGCGCCTGCCAGCCGAGCTGTGCCGAGCCTGAGGCTGACCTGAACTGCACCCTACCCTGCCATGAGACCTGCAGCTGCCCTGAGGGACAGCTGGATGATGGTGGGCGATGTGTGGAACCAGAGAACTGTGGATGCACTCTTCCAGATGGGAGCTACATATCGGTGAGTGGACGGAACCTTCTACCGAATGAGTCCGAGCAGGGAAGTGTACCGCTACTTCCAAATACGAGCATGGTTGGATAATATCTCTCTCTCATGATGTGATGAAATCTAGGATTTGAACAGAATACAGAAAACTTTATGACCGTATCCTAGATGTAAGGGAGGAATGATGAGAGTATAATTATACAGAAGGACTCCACCTGCTTTGATAGCAGTTTTATGCTTATTTTTTATCAGCGATTACATTACATACATGAATATCTCCACATTTTTATCCTGTATCAAATTTTCTTCAGAATTCGTTGATTTTTTTATTTTTCTGATTTCACTGGAGTCAAATTGTCATCAGAACAGAGTTTTTCTTCAACTATCTTTGAAAGCTTTGAGAGTCCTCTTTGTATGTCTTATTTTGTCAAGAAATTTAATTTTTTTTTTTTTTACCTTGTAATTAATTTATTCAATATTTTGTGACATAATCAAATCATTTATATAAGGTAATATATAATGTATTTCAAGCCTCAATCTAATTCTAATTCAAAGAATGATTGTTCCATGGACCACATTTTTAAAGAACTTCGTGAAGAATACTTTATTATTAGAATAATCTCCACCCAGGTGTTAAATGGGTACCCGGTAGGATGCGGCCGTCATTGTTGGTCAAACTGTTTTTGAGCATCAAGTAACGCCTGGCTGGAATGCTCCCCAGGGAGTGGAGATTGTGCACAGTGTGTGCGGGCAAGAATGGAATCCAATGACTGGGGTAATAGTATATCTGTAAAGCGCTTAGAGACATTTGCATTAAAGATAAAGACCAGTTATGTTCATGCGATTGCACCGTAAGAGAAACGTTGTGGAAGCGATCAGAAAAGGTTGATCGTATACTGCAAGGTTCTGGAATCATCAAATGATAAGAAATTTTGCCCAGTCTTGGTAAAGTTACAAGCACTGTACACAGAAAGATGTATATGGGACTACACGACACGTGCACTATATCTATCAGGTCCAAATAGATATAATAATGTACCAAATATATCAATTAGTAGGCGGTTTTATGGCAAATTTGTATGATCACGTATTAGTCAAAACATACTCTTTCACATGATTGGTAATAAGAGCTTCCATTTCATTTTTTAGAGAGGGGCATTTCCAAAACTGGTCTTTATCTTAAAGCACTATGTAAAAGCGGAGTATTATTAGTATTATTATATTATCCATGTTCTTTGATCTTTGCAGGCTGGGATGATGTGGATCAACGACGACTGCTCTCAATCGTGTAGCTGCACAGGAGGTGTGGCCGAGTGTGTACCTTATGGGTGCAGGGATTATCAGGAGTGTCGACTCAAAGGCAATGTCAGGGATTGCTACTGCATTGACAAGTTTACTTATGATGGTGAACAGTGTGTCAGAGGTCAGTGATATGATTATACTCTACATTAATTAATGGCAGTTTGCCTACAGTTAAAGAGAAGGTTGAGTTCTGGGAAGAGGTGAAAAAAAATTTGTGAGCGTTATCATTGTTATTATGCAAGTATAGAAGAACATCATATTAAAAACGTTCCCTGAAAAGCATGGCTCTTCAATTGCCTTAATATTCTAGATATAGCATGTAACAGCAGAAAAAAAGCGGGACAGATTTTTTCGCCCCATTTTCTTGTATTCCCATATACATCTTTGTTTGTACAAAGCCTGTAACTTTACCAAGACTGGGCCTATTTCTTATCATTTTGAAAATTCCAGAATCTTCCAGTAGACACCAATAATTATATGCCAAATGATCAACCTATTCTGATGGATTCCACAACGTTTCTTTCACAATGCAAGCGCATGACCAGAACTCAACTTTATCTTTAACACTCTTCTGCTTGGCAGTTGTTCAGCATATGGGGCATTCTGTTTTGTTACTGCTACTTTTGTCTATCTTGTCTCTCCAGCATTTAAAAGATATGAATAAAGGTTCAATCTTTCCACAAATCTTACACCATAATTGAACTTGAGACTTTCCTTTGCAATTTAGTGGCAATTTTCACATTCTAGTCACCAGTCTGATATAGGGGTATACACATACATGTATGTGCCTTGCATGCGATCAAAATTTGTATTACTGTATGTGTGTGAGAATTTGATTAGAAAATGGTTTTATGATAGTTTTCGTTGTCAACTTCTTTTGCACGTTCGAGCCTTAATATTTATCATTTCTTTTCATACTCTTCAATAATAACAAACAACTTGCATTACTGTACTTTGAATACTTGGGTTTTAAATAATTCATATATCTAAGAATTAATTTACATATATTTGAGTCAGAATTGTGCCTCTAATTCTTCTGTAAGTTCACATCTGTCTTAATATGCTTTGGCAAGAAAACTTACATTGTAATCATATTCTGAAATAACCCAGACTGTCAAGGTTTTGCACAAAAATTTTCATGGTTATTAATTTTGAAACGTAATCCCAAATTGATAATCGTGGCAAATAGCAGTGCAAAATCTTATTTCAAGCATCAAGTGTGATGAAATTAAGAAATACAAACCAGTGCAGAGATATTATGAGACCTTCATATTTTTTCTTCTTTGATGCAGCTCCTGGAGTATGCACTGTTTGGGGTGACCCTCACTACGTCACCTTTGACAACGTTAACTACAACTTCCAAGGAGACTGTGAGTACACCCTGGTAAGACCATGCACTGATCGTACGGACCTCGTCGACTTTCACCTCTGGGGTGACAACGTGAAGAACAAGCCCTCCGAGGGGGTTTCCTACTTGCGGAAGATTGTGCTTGAGGTGAACGGCACCAGCATTGCCATCACGAGGAACCGTGAGATCCTAGTGAATGGAGCCAGGAGGATAGCGCCCATCAGGATGAACAATGGCATCATGATACGTTCGGATAGCTCCTATTCGGTAAGAAGCATCTGTCTTTATGCAATGAGTATATTATTTCAGAGTGAGGTTACTGCGTACTGTAAGTTTAATTTATCCTTCTTTCTGAACTATTCAGTATGACACAATCATGATTATGGTAATAGTTGTATTCATATATAAAGCACTGGGACAAAGTAATTACTCATTCTCTAGCTGAGCTACCATCTTAGGGACCTAACTATTCAATATATATCTCCCTACAGGTACAAGCACCTTATCAAATGATCATATCTTTGTAAAAAAATAAAACATTAAAAATAGTTAAGCAAAGTTGTGCTTATTTACTTAAGGAGAGACAAAGAGACAATATGTTATTATAAAGTTAACTAGTTAAATGACAGTTATTTATAATATGAGGTGTTTATTTCTTAATTTGTTGTATCCTAGACCATTGAGACTAATTTTGGACTGAATGTGCGGTATGATGGTTCCGAAACTGCTAATATTGAGGTATCCTACAACTACTGGAATGCTACTTGTGGACTCTGTGGAACCTTTGATGATGACAAGACCAATGAGTTCAGATTACAAGATGGCAGTCTGGTGAGTAGAGCTTTGTAAATACATGAAAATGACATAAGAAATTAAATTATTTATTCCCTAGCAAGGAAAACTCTTTAAGATAACTTTTGGCCCTATAATCAATAATATTTGAGGTTAATTTTTCACCAATCAGTCTAGCTTAATTTCTTATGATCATTTTGTGACAAGCAATACCATAAGTTACTCATTATTGACTGTCATATAGCTTCTAATGAACTTTTAGTAATGTGCTATACCAAGAGCTGCAGGCTTTCTCCCCAAAATCCTAATGCTGTTGGGGATCATTCTGTTTATGATAAGAAATGCGGTTAAAGGTAAAGACCAGTTATGGTCATGCGATTGCATTGTGAAAGAAACGTTGTGGAATCGATCAGAAAAGGTTGATCATCTAGCATCTAGCATCTGCAAGGTTCTGGAATCATCAAAATGATAAGAAATTTGGCCCATTATTCGTAAAGTTACAAGCACTATACACAGAAAGATGTATATGGGACTACCCTATATCTCTCACAGGCCATGAGAGAAACAAATTTACCAAATATATGAATTAGTAGGCGGTTTCCTGGCAAATTTTTTATCATCATGTATTAGTCAAAACATATTCTTTCACATGATTGGTAAAGAGAGCTTCCATTTCATTTTTTGAAATTGGGGCGTTTCCAATACTGGTCTTTACCTTTAATCATTTCAAAATTCCTGAGGAAAGACTTTTACTACTAGTGTGCTGTCTTTCACTTTGCATTATGATGTGATATTGGTCTTCAGAATGGATTATAAATAATTACATTTAATAGTGAATTTATCTGAATTGTCATGTTCTGATGTAGGCCTAAACCAAATATTTTGACGAACTTTGAAATCCCCAATTCATGTTTCCTCTTTGAAATACATATTTGACTGTGCTTTGTTTATGTGAATGTGCTCTTTTTTTGCTCATGCAGACACCATATGAAAATGTGTTTGGCAATAACTGGGTCCTTGATGCATACGAGTGCGAAACCGGTATAGAAAGACCAGTTGACAGATGTGAGGAAGACTCTGCTATCAAAACGTTGGTGGAAGATATCTGCTACGTCTTTATCAATCCTGAAGGTACAGTATTAAAGATTGTGTGTGGTTGTGTTGACATAGTAGGCATTAACAGTTTTTATGCCTCCGTTACGAAGTAGCCGGAGGCATTATGTTTTCGGGTTGTCCGTCCGTCCGTACGTCCGTACGTCCGTACGTCCGTACGTACGTACGTACGTCTGTACGTACATACGTCCCGTTCTCGTGATCGCGTTATCTGAAGAACTGGTTGATGGATTCGTGCCAAACTTTGGTCATGTATGTATCTTGTAGAGCCGATGAACTGATTAGATTTTGGGGTTACGAGGTCAAAGGTCAAAGGTCACAGGGCTCATTATGTATGCAAAACGAGCTCGTGATCGCGTTATCTGAAGAACTGGTTGATGGATTCCTGCCAAACTTTGGTCATGTATGTATCTTGTAGAGCCGATGAACTGATTAGATTTTGGGGTCACGAGGTCAAAGGTCAAAGGTCACAGGGCTCATTATGTATGCAAAACGAGCTCGTGATCGCGTTATCTGAAGAACTGATTGATGGATTGCTGCCAAACTTAGGTCATGTATGTTACTTGCAAAGCCGAAAAACTGATTAGATTTTGAGGTCACGAGGTCAAAGGTCAAAGGCCACAGGGCTCACTATGTATGCAAAACGAGCTTGTGATCGCGTTATCTGAAGAAACCGATTGATGGATTGCTGCCAAACTTAGGTCATGTATGTTACTTGCAGAGCCGATGAACTGATTAGATGTAGGGGTCACAAGGTCAAAGGTCAAAGGCCACAGGGCACATTATGTATGCAAAAACAGCTCGTGATCGCGTTATCTCAAGAACCGATTGATGGATTCCTGCCAACTTAGGTCATGTATGTTTCTTGCAGAGCCAATGAACTGAGTAGATTCTTGGTTCATAAGGTCAAAGGTCATGGGCTCATTATGTATGCAAAAATAGCTTGTAATCACAATATTCTGAGAACCTGTTAATGGATTACAATTGAACTTGAATTCGAAAAATTTCTTCTGTTTTGGTTTGTAAAATTGCTCTATGACGGAGGCATCATTTTCGACTGCGCGCAGTCGAAGTTCCATCTAGTTCAATCAAATGTTGTGATGTTCAATGATTCTCTTGTGAATTATTTTTGGAAAGGATCTTCATTCATATATGTGTAATTAAACCTTGTGTCTACTTCGGTGTCAACTCTTTTTCTTATGGTCATCGCTCTTTTAGCAAAGCTTCTGCTGAGCTTTGTAACAAATCATCTTTACATGTCAAAAACTGTCAGACTGTCAACCAATTCAAATCTTGTCTTAAGACACATTTATTCAAAATTATAAAATTATATTACATTATCCCACTTTTCATTTTTTGTATTGAAGATCTCAACAGGTTAGTGATGCAAAATGAAGTAGGCTCCTAAAAATCATGAAAGAATAGCTTCTTTAAAGTTTGGATATAAGCTGGAAGAAGTTTCTCCAGCGGGATGAGGGAGCTAAGCTTTAGTTCTATTATGACTAATCCTTTTAGATCTATCCTTGAATGTAGATTCAATCCAATTAAATTTCAGCTAAACTCCTTACATTTGATTTCTAGCTAAATCCTGAACTGTTGATTTGATTCAATCCAACTCATTCGATTTTTGTCCACCCTGTATTTGTCACTACATACATACATGTACATGCACCATCAAAATATTCACGATAATCAATGTTGCATAAACACTCTGTTTTCTTCAGGACCTCTTGGTGACTGTCTTGAATTTGTGAATGAGGATGCCTACTATGATGCTTGTATCTATGACCTCTGCTACACTGATCCTGGTAATGACATAATTTGCGGAGCCTTGCAGGAGTACGTCCAACAGTGCAGGGAAGCTAACGGCATCATCGGAAATTGGAGAGAAGGGGTCCTACAGTGTCGTAAGTCTAATTGTGTCATACCTCAGTTTTTATATCATTTAATTGGGAACAGAAACCAGCAAGGAACAATTGTTGTCACTTTTCTTTGAAAAGAGCATGGGATCTGGAAGTTGATGGCATAAGGGGGAAAGGAAGACCGAATATTTCATGGAAAGATATGGTTAAGAAAGAAAGCAGAAAGAGGTTGGTCTAAATGAAAAAAAAATAAGTTGAGGGAGTGTCATCATGGTGTGAAAGTCAGTAACCCCTCTTTAACCCTTTGAGTGCGAGCCCGCGAACGGCGATTGTTTCCCCTGTGACGGAGCGATTTCGGTTACATCACCTGTTATGGAAAATTTGGCGGTGCTTTCTACTTTCATTGCCCATTGCGCCTCATTCAGTCATTTTCGTGATTTTTAGTAAATTTAAAAATGAAAGATCAGACTTTTTCCTTTCTAAAAATATAAGTTTTGTTTGTCAATACAAAAAAATAAGGTCTGTTATTTTTGAGGGGAATTGCCGTCTTATTTTGCTGAAGCTTCACGTCTTTCCTTTTCAATACACTCACAATACAAATTGCGTAAGCACCTCCGCACGCGCAGATCGGTCGATACCTCCTTTCATTTCACCATTGTCAATGATTGTCGTCTGCTAAAGCTCGGCCGATTAGCAACTGAGCCATAAATAATAGGCCTAAGCCTTTGTTTTACATGGGTTTTCGACACATTTTATTCTGACCAACATTATGCCATGATCTACACTAAATGCCCATTTTTTTTAATGTGCAAATCAAATATAGGACTATTTGGGAAATGAATTTTGAGATGAACAGTGTTTTCATAATCATCATCATTTCATGTATACATTGTTTTATTCTCGAAAACAAAAATAATATTTACTTTGAATGCTTTCGACTTCGTTTCTCATAATTTGAAATATTCATTTTGTTTTAGTTCTTGCCTCCAGCTTAATTTTGTTTATTATTTCCCTATCTATACATCTCTTAGAACCCTATTTTGATATGAGGTTGCTGTATATTTATTCTGTCTCAGATGTATTAAGATACCTGTATGACTATCGAATTGAACCCATGTTGTCATCTATCTTATGACCCTTCTCTGATGTTTTATCTACACAAGAATAGCTTCCTAACATTCAATTTCAATCCTGGGGGGCGTTTCACAAAACTTGTCATCAATGACAAATTACAGTTTTTGTTATAAGCTACTGAAATCTTTGCTTCTGATTGGTTATCAACAGATTTGACACTGATTTTTTCCATTGGTCATTGGTCAAAAAGGCTTTGTGAAACTGGTCCCAGGTCAACATGAAAGTAGAGAAAGTTCTTTTATAATCAAGCTTTAATAATTAATTGCATCCTTGAATTCATCCACTGCAGCTTTTGAGTGTCCCAGCGACAAGACCTACCAACCATGTGGGAGCGCCTGCCAGCCGAGCTGTGCCGAGCCTGAGGCTGAACTGAACTGCACCCTGCCCTGCCATGAGACCTGCAGCTGCCCTGAGGGACAGCTGGATGATGGTGGGCAATGTGTGGAACCAGAGAACTGTGGATGCACTCTCCCAGATGGGAGCTACATATCGGTGAGTACATGGAGCCTTCTATCTTCTATCCAAATACGAGCATGGTTGGATAATATCTCTCTTTCATGATGTGATGAAATCTGTGATTTGAACAAAAAACAAGAAAAAACTGTATGATCGTATCCTAGATGTATTACAGGGAGGAATGATGAGAGTATAATTATAGAGAAGAATTCCACCTTGGGATCCAGTTTGCTACGATAGCAGTTTAACGTTATTTGTGATCAGTGATTACGTTATATATATCTTCACTTTTCTATCCTGTATCAAATTTTCTTCAGGAATCGTTGATAAGTTTTTTTTATTTTTCTGATTTCACTGGGGTCAAATTGTCATCACAACAGAGTTTTTTCTTCAACTATCTTTGAAAACTTTGAGGGTTCTCTTGGTATGTCTTATTTTATCAACAAATTTAATTCATATTTTTAATAAACCTTGTAATGAATTCATTCATTTTTGTGTGTGACATAAACAATTAATTCATATAAGGTAAAATATAATGTATTTGTAGCCTCAATCTTCAATTCAATCCAAAGAATGGTTGTTCCAACATTTTAAAACAATCTTATAAGAATACTTTATTATTAGAATAAATCAACTCATCCATGGTCTTTGATCTTTGCAGGCTGGGATGATGTGGATCAACGATGACTGCTCTCAATCGTGTAGCTGCACAGGGGGTGTGGCCGAGTGTGTAGCTTATGGATGCAGGGAATATCAGGAGTGTCGACTCAAAGGCAATGTCAGGGATTGCTACTGCCTTGACAAGTTTACTTATGATGGCGAACAGTGTGTCAGAGGTCAGTGATAAAATCATATTTTACATTAAAGGTAATACAAGTTTGGGGAAATTGAAATTGGCTGGATAGTGATTCTTTACAATTTTGATATATTTTGATGCCCCTGTGGATGTATTATAAACACTAAAAAGTTTAGCCCCTAAAACACTTCTGCTTTTGAGAAAAATTGAATATGAAATTCACAGGCGCTCCCGGTAAATTTTGATGAATTTCAAATAGCGCCTACGGCCATACAATGGTAGCTGCGACCATGAATCTCAGAATGTCGTTGTGATATATAATTTCCAAACGGGAATAGCTAATTGGTTGATTGTAGTCAACATTGTTTTATAGCTTAATTAATATCTTGACCTTGAGAGGGAGCTATTCAACATAAAGAGTTTATTATTTACAATTTACAAGCGCATAGCTTTAGACTCTATTTAACTGCAATAACGATCACTGAATATTGTAGGATCATATATGCCTCCAATGTGTTCATTTGAACCAAATTCATGACCCCGTACCAAACCTTTGTATCACCTTCAATTAACAGCAGTTTGCCTACAGTTAACACTCTTCTGCTTGACAGTCATTCAGTATAAGAGGCATTCTGTGTTGTTGATGCTACTTTTGTCTTTCTTGTCTCTCCAGCATTTATAAGATGTGAATAAAGGTTAATCTTTCCAAAATCTTACACCATAATTGAACTTGAGATTTCCTTTGCAATTCAGTGGCAAGTTTCGAATTCCAGTCACAGATAGTTCATATTATTGTACACAAGTAGATCTGTGCTTGTATGTTTTGCTTTGCATGCAATCAAAATTTGTATTACCGTATGTGTGTGAGAATTTTAATAGAAAATTGTCTCATGAAATATTTGTTGTCAACTTCTTTTGCAAGTACTAGCCTTATCATTTCTTGTCATACTGTTCATTAAAACAAAAAACTTGCATTACTGTACTGAGGATACTTTGGTTTTCAATAATTCAAATGTCTAAGAATTAATTTACATATATATTTTAGTCAAAATTTTGCCTCTTATTCATCACCAACAGAGCCTGGCACGTGCACAATTTGGGGAGATCCCCATTACATCACCTTTGACAATGTCAAGTACGACTTCCAGGGTGACTGTGAGTATACCCTAGTCAGGCCGTGCTCCAACCAGCCTGGAATGGTCGATTTTCACATCTGGGGGACAATGTCAAGGATGTCCCCTCCAGCACGGTGTCCCTCATGAGGCATATTAGCCTGGAGGTCAATGGAACTGTCTACTCGGTATCCAGGGGCAACATCATCTATCGGAATGGGGAGCGCAGGAACTCGCCCGTGATAGACTCCAATGGTGTGCTTATTAGGTCGGGTGTCAAATATACTGTGAGTAAAATCTTAGTATATTCAATTACCTTTATTAAAGATAAATAAGGAAAAATTTGGTCTGTTAATAGATCTGTTAATAGAAATCTATGATATTGATTCATTAAAAATGAATTATTTTGTAGGATTGGCAAGGTTATTTTTACCATATGGAAAACATCTCCCCAAAAAGTTATGATTATCTGTAACAAAAAAACTCTTGCCTAACAAACATAAACGTTTAACCAGGTGTCAGATATGTTGTGCACATGATAACGATTCTTTGGAAGGGGATGAGGATAGGTACAGGTACTTTTAAGAAATTGGTACATTTTCGTGACTAAATTTCTTTAAGATGTCCTGCTTTGGTCCCTCTTCAAGAGGCTCTTGATATCAATTCTGTTTTCTCTTACAGACGATTCAGACCTACTTTGGGGTAAGCATTCGCTATGATGGCGAAGACACTGCCCACATACAGGTGCCTTTTGAGTACTGGAATGCCACGTGTGGTCTGTGTGGAACCTTTGATGACGATAGAGACAATGATTTCAGACTTCCTGACGGCACTAAAGTGAGTGATTGTAGAATTCTTTAATAGAATGGGACTCATTTTTTTGGAAATTGGACTTGTTTCTTGGAATAGGAAGAATGTTGTGAACTATATCAATCAATTCCTACTAAAATGTACCATGTAAAAATGTAAGATGTTATTAGAAATGGGAAATGGCAGGTCAATGTATGCAAGGAATGTATTAGTTGATTCAGTTTTGCGACACATGCTCTGGTGACAATTGTTCTATGATCAATATCCTACACTCCCCAAATACTCACTTTCAACTCTGAACCAAACACTATTTATGTATCTTACCTAACCCTATACCTATTCTAAAACCCAATTTCAATCCTTACGCTAACTTAAAACTTTGAGGAATAAAGTTTTGAGCAATTGTTGCTTGAGCATATGCCAATTCACCAATAATTCTGAGGGTGAATCTATTATGTTTGAACTATTGGCAGTTTGTCTTTTTATGAATGGTATAACTTAGATTTTATGATGTATAGTTTGTCCATTTTGAGCATGCAAAAGGGACCCAAATGAAAATTTATATGTCATGAAATCTCACCTTGATGTATGTTTGTAAATTCGGCGGCACCATATTCATGTATTTTAGATGATCGATGGTTGATTTACCGTTATATTTTGTTTGTAGACCGAGTATGTGAATGTGTTTGGGAACAGCTGGGTGCAGAATGCGGGTGAATGTGACACCACAATCACCGATCCTATTGATCAATGTGAGGATGATGAGGAGCTCGACCAAGAAATCAGAGATATTTGCTACATTTTCATTGATCCGGATGGTGAGTTAAAATATAATGTTAACCCCATTTTCTACTTGAACCATGTTGGTCACGTACTGGATGAAGTGTAGGGAAATTAGAGAAGTTTGTAGTCAATAGGATAATTTATTAAATGGGTTCAAGAAAGTAGCCAATTATGAGAAGCGTCAATATAGATCATTTGTGCGTGCATTAATTTTTACCATATGCACAGGGAGTGCTTTTTGGTGATAACAACCGTCAATTTCTCAACTTTATATACTCTTATTGTAGACCCATCTTATAAAACAAATACTTCATGTTTTAGCTTGTGTATTAGTGATATGCACTGCACTTGGTCAAGTCACAATGAACTTGACAAGTCTTGTTCATTATCCTACTGTGACTTAACCCCCGACTTTCAAATTTTTCCGGTGGAAAAAAAGGTGCGTCTTATACACAGAGGTTTACGGTATAGTTGATCTTCCAATTTCTTTTGCAGGTCCTCTTGGGAACTGCTTTGACTATGTGGATCCCAAGGATTACTACGAGGCCTGCATCTATGACCTGTGCCACACTGATCCTGGCAGTGACATCATCTGTCCTGCACTCCAGGAGTATGCCCAACAGTGCAGGGAAGCTAATGGTCTCGTAGGACTCTGGAGAGCTGCAAGGCCTCAGTGTGGTGAGTCTTGTGTTCATGGATTAAGATTTAGTAATGTTTACGGTTTGTGGATCCTTTATGATTATTATCAAACTTTAACGGTCTGAATTGAATGTCATCGTAAGAAATAGGTGCAACTGTTATGTCAATTAGTAAGTTTATACAAAGTTCATATTAGTTTTGAAGTTTGAATTGCTGGAATCCATTGTAACAAGTAGTTCCCTTATCAGTGAATCTCAACTTATAGGTGGGGATGATGATTTCCAAAGCACTTTGAAAGTATAAAGAAATATGTACCACATGTATTATATAGGGACAGTATGCTACATGTACACTTGTTACTACATAGGAATTCAGTCTGGACAAATTTTCATTGTAATCAAAGAAGACCCAAACATTGAAAAATGCTCTTATACACCTCTGTTGTTTTAAAGCTTTTGAGTGCCCAAGTGATAGACTCTACGAGCTGTGTGGGAGTGCCTGTCACCCAAGCTGTGCGGAGCCTGAGGCTGCTATCAGCTGTAGTCTGCCATGCCAAGAGACTTGTACCTGTCGTGATGGAAAGCTGGATGATCGAGGACAATGTGTGGAACCATCAGAATGTGGATGCTTGGTTGCTGATGGAGTCTACATCTCAGTACGTCAGATTTAACTCATGCTATTTATGCAGGGAATTTTCTCATATTCTATTTAGTCTGTGTCTCTCCTGAGACTTCACTATATGCAGTATGTTAAGCTTAATAAACTCTGCAGTACCGATTATATGCAATATGGTTTTTAACTTATCAGTGCATTTTATTTCCTCCATTTTAATAAAATCACAAATAATATGAACAAGCATATAAATATAAACTGGAAAATAAAAAAATAAGCAATACAAGCCAATCTTTCTTAAATGTCTATTAATCCTACTTTGCTCCTCATCTAAAGAAGGCCACTTTTCAATTTGCCATTTCGATTCAAGTTCAGTTGTACTTAAATAAATGTATGTTAGTTATACCAAGCTGTGGTCAATTACTCATGACATTTGTCATGAAAATTCATCTTTAGCATCTATTTTTTAAAAAACCCTTTCAATGCCAAAAGGCAGTTCAATCTGAATTTTTTTCTGATATTGTATCAGGTGATCTTACATTTGTTGTAAGTAAAAATAAAAGTTCTTCTGGAAATTTAGATCGGGTTCATTTATTGTATAATTAGGTATCATCATATCATCATAAAAAAATCATTATTGTGATATATATTTGTAAACTTGTTGTCACCTTAAGGGTTAACATAATTATATGTATTCAGTCATTTCACACTTGATCTGTTGTTCTCTCTCTATTCAAGCCTACAGATACTTGGACAAGTCCTGACTGCAGCCAGCGATGCACCTGCTTTAATGGAGAGGCTCAGTGTGAAGCCTACGGATGTGGGGAGAATGAAGAATGTGATCTCAGGAACGGTGTGCAAGATTGTTACTGCCTTGATGGATTCCTCCCACTCGGAGAGAGATGTGTTAGGGGTAAGCATGATTGTGAACTCGAATTTGAACCAGAACTTGAACTGAAGATAAGCATCCTTCAAACGAAATAGTTTCACAAAAATAAATTACAAAGTGACTTGATATTGCGTAAGGATTGAACAGGGAATAACAGATGTTGAAAATATTAAAAATATGTTAGGAATATCTTTCAAGGAAAAGACCTCCTAATGCAGACATGTATTAATCTCAATTGTGAAATGCAGTGTCCTGGTGAAGAAGATATGAATAAAGCAATGGCAGAATTATTGGCTCATTGTGAATACTATGTATGTGGGGAGAACAAGGATATGAATTATGCATTGCACCATCTCCCCTGATGCACACATAAGGAAGGATCCCAAACTTGAGGCTGCAAAACGGTTGTATTTTCCTTTGAAGTAAATGCATGCTCAAAACTCATATTTGTTTTTTTCTCAATACCAGCTCCCGGTTTCTGCCAGATCTGGGGTGACCCTCATTATGTGACCTTTGACGATAAGAAATATAACTTCCGGGTGATTGTGACTACACACTGGTCAGAGATTGCCAGAATTCCAGTGAATATCACCTGTGGTCCAACAATGAACGGCTGCGCCCATCAGATAGGGTTTCCTACCTTAGAGAGGTTATTCTGGAATTGAAAGGCAACATATACTCCCTTATCAAGGGCTTCCATGTCAGAGTTAATGGCATTGATGTATCTGAGAACCTGCCCTACATGGATAGTGAAGTGTGGATCTACAGGGATGTAACCTCAATGGTATGTACATATGATACAGACATGATCAGTTGTGTAGAGACCCTCATAATTATATATACGTAAATACACTATATAGTATATGTTTCATTTATGTATCAGGAATTGCATGTAGATACATACGTTTTATACTGATTAAATGCATGTTTTATTAGCAATGAAACTAACAACATTAAGTTCTTGTTTTTTTATCTAAAGACAAGTTTTTATGTTTACAGGTTAAAGAACGTTTGGGTTTGTTTCTCTTTGTAGAATCTGGTAACAGATTTCTTATGGTTAGCTATGATGGACAGGACAGTGCTAATGTGTACCTCGGCTACAATGCAGGAAGAACTTGTGGCCTGTGTGGATCCTTTGATGGAGACCGGACCAATGACCTCATGCTGCCTTCAGGAGAAATGGTAAGCTTCGCCTAAAGGACCACACATCTATTTCAATCAATGTTCAGAATTGATGATGGCAAAGTGAACTTGACAAAAATGGTACGATGGGTATTTTTCATCTTCTTATTCTTCAATCACTCCACAACACCCATTCTGTACAGGAGAAGGGATCTAGCTGCAGGGTTGAATCTATTTGGATGTTCAGGTGTTCTGGTAGGTGGGGTCAGAAAGTTAGCCTCTGTCAGTTCCTCCTACAGTCACATATACAAGTAGTTTGTCCATCCTCATTATAATCCATTTCAGCATATGAACTTCCCTTTGTCAAGTTCCTGTTTTAGACGATCGAGACTGATAAAGGGTATTATGGAGCAGAGGAAACACTTAAATATTCAAATAAATGCTTCTATGGCATCGTTGATGATGGAAAATAATTTCCCTCTTTTTTCAGGCAAGATCAGTAACTGAGTTTGGAAACAGCTGGGTTGTGAATCCCGACCAATGTGATGATGTGGATCCAGGTCCAACTGATCCTTGTGACAATGGAGTGACCAGCCTGAGGATGCTGTTGATCTTTGCTACTACCTTAAGGATCCTCTTGGTATGAGTGTAATGTTATAAAATGACTTTAAAGAAAAATTATTCATACGCTAACTTGTAATCTTTAATATTTTAAAATGAAATATGAACTTTTAACTGACGGAAACATGATTTGGGTGTTGCAGATATATTCTTAGGCTCGCGATTCAACAGGGTAATATTGGCTTTCTTGAACACTGTGGCAATAAACATTGATACCAAGATCCAAAGCTTGTCTTTCTAGTTGATGTACCCATTTGCAGTAACAGCTGAATTATGTTTTTCATGTCTTTGAGTCAATCAATATTTAAAGGCTTTGTTGTTGGGGGTAGATAGTAGTCTATCTTGGTATTTTCACGTACGTGTACATCGCATGAAAGATAACTGATCCGTGTTAGTTAGAAGTTGATGTTGATGGCATAGTGACGATCATTGCTGTTGTGTTTCAGGACCCTTTGCATCCTGCCACAGTTATGTTGACCCTGATGACCACTATGATTCATGTCTGTATGATGTATGTGAGATGGGTGATGATGCCCTGTGTGCGAGTCTAGAACAGTACGCCCAGGCCTGCAAGAGCAAGGGAGGGAACCCTGGAACCTGGAGAGTGCATGTACCGGAATGCCGTAAGTAAAATTATTTTAATGGTATAGACCAGTTTTGGAAACGCCCCCCTCTCAAAAAATGAAATGGAAGCTCTTATTACCAATCATGTGAAAGAATATGTTTTTACTATTACGTGATGATACAAATTTTGCAGGAAACTGCCTACTAATTGATATATTTTGGCAAATCATCTATCCGGACTGGATAGATATCGCGTAGTCCAATATACATCTTTCTGTGTACAGTGCTTGTAACTTTACCAAGAGTGGGCCAAATCTCTTATCATTTTGATGATTCCAGAACCTTGCAGTACACACAAATACTTATATGCTAGATGATCAACCTTTCTGATCGATTCCACACCGTTTCTTTAACAATGCAATCGCATGACCAGAACTGGTCTATACCTTTAACCCAGGAAGTGGGTGGCTCCTGGACAAAGACCTATGGGAATAAAAACACTCAGTAGTCAATGTGTTAAATCAAATATATTTTGTTAATCAAATGTTATTTATTAATGGGTGGCTCCCTTATTGAAGCCTATGGGAATAAAAGAATTTGGTAGGCAATAACTGAAAACAAGTCCCTTTATATTTTTATTTTCACCTCTTGGTATTTAAAGGTAGAATAACCTACGCTATTCTGCAGCTGCAGGTTTCCTGATCATTTTTGTGTATCACATTGCCTATAGTGTAGCTAGATTATTGGCGATTGCATTGCTATTCACAGCCCCACTTTGAGGGTCCAGTATGAATTTTAAACGCCACATCTATCCTGTCAACCACTATGATATAGGAAGTAGAAAACAGTGACAGTCATTAAGGCAGTAACACAGAAACAAATGTATGTTATCTTATGGTGAACATCATATAAGCATTGAATTCGTTACCTATGCTTTAAATGTCTATAATTTCATACAGCATTGGACTGTCCTTCCAACACTGTGTACGACCCCTGCTTCAGTGGCTGTCCAGCACCTGTTCCTCTGCGCGAGCACATTGTCCTGCAATACCACTTGCCAGGAAACATGTAGATGTGCAGATGGTCTTGTACTGGATGGTGGGCACTGTGTGGATCCATCACAGTGTGGTTGCACCTCTGGATAGTGGTGTTTATATTCCGTAAGTTTGAAATCGAGCGCTGAAGTACCTACCAGTATGTAAATTTT
>NW_022145605.1:37233956-37337857 GCF_000002235.5 Strongylocentrotus purpuratus
TACGCGCCTGACAAGCATTATACCTGTTCAACAGCGAAAACGCAACTCTCTCCGACGGTTAGGCATCTTAATTGATTGGGTTAAAATGGAAGTTTGAACAATGGGCGCAGTTTCCAAATAAACATTCAACTCGCCAATAAGAGGGCAAGGAATGTATATAGGCTACTCAAAATATTACACAAAGTAAAGTTTGCACAATGTAAATTTGAAGTAGCAAGAATGTACTTGGTAAGTTGGTCATAGTTCATCATACTTCTTGACAAAGTTACTCTCATGTTGCCGTGATGGCGCAAAATTGACTTGCCTGTTTTATATTTTACTGCAATAATTGGCACACGAGGCCTAATTTCGACTGCGTTATTACGTGCGTTACAAAAGTGAATTCATGCATGCGTCAATGAGTCCAGGCAATGACTGTACTGTTCAGTTTGCACTGACCATAATTATGATTTCACTCTCAGATGACGCATCGTTGACGCAGTCCTGCGCCAAGCAAATGACGGCTCTCTCTCTCTCTCTCTCTCTCATCCAAGGAACACTTAGATAAAACAGGAAGAGAGAGAGAGAGAGAGAGAGAGAGGGGGGGGGGGGACGAGAGCGAAAGTAAAGATATAGAAGAAAAGATGAGAGAGATGGGAGGGTAAGAAAGAGAGTGAAAGCAAGAAAGAAATAGAGTGGGGGAGAAAGAGGAGAGGAAGAACAGAAAGAGAGAGGGGAGGAAGGAGAAGTAGTAGAAGAAGAAGAAGAAAAAGAAGAGAAAGAGAGAGAGAGAGAGAGGGAGAATGAATAGAGAGAGTGAGAGAAAAGTGATATCATTTTTTAAATGTATATTTGTTCCCTCCACAGGGATTTTATTGATTCTTAAATTAGCATGAAATATGTAATTGAACATAAATTACTCTTACTAGCGGTTTACAATATGCAATCAAATATACAGTGATATCAATGAAATCAATGAACTACTGTCAGGCTGATAATACAAACATATGCATATGAAAATCACTTGATAACAAGATTTTTCAACCGAAACCACTTTTTTAAAAGTTCAAGTTTGAAATATATTTTTCATCGTAATAACAGTTTAGTACAGATGCTTTGATAATACCGAAATCAGGAATCATACTTTTTATTTTACAATTATATATCGTTTGTCATATTATAATCAAGATACAGTTAAGTACAATGTTACTATACCTGTATATCCAAATATTTATTTTGAGGTGAAAATTTTAATCTCTTGCCAGTTTCATCAAGTTCCAGTCCTGTAAACCTATCCCACATATTATTAACATGCCTACACTCACATTTTAAATATACAACTGTTTCGATTTGGTCGTTACAAAAGGTACAGCCTTTCCTTGGGACCAGATTCAATTTAAATAGCAAGTCATTTGTAAATAGTATACGCAGCACAACCTTATATTGGAACCAACGCAATTTAACATCAATGGTACACTGTAATCCGAACGAACAGCATAATTCCAAACTTTTGTCATATAGGTAAAATATGCATTTTCATTTGAAAAAAACTTTTTCATACTGTTTTTCTACGAGTTGATATTTTATTTCAGGTCAAAATATGCTTGTAGATTTGGGAATTGATTATTTCAATTTCGTTTTATTCGCTTTATATTTCATATTCTGTGTTATACATGTTGCATTCTCCAATTTTAAACACCAATGTTTATATGCTCATGATTTTTTCTACACCATCTGTAAAAAAAGCACCTCGTAAAGTTACGCTGTTTCCAAATCAAATACATGTACACATATAATTTGTTTTCTACACATAGGACCGATAAATATAATCGAATAAATAAATATGATATATATATATAATGAATAAATATAATTCACTACCCTCATTGACGTGCTTCAAAACGACCTTTTCATTTACTAGATTTATTTTGATGTCATACACTTTTAATATGACATGCTCTGTTAAATACGTGTATATGGTTAATAAACAAATCAAAAATAAACAAATAAAAAAATGCCAAAAAGATCTTAACTGACATTTAAATATTGTTTTTCGGTAATCAGGACGGCTATTGTGATACTAAAAAAACAAAAAACAAAGTGCCTTATCTTTCTAGAATATTAAGATAAGGACGAATAGTCCATTCAGACAAAAAGGTCAACGGACAATAGCCAATCGAGGTGCCCCTACTCAAAGAATTCTTTTTCATGTGCCTTGGTCGCCTTGGTCAAATATTGACAAGTCCCTTCCACTTATGTTATTGTCGACCCGCCCTGATAGATCTAGTGCACTAAATGTCAGATGAGCAGCAAATGGATGGTCGAGGAAAATCGACATATTTTGTTACGAGAATCAGATAAGAGTATCATGCAAAGATTCGAAAATAAACAAACAAGGAAACATTGCATTATGCAGGGATTAAGCAAAATACCCTTATGGGAATAGTAATTAACGAATGGAAGGCATACTAGTTTGGTCAAGTTAAAAGATATTAGACTCTCTTGTAAGATTTGTTAATTGTACGTCGGAAAAGTAGAAGGTACTATACCGAGAGGCCGGGGGAGCCGAGAACCACCTGGGAGTAGAACATAAAGACCTGTGTAAGATTGCAAAATCAACCTCCGAGCTGGGAGAGGATAGTTCCTCCTTAATCAATACTGGTTACTTTTATCGACATTAAACTGTGCGAAATCCCACGGCCACCTTACCAAATATTAATAAATAAAGCTATATACAACTACTACCCTTAGATAGGATAGCTAGTTGTCCCCTTTTAAAATCAAACTACAAAAACTACCCAAAGACAATTCTCCCCACCCCTCGGGCAACTAAAGCCACATATAATTATTACAGATCTTGTAGATATGACTGGTTAGTAAGGTCCTAATTCAGCCATAATGTTACAAAGGTATAAGAAGGCCTATAGTTGTCTTGGGGTTGGTATAAAAAAAGAAGGTGCAATTGTCAGGGTTGGTTTTACTGGTGGGATATAGTTGTCCGAGGTTTGGGGATTTATTTTCCGGGGGTGGGGGGGGGGGGGGGGTTCGGATTATTCGGCAGTGTGAAAGTGGCTGTCAGGGCGTGGTAATTGTTACAGGAGGAGAGTGGTATCTATTGGTTATCATTCATAGAAATTGTACGTGGTGAGTGCCCGCTTTCTCCATTTCCATCATCTTAGACTTACTTTGCGCAATTTGTGCTCATAGGCAGATCCCACTTGGTTAATTCTATATCGCCTCTGTCAAGCCTTATTCAGAAACCTCACTTCAACGATTCAAGGTGCACTAGGCCGCGCTACGAAGGATAACTTTTCAGCCTCCTTCATATTGACATTAATGATAGTACTGTTGCAATCAACGCGAGAGCCATTATCCATTCTCTTTCGAACAAAACGGAATACCATTGAGATGGAAAAGCCCCGAAAATACCATAAGTATTACAGGTCCTTCAATTTGTCGGTCGCATGTTTAATCAACGACTCTCGCAAACATTCTCTTCACTGGGCATGAAAAGGACTACGTATGCCTTCCATTCTTTGTGGAAACTGAAGAGGCAAACATATTCACCGAGCCTCTGCCGAGTTCTGTCTCCGTGTTAGTGGCATCATCCGCACCCGGGAATGTGCGGGGGTGGGAAGGAAGGGAAGGGAGGGGGGGGGGGGGGGGGGAGACACGTCGACCCGAAGCATACCACTGCATGAACCCTAATACAGGCGGCGTCGTGATTTGCAGGGGTTAAATATCCCATTGATCCAATTCCCCCGCCGACACCACTGGTACTTTATGTTTAAGTAGAGTTTTCACGAGAAAAATACACTTACTAAAACCGAACACACCATAAACAATTAACACTTCTTTCATAGCTCATGTTCTTGTAATAATGTTTAGTTTTATCAGAATTCCCAGAAGTTCAATATTGCATGACAAAAGTAAAAGCCTCAAAACAAATGTTACACAAAAATACACTTACTAAAACCGAACACACCATAAACAATTGCCACTTCTTTCATAGCTCATGTTTTTGTAATAATGTTTAGTTTATCAGAATTCCCAGAAGTTCAATATTGCATGACAAAAGTAAAAGCCTTAAAACAAATATTACACAACCCCCCCCCCTCCCCCAAAAAGAAATAAAGCTAAACACCAACAGACCAACATCATTCTGAAAGGGAATCGTAGTACAACAATTATTAATGGTAACAAAAATTGACACGATAAAATAATAATTACGTAATATCATAATTATTTTCATGAGACTTTTCTTATTATATGGCAGTAAAAGTAAGAGTTGACGTTGATAAGAAAAAAAATGTTCATCCTCATAATGATCTTAAAAGGTGGTGTAATCAGCGATATCTATGATGTCATCGTTTAAGCATTGTAAAACAATTCCTCATGCAGTACGAAACCTAAAGTTCTTACATCACATACACGAGCAACTTCCCAAAGAAATCAAATGGTTAGTTTTTAAATATTTGCATAATAGGCCTACCATGCCGTCGATTTCACCTTGTTGATATTGTCTACTTTTATCGTACACGTCCTTTTCATTACCGTCCGACTCCACCCGCCCCCACCCGATGTTACATGTATAATACCCCGGACAGGGCGCTTCCTACAGTCACTTGTGCGACAGGTACCAACGTGGGTTGAACAGTTTTGCCCCCGTCTTAAGTTGCTACTAGTACAACGCCAATATCCATTGTGTTTTCGCTTCTATTGCCGGCGAATTAAACTTGAGAACTTTTTACCGGTACAGGACATAATCGGTAGCCTTGGGAGAGGAAAGTGGATATTTTCTGAAATATATTTTCTCTGGAATGTCGGATGAGTACAAAACTAGTTTTATCGGTAGCAGGTGAAAGGAACTCGTTCAAGATGGGCTGCAGGAAGGAGCTTTTACTATTGACCGTGGCACTCTTGCTATTGCTGTTGACCCCTGCATGTAAGTTTTATTACACTGTCTATCTTTTGAGATTATCCTACAAGTTTATCTATTATGGAGATGAATATTTAGAGCCCGTCGGTTGTAATTTGTATTTTTATTTGAGAGGGGGGGGGGCGGATTGCGAGGGAGTATTAATTGTGTTATTCATCCACGACCAAACACTCATAACCAGCCAAAACAGAGTTCTTTTCGGAAGGTCTTTGCATGTGATAACAAACCTTTGAAATATTAACAGCATTATCAACAACCATAATCGTGAAACATATGGAAATATCTAAAAACAAAACGAAAATAAAATGGTAAATTATCGAGAAATCAATAAACAATTGATTATTAGTACGAAACTTCATATCCTGATTAAATTCCTCATTTCTACTGTTTTAAGGAAACAAGTATTTTTTTGTCTTTCCAAATGAAATATGAGTATCTCAAGGCTTGTTATTTACTAAAACGTTAATTCCATATGCCTATGATTTTCGACCTGTTACAGAATAGCAAATTTCAAGTTAGCCGAAACACGTCATTTTGATTCATGGCTGAAAGTTTCAACTCTTATTAATTCTGGTTTTTCGTTAAAGGATATTCACAGATAACTAGGTCAAATACAATGAAAATTTCTTTAGATTTATATGCGATATCGTTCTTTTCGAACAATATACGCCGGTGTGTGCGAACTGGCCCGTGAAAATTGACCACTGCTCGAAATTTTCCTGAAGACTGTATGTATTAAATGTATATTTCGATTTATACGAAAAAGGGCGATTCTAGAGAAGCCACCCTCCTTGTTTTTCACCCTCTTCGAATTTGTCTTGCTTATAATTGAATTGAAGCGATGCACATGTAGAAAATAAATAAATAATCTGCAAGCCCCCATAAAGTTCCCCACCTCCAACCTTAAAACAATCTTCTGGAACTTAATATATTAAACTCGCACAGCTCTTACTCATATAAATTCACCTATCAACATTATTTTATGGAGGGAATATACTTTGTCAAGTAATTGATAAGAAAAAATATAAAAACATACGTTAACCAAATAATGGCAATCACAAGATCAACTTTAAAAAGGAAAGCAGCCTATGTTGTATATAATGCCAGACGATATTACTAGACATGTTATTGACGTCACATTTTGAAATATGATCTATACCCCGTCTTTACCGTTTGAACAGGTAGATCCATAAAACAAATACTGGCGCTTTCCAATAAAGCAAACACCTTAAAGAATTTATATACCCAGGTCGTAAATATATTCGATAGAAATTCTTTATATGAATGTAATGTATTTATGGAGGGGTATCGCCATAAATTGCTCTTTGTATTTACTTTAAGGTTACATTCAGGTATGTAAAAAGGATATGGCATCAATAACATTATTATATATTGTTTTGATCTGTGTTCATTTACCTTGAATAGTATAGAGATTTGTTCTTCCCTTTTAACGGATTTCATGATTTATGTTCGGGTTTTTCGCATACGCATTAAACGTAGTATATTTGTTCAAATAAATGTTAGGCTTGCACCCAGTTGATAAAAATCGCGTACTCGATCTTGAAAAACAAGACAGAGAAAACATATTGGAACCAGTGGGATTTGAACGTGCCATCTAGCGCTTGCGGGGCAGCGACTCTACCACCATGCCACCAGGAAACAAATACAGTCTCGGCTCTCCTGTCTCATTCTGAGTGCTTATCAATATCCATTAGTCCGCCATTAGGACAATATCTTTCATTTGTAACATTCAAAACAGTCGATTTATCTGTGAGGATAACATGTAGTGAATACCTGTGTAAATGTTATAAAAGAGAACATCACATGTCAATTAATTTTGTAAGGACTTCCTTTTCTCATTTAAATTTATTACGAAGATCTTTAGACCTGTTACATTTTTAACATTTGTTTGTTTATCATTAAAACAAAAAACAAACAAAAATTGTACAAACTGAAAAGAAACCAAACAATACTGGTGGATAACTTGAATGAAGTATAATGAGAGAGGGGTATTCTTAGTAGAGGTGTTGAGTCGATTGGTTTAAGCAATTGTCAATGACTTCAAGTTCAAGTTTATTTTGTTTAACATTTCACAAAAAAAGAATTCACATAAGTGACAAAATTAGAACATAATATGAAATATACTAAAAGTGTCACATTATATAATCAATTCTTTGAAAACACGTCGAAATTAATTGTATTGAAAAGAAGGTTATACAGGGTGAAATGTGAGGTACCTATTGAAAAACTCAGCTTGTAGATTATAGGTTCCCATAAATAAAACTAACATTTGATTGGAGTGGTTGCAATGGTGAAGGACGTAACAATAATAATAGGTGGGCAAGAAGGCCTTAACATAAGATGATATACAAAGTGAAACAAGCAAAAATATCAAATACAGCAAACAAATTAATTTGTTACCAAATAAATGTCACGATAGTCACTTTAAAATATTGAGGTCATTAAACGAGGTCATTGATCGAGGTCACTCGAGTGAGACAGTAGACATGAACAATCATGATACAGTAATATACAATAATATGTAGGCCGTAGCCCAGACACAATCCAAAGTTTCCAACATGCATTCAAATCCATGCACGTCTGCTCCCAGAGAGCCCCAAGGCACGCAAACACATTCACATGCGCCACGCCCCACGCATCCACCGCAGTGTCACCTGCAAAGGTCGTGGGTTCGATCCCCGACACGGCACTAATGTCTTTTGGCAATGCATTACTCTACTTTTGCCACTCCATACCCAGGGGAGAAAGTAATGGGGACCCGGTAGGATGACAAAAGTGTTAATATTGCTATATACCCTCACAGTGACTATAATTATAGTATGAATACTCCCCATGAAGTAGAGATGGCACACGTTGTTGAATCATGGATGAATCGAACCCTCAACCCTAAGATTGAGCGTCAATTGAATTAAGTAATCTATTCCCGACACATCCACTACATAATTGCATGGTTCCATATTGTATGAAGACACCCCAAAAAGAAAATCAGTTATCTCGTGGGCCTCTCTTTTCAAAGGCTTTTGGCTAAATACTGCTGCTGACTTTGAATCACGTCATACTGCGATGTAGATCGATCATTGGCACTTACACCATAGCAAAAGAAATCCTTTTTAAAAATATATCATTCAATAGATAGATTAAACTTTATGTACATCTTAAGGAGACTTTTCAAACGGCCTCTAGGTCAATAGCACACATATAGGCTTATTGTTAATTGTAGAGGGATAGGTGCGTCAACGGGATACCATTCATCAAATGCAATTGACTTTTTCCCACGCCATTTGACACAAAAGCAGACATTTGAATGAATCTTATTTTGGAAAGAACTTTATTTGCCAATAGCAAAACCATTTTGCTAGTGGTATCTGTAGTTGTATGAAATTCGCAGGTGATCTATATACGTGGCGAAGTCCGAATTTCCGGCACTCAAATTGACCACAAATAAACCATTATACATGTGTATAAATGAAGCAAATTAAATGTTATAACTCAATATATTTCCGGATATTTTAATGCTTTCTGCAAGTTAAAGATACTATGTCCCTTTTGCAGCCAACCTCAAATTCTGTAGAACTTTGCAGGAATCATGAATATGTCATGTATGTCCTATTCTGTGAAATTTAAACGTTAGCAGTGTCCTCATATTCAAATTATGCAAGAAAACTCGTTTACTCGCTAAACTTCACTGTTAGACACTATTGTCAGTATTGAGTGACTGACTGGTTTTTTCTTCTTCTTTGGTAATACCATACATAAAATGAGCTGTAAAGGATTTGTCTACTACAATAACCCACTTCTTGTAATGGCCGAAATTAAACTGATTGAATCTTTGCGCAGCATAAAACGTACGACCATGCGGTACAATGGTCTGAAAATCAAAACTATTACTTATTGGCTCTATAGCTCCTAAGTCGATTTGACAACTAATAGTCGTTTTTTTCCCACTTGAAGACATTTTTTTAAGGGGAGTTCTAACTTAGTATTATCTTTCAAATGCCATTAGAATTTAACCTTTTAATTTGTTTGGCCTGCAAAAGGGACATAGTACCTTTAAGGTATCATGATTTGAAAATAGAAGAATACAAAATATTGGGTACATTTTTCTTCAATCCAGAACTGAAAACAAGTCATTTTAGAATGCATCCTCCTTCAGTGATTGCTCACTAGGAAGTGGGTGGGGGTCGGGGGGGGGGGGGGTCGGAGAGGTTATGTTATCCCTCTGATTCTGTGCTTCACCGCCTTGTTACCCCCCCCCCCCCAATTCACTGTCACCACCACCACCACCATCAGTACGCCAGTATCAATGACTTTGCTTGTCCAGTGATATAACTAGCGTAAGATGCGGTCTCCTGCATTGTGTCAACTATGTGTTTCTTTTAAAGGTATTTTCTATAATGTTGAAAATAGCAGAAATTAAATTAAACAAACATACAAAAGAAACTTCTTATCTAGCGTTAACATTTGGGTGGCTCGTAATGGGCATAGAGAGGAGCTGGTGTATTCACTTCATTTGATGCCCGAAAGAAAAATAAATGACAACAAATTGCCACGGGGTATAACAATATTACAAACAGGGCCTACTTCGGCAAACCCAGGTATTAATTCTGCTGTCAATGTCTGAGTGGATCAATCTCATCATATTTTGGACACGCCCCTGGAGATATTTGCACGTGTCATTGCTCAATTCACTGAGGTATGCCGTCTGTATTCTTGTAACAATACATGGTCCAGATTAACCAATTTTACCAATTCGACTAAGAATTTTGTGAAAGGACGAGTCTAGTCAAAAGCTTATTTTGAGGTCAGAGTGAAGAAATAATAATAAAAACATGTCAGCTGTTTACCCAGGGTTGCCCCATCATTATGAAATAGCTGCTGAACCTCTTTACTTACAAAAGATTTCCCTCATTTGCGATAGCAGCTCCAACTTTCAACAATACAGCATTTGTTTTGTTCCGACCAAAGGCGTTTAAAAGAGTGACCGTTATTCAGTAACCCTTATGTATTACGGTTAAACAGTTCATAAATTCGGCTTCTCCACTTTAACTTGAGGGGGGGGGGGGCTCTTTCCAAAGACAACGCAACGAAAGGCTTGGTTTAATTATTTCTTGAACAATAATATTTGACTCGTCGTAAACTAATTTTCGAGTATAAATTCAAATAGAATATACTGATTTGACGTCATAGCGTGGGCGATGATGTTCAAGTTTTAATAAAAGTTTCACAAAGTCATCCTTAGGTTTTACGGACTTTAAGCGGCTTTGTGACCATACAAATCTCCCGGTAAACAAATAATGTAATGATGTAGGCTGAGTGGCCGACATTACATGAACGTTAAAATGAAGAAGAAACAAAATTAAAGAAAACCACATTCAGGATATAGGCTGGAGATTCAGTGATGTTAGTACACAATTTATTTTGACAAAAAAAAGTTATGTTGTTTGTTGCAGCGATGACGCAAAACATTGTGAAGAAGATAAATGTATTCCAAGAATGGAAAGTTTCCGGGTGCAAGCCACATTTAATATTCTCCACCCTCATAATTATTATGGAGAAAAAACTCTATTATTTCAATCATGGATTAAAGTGTGCCCACAAATGAGGAGCCTAATGAATAAAAGTACACATGTATAATGATTTGCGTCGAAGCATATTCATTCCTAGGGGGGGGGGGGGGGGGGGGGTCATCATTATTCAAAGAAAGTGAATGATATATAGTGACGCTTGAAGTTATAGATCTATAGATCCCTCTTGTGTCAATAACATGTATATTCTTCCCGCAAAAAAGGCGCAATAACGACAATTTCTGCGGTTGCGATACACTGTGTAATTTCTTCTTTTCAAAGGATTCATGGAGAATAAAAGTGGTAGACGAAAATCACTATTGTAGGAGTCTTAAATAAATAAACGCACGGATATGATGGAAGTGGCGCCATCTGACAAACAAACCCTTATAGCTTAAGGGGTGTTACAAATAACACTTACATACCTGGCCTCATACAACCGATTATGTCGTCTATTCCCACTTAGGGTACAAAACAAACATTTTGTTTCATTTCATTAAAGAGAACGTTTAAATTTCGATTAGGAATCATCCTTCATGTGTTTATTTAAACACGACCGATAGATCGCTTCGTTGGGATCATATTATTTACACGTCATTTTGCAGTAATTTCGTCGGTCTTATACAACTATAATAGGGACTTTTAGATTTACACGACGAGAGCGTGGACTGCCGCGTGTGACATTGTGTTAAGGCACTGGGCCGTGCCCGGCAGTGCCTTAAAAAGGACGTCACATTAACCTTAAAAGGATGTGACACGTGGCGGTCCACGTTCTCGTCGTGTAAATCTAAAAGTCCCTATTATCGAGTGCACACCCATATCAATACTAGTAATGTTGTCTGTTTTACGGCAGAAATGATAGTTATGTGTTATTTTTTCTTTTTGTAAGTTACACGGGAGATAAATAATGAGTCAAAAACCTAACTGTGTCATCATGATGAAAGATTCTATACGAGGAAAAGTTGAATCAAACTATTCATCACATGCTATCGAGTTATGGTCTCCTATTTGATCGTGTTAATTGTGATACGCCTTGAGCGAGACTAATAAAATAAAACTAGGCGTTGTGGCGTGCGCCTGTAATCCAGCTAAAAAATGGAAGTTACAAACTGATTCAGCCGAGGACGCAGGTTCGAAACTGAGTCACGTCTTTCGGATGGTGACGTTTAAAGGTCGGTCCCAGACGTAAATAATCATATCTGATTGATACACGTCTGTAAAAACCCAATACACACACACACACACATTCTCCATCGCACGATTTTGTATGCTCACTGTCATAGGTTCCTAACTTCATCTTTCGTGGCCGTATTTGATTTTGAGTGGAATTGATGTGTTATGTGATGTCTTAGTTGCAGGGGCGGCGATTTCTTTTCATGACCAGGGAGGGGACAAAATATTTACTTGTACATTTTGCAGGACATTATGCGAGGGAGCATAGAGACCGAGCGAGAAGATTTTTGCATTTTTGTTAGTCTAAACGCTGCACTCTTGGGCCATCCAGAGCCTGCATGAAAGTGTGGTGCACTTTTTTAAATTTCCGGGGTGGGGGACGATCCCCCTAAACAAAATGAGGGGGAGGGGACGTGCCCCCCGCCCCCTTACGGGGCACCATTGCCATGTTGCATGTATATATATATATATATATATATATATATATATATATATATATATAACACAATATGGTAAAACTTCTCTTTATTTTTCTTTTTAGAACATGTTCAAAGAAAACATACAATAATTGTTTCATTTACATAGTTTGAATGTTTATGTCACTGTTCTTCTTGTTGCTCTTATCTTAAATATGTTAAATATCTTCACTGTCTTTCCTTTATTTGTTCTTGTTTCTACATTATAACAGCTAAATCCCTCGTGGTCTACATGATAACGCTTTTCTCCTAATAAGCATCTATGTGATGTTCACGTTCTCTCTATCGTTGCTCCACAAGAACGAAATATTAAAAAGTTACAGAATCGCATTCTCATTGTTAAAGAAAATCTTGAGTTATTAGTTTTGACATTCAGTATGAACGCTGTTTTCATATGACACCAGTATGTGTGTAATATGAAGGTTAATTGATTGACTCGGTCATGATTTTTGAAAATGATTATTTTGGTTAGAATGCCAAGTAGATTATGTGATAAGATAAAATGAACAAATAGTATTAAATTGTATTTCCCAAGATTATGTGTTATTCTGAAGCGCAAGCGGAGTTGAAGGAAGTTGACAACTAAAATGTAAGCTTCATTGGTTTGAATCAAGGAGAAAGTATAGTTTGTAGGCCTGTAAAAGAGCAGGAACACGATTTTAACACGTTTTTAAAATGTTGTTTTGGATAATACCAGATTATTGCCGTACGTTAATATTCATTGGATTAACTGTACCCGCCATATTTGCTTTTGAAAGCTTAGAAAAAGTATTTTAGGATAGTATAAAGTCTGGAAACTATATGATTGGAAATCTAAAAACTGTATAAAAGTGAGCAGAATTAAATTAATGGGAATGTTTGAGTTGTTTGGTCACTTAAAACGTGTTATTTCTTCTCTGTAGTCTGTTATTGTGATTTTATGATACTTGTTCATGCGTATTTCATGATTTATTCTGTGTTTGAACATCATTACTTTGGATGCACCAACACACATAAATATATTTTAAGCACTTTTCCTACATTGAAAGCCAAAGTGATATCGACTGTGAAACTGCATTTAATTAGCTTTATACATGTTATCTAACTCCAGATATATAAAATGTGACGTCATCATGTGACGTCATCATGCAAACAACAGCATGATGAGCAACTCTATTTTCTTGTTAACCGTATTCGACTCTCGGACAAGCCCCGGGGCATCCTGGTTCTGAATAATGCAACCTTCATATTTAATACAAACTGATGTTTAATATAAGAACACAGCGTTCATAATGTCAAAACAATAACTCAAAACTTTCTTTCACAATGTGAATACGTGTCTGGAAGCAACGTTGCTAAAGATTCCAAAGAATAACTTTAAGTGTTGTAGTAACTTTAACTCAGTATACAGATGTTCATAGCCTGCTTTGGAACAGCAACTAAAACTATCAAACTTTTAGTAAACTTAAGAATTTGTAATATCAAAATTATCATAAATAAAATGAACATGTTTGCGATAATACACTTATACATAATTAAATTTCCAATTTATTCATATACTTGTAGCTGTATACAATTATTATGCCTTAGACACAATATCATCTGAAACTATAAGCCAGTTCACGGTTGCAGTCTGAGCATGAGCAGATAAAGGTCATTGCAGAACAAATTTTGAAATACACGGAGACGAAATACTGGATACGTGTTCATGAAAGTTATGTAACATTATTCATTCATGCACATTCAGTGCCATCCATGATACACAGGTGGAAGTATTCTTTGAAAAGGGGAAACAAAGGCTATTTATATAGCACCTCCATCGCTGTAGGAGTGATTATGTCAAAATGTAAAAAGTGGGACCTCTTCATGTTTTTAAGATCTGTGGATATTCGGGGTCATTGCAGTAATGTGCTAACCGTGAACTGGTCTATTTATGTTGCTGTTAGTTCAATAACGCTATATAGAAATCAGTTAATTTTGACAATTATCACCAACTCAGTAATACTTTCTTGATATAAAGTTTAATCAAGGAAATTAAGTGACTTCTCTCTTTCATAATAACTAATTTAGTTTCCCCATTATTCCTATATCATGTGTATATTCTTCTTTAAAAAAGATAAATTGCCAACTTCAGGCACTTGTATTGAATAACGATTCTGCCAAGTGTATCGGTTAAACCTTACATACAGCCTTATATAATCCAAACCAGTATTTTATGCAAATTAACCACTTATGTATATTCCCTCTAAGCTTTAATTTGTTTGCTTTTCGAAAGGATGAAAAGCAAGTTAAACAGCCACTCCTTACACGTATCTTACTATTCAGTTTTGTACCAAGTGTCCTGAATTGAATTTTCTCCGACTATTCTAACTTTTCACTGGTTGTTTACAGTTTTCTTTAGAGTCCCATTCCTGCAAAACCCCTTCAAACAACGAGGCCTTTGTTGCTGAATTCAACGCAAACTAATCTGACGGTCAGCAGAGCTTTTCTTTTGTGAAAGTTCAAATATTATTTGCAAGTCTACACGAATTTTAAATAATTTACTTTTGAGGCTAGCTTTTCCAATTTACATCATCTCTGTCACGTAATGCCCCCTCCACTACTTGTGTAACTGATACATAATAACAGTATATAACACATCCCGCTACGAAAAGTCGAATCATTTGATATCAATGAAATAGCCGTTATACAATTTCCCCTGTTTTTTCTATTAAAATAAAAATGTATACGCTTTTTAAAGAAAATATAAATAAAAGGGATGATCATGAAAACCAACAGTTACACATAATGATGAGGATTATAATAATAATGATGATTATGAAATAAAAATAATGTTATCATTATTATTTGTGTTGTTATTATCATTATTTTTTATTATTTTATCATTATTATTATTATCATTATTATCATCATCATTTTTATATAAATAATCACTACATTAAACGTAAGTTACGCGTGAAAATTTGTGACATAATAAAAAGTGTTGGATATAAAGGATGAAACTTCTCTTCTTCACCATTACCATGGTTACACTGGCTTTAGTCAAGCTAAAGGCTTTCATTAGATACACTTCCTACCAGGTAGGCCTATCTATTTATTCCCTCTGGGCTGAGAGTAGCATATATGGATTAATGTAAAGGAAAGGACACTACTACGACTGGGACTACAATCGCGAAATTTTAGTCTATCCCATGACATCTCAAAAATATTAGCACATCATTTCTTTAAACGTTGAATATGGTTAAACAGTTCATAAATTCGGCTTCTCCACTTTAACTTGAGGGGGGGGGGGGGCTCTTTCCAAAGACAACGCAACGAAAGGCTGGGTTTAATTATTTCTTGAACAATAATATTTGACTCGTCGTAAACTAATTTCCGAGTATAAATTCAAATAGAATAAACTGCTGTGACGTCATAGCGTGGGCGATGATGTTAAAGTTTTAATAAAAGTTTCACAAAGTCATCCTTCGGTTTTACGGACTTTGAGCGGCTTTGTGACCATACAAATCTCCCGGTGAACAAATAATGTAATGATATAGGCTGAGTGGCCGACATTACATGAACGTTAAAATGAAGAAGAAACAAAATTAAAGAAAACCACATTCAGGATATAGGCTGCAGATTCAGTGATGTTTGTACACAATTTATTTTGATAAAAAAAGTTATGTTGTTTGTTGCAGCGATGACGCAAAACATTGTGAACAAGATAAATGTATTCCAAGAAAGGAAAGTTTCCGGGTGCAATGTGCACTATCTCTAAAAAGTGAAAATGCTAAGATTATTTTGGCAACTTTGGACCGCGTGCTTTCTTGCTACATTGTCGAATAGAATAAACTCCATGGAAGCAACATGAAGCGAACTCATCTCATCAAAATAAAAAGTAATATATAAAAAGGTGAGTCGATGGCGTATCGACTGATCGAAAACTTTATACACAGAGAGCCCAATGTAAATGATATATTGAGATAACAACATTACATCAAAATGTAATTTCTTTTAAAAAATAGATACAAAGTAGTCTTCCATGATCAAGTATATATCTTACTGGAAAAAGAGAAAGAAATATTTTTCAAGAGCTATAACTGCTTCTATTTTTGGATACATGTGAAATATATACAATAGGTGACTAGGCGTTGTGGCGTGCGCCTGTAATCCAGCTAACAGTGGAAGTTACAAACTGATTCAGCCGAGGACGCAGGTTCGAAACTGAGTCACGTCTTTCGGATGGTGACGTTAAAAGTCGGTCCCCAGACGTAAATAATCATATCTGATTGATACACGTCTGTAAAAACCCAATTACACACACACACTGGTATTGACATGCAACGTATGACTTTTGATGGGATAAAGTCCTCATGGCATAACAATGATTGCACGTCCTAACATGATATTTTATGAGCATGAATTGTACTTTTAGACCCAAATTGAGTAATATGTGTCCGCGTGTGTATTGTTGGTGTGTGTCTGTGTGTGTTTACTTGTATATACATGAATACACGTAGGCTTATATGGAGCGAGAGAGAGGGAGAGAGAGAGAGAGAGAGAGAACTATATATTGTTGAATTTCCACTTGAATTTAAATTGAACAAAAATGGTTATGAATGAAAGGGAAATATCAACCTACTGACATTTTACAAAACAAAAAACGCAGATATTTACATCATTCTTATCAAGGAGGCAATAAATTTATCATATTCAAGGAAAAGACACATTTTTATGTAGCTTATTATAAATTCCAAAAATCATCTCCAATATTTGTACACTGCATCTATTTGGATGGAGGGGCGCATAATGAACTCTACGAGATATTTGAATCAAACTGCGTCACTTAAAAAAAAGGTAGAACAATCGTGAGTGAACAAATTATTTATATTTGTACCGGACAAATCAAACAATATCCCATTAATAAAAACACATTGTATTGATGTGAATGTTCTTACCGAAAACATGCCCTTTGGAATGTTTACCATAGAGAACGGTTGAGTTTACATTCGTTGATTCATTTATTTCACTTGTGCCATGACTGTACTCGGTAAACCTCCAGACAGAGATAGACAGGGAACCAGGTTCATCTTTAGTAGAACAGACAAAAGTATAACATGTTAAAGAATGAGAAGGATACGAAGCGAAATGAGTAGAAATAAGAGGGAAGGACAAGGAGGAGAAAATAAAAGGACGTAGGAAGATGATGACAAAACCCTCTCTAGCTCTCCTTCTCGTAATCTACAATAACGTGCAGACCAGATAAATCTTAAATTTAGGGAATTTTCTAAAAAGAACCCTTTTCAAATAAATAGTTTTTTGCTATTCGGTAACCAGATACCCTGAATATCGTCGAAAGTGATCAGTGCTCAGTGGCTGCCGGGCTCACGATCAATTGGGCAAAACGAATTTCCGTTTCGGTTCAATAAAATTTGGAGTGGACTATTAGGCTATTATTATTATTATTATTATTATTATTATTATTATTTAAAATGTGTAAACCTATACTTTAGTGAAAAGGAGAGATACGTCAATATAATTATGTTCAGCTACTGATACTGATTCAAATCAACCAAATTTAATGGTGACCCCGAGAACGGGGGGGGGGGGGGTGTTTCACTAAGCCCAAAATCGATCTAAAAATCGATTTGATCAATTTTGAGGGCCTAAAATTGATTTCGATTTTAGGAGCTGTTTCACTAAATAAATAAAATCGATTTTAGTTGATGAAACACCCCCCCCCGGATGTCGAACGGAGTAGTCTTTCTGATATACATGTAAAAAATGTTTGGAATAATGTCGAAAATAATCAAAAGGAAAATAATTACTTTAATCCAGGGAAGTGCAAGAGAGATTATATACCCAACATCAAACTCTTAGGCGTACCTGAAACAAACCATCTCCATATACATATTCATGTTTAAATAGATAGCCTTAAGTAAATGCCGTTCAAAAGGAGCCTATTCTGTTGGAAAGTATTTTGGAATTCAATGAATCTTGTCCTACATGATATGGACAAGAACGGTTATGAGAAATGACTTTCCCACTGCGCATGGGTAGTACAGATTGACGATCATATACAAATTAAAAACGTCATGTCAATGTCTTATGATTTTCCTTTATTTGTCCATATGTTATTGAATTTGCATTTATTTACTATTCGTTGTAATTATACTGGTTATTCATTTATATTCGATGCACACTCCGATCATAATTACTATTTAATTACACTTTTGAACTGTTCCTTGTTTGTCCCCGCTCTGTTAGACTTTCAATATTGTATTACCCTCTGGATTCTGGAACCTTAAACCCACAAGCTATGCTTTCACCTTAGCAGACTCCTTCGTGTCCTCATTTCCAGCTTTAAATGCATTGTTTAACAATGTTTCCAGTTTTAAAAATCTGAGATGCTTGGCCCTACGTTATATCAGTGCCTATGATCTGGTGTAATATTGAAGCCCTAACATAAAAATTGCGCTTCAAAATGATCATGAAGTGCTTCAAAAAAGTAAAAATCTTTGAGTGGCCAGTTTTACCATACTCATTTCCCCCAATAGATTGTAGTGCTATAAACAACCTTTGGGAAAACGGTTTTTGAAATGTCGATTTCCAATCATAAATATCTTGATAATCAGACAGGCGATCGGCTTGTAAAATTCATGGGATTCCTGACTGACCCAAAGGTTTACAATCATGATTGCAGCATGAGCTAAATTCAGGATTTTATTTAGAATATGAGGCAAAGATACACGTACTCATTTGCAACTTTAAACCACTCCTTATTTTACAAGTACTAGTAACTGCAATCATACCAAAGTGATATAATATATATATAGTTCATTACTTGTGTTTATTGAAAACACATATGTATTATTATAATCATTATTATTTGTCTTGTAACCATAACTGACAATGTGTAAAGTGAAATGTGAAATAGGAAAAAAAAAAGAACGCTTTTTAAATTCTAGTTGTGCCATTTTGTCTACTTTTTAACAACATTTTATTTCATTTTTGTTTAATTCATATTTTTTTCTACAGGCTCAGCGCAAAGCTGTGAGGGAGTGAGCTGTCAGTTCGGAGAATGCATCGACGGGATATGTGTTTGCAACCCGGGCTACACCGGGGAAAGCTGCACGTCAGGTAGGCTATCACGTCAACAAATCCCACCAACCAAAATCAAACAATGCATGCAAATATAAAGACAAAGCATCGGCCACTTCCAAAGTATAAGGACTGACTAGGCAAACGAAAGTAGGCCACGTACAATTGCTATACACGGTATAACTCCTTAGATTCAGAAGTTACAGTAAATTTGTTTAAATTTCCACGGTCGTTATTCTCCCCCATATAGGCCTAATATAATGATGATGACCTTTCTTACTACTTGATCAACGAGTATAATAAGATCTGTCTGGAAAAACATGTGTATCCTGTAACTAAGATTGTAATAATCCTTGTCCAGTATAATGCAATATTTTAAGGAACGTATCATAACCAATTTAGTCTGCTGTAACCCAAGGTCTGTTTTCACTCAATCATTGAATATTATCATAATGACACATTCACATTCACACAATGACATTTAAAGGCTCAATATTGAAGATGAAGATGCAAAATCCATATCTCATCGATTGATTGTGAAAAATTGTGCTTATTGCCTTGTTAAATATAATATAAACGTAAGCGAAGACGCGTGAATTTGCCTCACGATAGTATTTGGATATAGGAGCAGTGACGTTTCTATAGGGAAAATGGCACCGGGTCAAACAACGAATTGCCCCTCGGCCCCCCTACTAAACTTATGAGGTCAAAAATAGAAATCAAATGTCGCGCTTTTTCATAACGTGAAAGTTATATTTAATATATTAAACCCGAGAATGGTAATCACAGTTTGAATAACAGTTAAAGCGTGGTAGCAAAGCGACAAAGCAGTAGATATGTTTTAAAATTCCATCCTATGAAGAGACGCAATTTCTTGTGTAATCTACGTACAAACTTGTTTAAAGTAAATTAATGTATTATTCTTATTATAGAATTTATAAGAAATAAAAATTATATGACTTCTTTTATCTTCAAGTGACAAATTTAACTAGCTTTATTTGAGGGACATAGCTATCATTTAGCTAGCCCATTAAAATTTAGGATATTTGGGTGCAAAATTCAACAAAATCCTGACGAAACTAACATGCTTGAAAGCAACGCTTAGAGCCTTACAAGGGAAGCCCTTTAAAGACGCTTGTTATGCAAAATATACCATTTTTGGTGCGAAACTACCAGATCCTAGAGAGTTATATGCGATAGAGCAGAGCGAATGAACTGTAGAAAATTTTCGAATTTTTAACCCTTCTAAAGCACACTTTTCTTTTGCTTTTTACCCTGAAATGGGGCGCATATAACCTTTTATAGGAACGGTAATTTACCTTCCTTTTTCTTCTCTTTCTCTTTCGTTCTTTTGCGTCCCCCTGCCTCCAAGTGCCGCCCGGGGTTAGTTCGCCCTCTGTACCCCCTTTATTTACCACTGGGTAGGAGTATCCATATTACCTCTTAACTTTCTTTATCCGTTTTATCCATGAAATTCAAATTCGAGTTAAAGGGCAGCTGATTTCAGATGAATAAATAATTGATTCATTCTTTTTTTGTCTTTCAGATCTCGACGAGTGCTTATCAAATCCTTGTATGAATAACGCGACATGTGTTAACCTCTTCAATCAATTCTTCTGTGACTGTCCGCAAGGGTTCGACGGAGAGACATGCCAAAATGGTAAGAGGGGGGGGGGGGGGATTCATTACAGTTAGGGCAATTTTGTTTGTTTGTTTGATGTTTTTTTTCACGATGGTATACTTCAGCCAATGGCTGTTCTTCAGCATAGCGGTGCATATAAAAAGCAATCACAATTTTACAAAGAAACATACATTATAGATTTTCATGATTTACATACTAGCTAAGTTAAATAAAACATACACATAATACAAATAGGTTAGAAGGCTAGAAATCCAAACAAGCCCTAATTGTACTGTACCTTACAAACCACATGCACCTAAGACTTTTAAATTATATCTGATGATTGTATTAATTGCCCTACTAGAGCTTGTATCAGACCAAATATAAAATGAAAAGATACAGTAACGTCAATATAATGTAAAGAAGAAGGGGAGGAGGTGCAGGAGGAGGAGGAGGAGGAGGAGGAGGAGGAGGAAGAAGCGGAAGAAGAGGATGATGATGATGAGTAGGAGGAGGAGGAGGAGGAGAAGGAGGGGGAGGAGCTAGAGGAGGAGGAGGAGGAGGAGGGGGAGGATGAGGAGGAGCAAGAGGAGGAGGAGGAGGAGCAAGAGGAGGAGGAGGAGGAGGAGGAGAAGGAGGAGGAGGAGAAGAAGGAGGAGGAGAATGAGGAGGAGAAGGAGGAGGAGGAAGGCATTACAATAACAAATAACAAAATAACGTTGAGCTGTTATGTCCTGATAATCTTACAGAGACCGGTCCATGTCGGAACAAGCCATGTGTGAACGGACTTTGCACTAATCAGTTTGGAGGAGGGGAAGCTTTCTACACGTGTGAATGTTACCCTGGTTGGGAAGGTGATAACTGCGAAACAGGTACGCTCACTAAAATATTTAATCATACTATTGCCAATAAAGTTGGAATAATATTCCTTACCCCTTTTTATGAAATAATCGTGACAATATGGTTTATTCTTGATCGATATAAGATGTAAACTTTATTCATCAAGAACAAACCATATTGTCACGATCATTACATGAAAAGAGGTAAAAAACTGTTCCAACTTTATGGGCAACAGTGTTTTATGCTCGGAAAACGAAAGAAAATAATAAGGGATTCGTGTGTGTATTCCATGCAATATTTCATCAATTTGTTATTAAAGCGCAATAAAAATAGTTGTAAAGTATACAATTCACTTCACTTTTTGTTAAAACATGTTAACAGCTGAACACACAATAATTATTGACAACAAATCTAGGTTGGATTCCATACTGATAGAAAGTGAAGTTCACTCATATTCTAAAGTGAAAGCAAATCTTGAAGCGAATTGAAATTTAGCTACCTCATAGCCTCAACAAGTAAGATAAGACAAAAATGACCACATCATAATCATGAATGGGGACTGTAACTTCTTGAGCTCTCAGCTTCACACATTAAAATCAACGAATGGATGCAGCTTGCGTAGTATATATACTACGGAAGTATACCCAGCAATGCAGAGTGCATTATCTCTGTATTCGAGGTCTGTGGCACTTAAACACGCATCGTCTGCTTGCATTTGTTTTTATTTCTTTCTAGATATCAACGAATGCATCGTCTTGGGATTCCCTTGTCAGAATGGAGCAGAATGTAACAATCTCGAGAATGCATATTCGTGCAATTGTTCATCAGGCTGGACTGGATTCAACTGCACAGAAGGTGAATTGTTTTCGATCGTTTATAAACCCCCATTCGTTAAGTGTGTGAATGCTCATGTACAGTCCCATACGTTATTTTTTAGCGTTATGTGACATATGATAATTATGGTTATATAAATATATTGTTGAAATTAAATGTATGCATATTTATGGATGAGAGAAAATTAGCAATTGAGAGACAGTGTATTGTTAGAGATTATTATTGCACAATGCATTGTATTTATTATCATTTGTTGTTGCTGCGCAGTTGATGAAACTAAAGCCTTGCACCTGGAATAACACCAGTTTACCGTTAAGGGCGCCATTTTACAAGTAAACAAACCAAATGACCTAGAGGTCAGTGGTTTATGCGTAAATTGCACCATGTAAATTATGATGACATCACTGCATGCGCGCTGCGTTGTGTGCTCACATCATAATGTGCATAGGCGCAATCTTTATTTACGCATAAACCAGTGACCTCTAGAGACTAGAGGTTGTAGGAATATGAGTGTGAGGTATTGTGAATGGATATTTGAAAGCGTGTTCACTCGTCACACAACATAACTCTTATTTTTATTTAGCTACGAGGAAACAAGGTTGCACTGACAATAAAATACATGAAAGAAAGTATTCCCTTTTCGTTAGTTTATTGGGTACTGATGAGGCTGGCCGTACACTTGCAAAGTGTAGCCAAGCACAAGCCGAAGAATCGGAATGAAAATGCTTAAATGGTAAATGTGAATATTGCACGGAGATTACATAATGATCAATGATGATAATGAACATGAATAAATGCGATGTACATAAATAGAGCTTACGACAATAGTAGAAATGAAGTCGAAAGTCCAATGAAGATGAAGAGAGATGAAAACGAAAGAAGGGGCTCACGCGATGATGTGCGGAGGCTGATGGCAGAAACGCGACTTCGTTGACGTGGTTGAAGAATTGGAAGAACGCGATGTCGTCGCCGATGATGATGATGAATGTAGATGGAGCTCTCGGGCGAGAATAGAAGAGAAGAGAAGAGATGTGTGATGCTCGATGACGAAAGCAGTGAGTCACTTGATGTCGGAGGCCAAGGAAGAAAATGCAGACATCAAAGCCGGTAGTGGTGCTGAGCAGTGAGTCGCGCGATTGATGAGCCGAACTTTGATGATGAATGTTTAGATGAGCTGCGGTGAGTCGAGCTCATGTGAGTGAAAGACTACCGGTGAAGAAACTGGCAGCTCCCAGCGGATAACCAAGCACCATATATGTCGGATCTTGATTTAATTGTTCCACTGGAAGACTGCAGCCCGATGAACACGGCAGAGAAAGTGAAGATGTGCCGATAGAAGTGATAGGCACAGTAGAATCAAGCCCGGAGAGGAAATCATGCAGAGACGTGTTGACTCAACTGAGATGTAAGCAGGAGTTGTTGACTCGACCGAGGTGTAGGCGGGAGTGGAGAACAACCTCGTGGAGTTGAAAATACGCGGGGTGAACAGTGCGGAACCACGATGCGCGATTGGAAAGAAATACACACGTGGCCCGAATAATGAATATAAATAAGTACCGTGATGGAAAAATACTGATGACATGAATGTACGGTAAAAGTAGGGCGAATGTAAGAGCCGCTACAAGGTCATTTGGTTTGCTTACTCGTAAATTAAAATGGCGCCCATTTCTGCGCATGCACACTGTTGTAACCGTATACATGTGTATTGTCAAACCATAGTATCAATAAATCTTCTTTAATCTAATTCAAAATTTCATCACCATAACTGGGCGCAAGTTCAAAACTGTTACCATACTATGGACCTGTGACCATGAGATACCTACTATAAAATAATCCAAATCTATTAAACCTTCAACAATTGTTCGAATAGTGATCATTGTTTAAAAGTCAATTTCTTTCTTATACCTGTTTCGTGTCAATTTAAAGAAAATATTTAGGTAGCATTTTTTCCTAGGAACAAAGACATTATAATATACACTTTATCACAGGTTTCACAGCAAATCATTGCACAATACAAGTGCATACTGAAGGTGTGTTTCGGGCGGGCGGGCGCGTCTGCATGAAGTTAACGACTGTAACAATGAACATCATCATCATAATGTGAATTACTTTCACGAATTTAATGAGGATCTGATATTACTAGAGGTCAACCACAGCTGATATTAACAAAGCCCAACATTATTTGGGTAGTTCTGTGAATGTGTGTACATGTATGCTCATGTTACTGACACTGACTGGGAAGATCCACTTCTTGGCATACTACTTCACGATATTTAGGTCCAAATCCTGAAATGCCAAAGGAAATTACACAGTAATTCGTTCCTGCTTTCACGAAGTGACGGTAGTGAGGAAAATCTGCACGCAAATTGTATGCGATTTTCATTCACTAACGTCACTTCGTGAAAATAGGGACGAATTTATGAGTAGCCGAAACACGTGTGAAAATAGTGGTATGAGCAAGGCATTTGTGATTTTATGAAGAAATAAGGAAATACTTAACTCTGTAACTTATGCAGTAGAACGTCTCATTTTGTTGAACGCATTGTCTTCTTCTTTTCCACCTCCATAGACTAAATGCTCACAATTGCTTATGCATGCAAGTATATACTTGCAATTAATGAATGCTTCTCTATTTCATTATACAGCCCATTTTTTACAAAATGTATACCGCTGTACAGAATGATCAACAGCGGTTTAAAAGATAATTAGAACGCATTGAGTAGCCCAAGGAGAGAGGGGAGCCAATTGAAAATTTAGTAATACCGTGTAATAATTGATATCCTGAATAACATTGAAGAGTAGATTGTAAAGGCAAAAATGAAAAAAATTCAGTCTGATCAAGTACGGTAAGTCAACATCGAAAACACATCGGAACCAATTTCTGTATCGTTTCATTTCTCCAGAATGTCATGCTTTCTTTGGAACTTTAGGTGTTCAGTTAATTGAGATCCCAGATATGACCTTGTGGCTGGGCACAAGGTTATCCTAAATGACCATGTACACACATGAACCAAAGAAATTACAAGGAAAGTACAATTTCTTTCCAAGCTGTGTCACAATTTCTCCTTTGAATGTTGTAATGAATTTCATACATGGAGATACTTAGGGAATATTCAACATGTTCAACTCGTAGGTAATTAACATGAACCGAAATAAAATATTGATGATTTGTGCAACTATTCACAGTTATGAAAAGTCGAACTGTGGAGCTAAGCAAATACAGCTCCCTGCATGTGCCAAACACAAAATTAAACAACAATCTCATTATAGATGAGGTACGTAGTACTCGGTGATGACCTTTACTTTCAATACAAACAAAGTTGAAGTTGAAATTCAGGATTGATGATCTATGTGTAATCACTCATCGTTTTGCATCACTTACAGATTTCAATGAGTGTTTGAGTATTCCGTGTGAGAATGGTGCTACCTGTATGAACCTGCGAGATAGTTTCAACTGCACATGCCCTACACAATGGACTGGAACTCAATGTGAAATAGGTAAATGATGGTGATGATCAATCAGTGTTTACATGTATACAAGAATGCTTTGTCAAATGGGGATGCACATTGTAAGAGTTTGCGAGCAACTATAGCAATATAAATGACTCTCCAACTCTAATATAGCATGGGTTTATACAACAAATACTCCAGCAGTAATTACTCCATGGCCAATTTGCATCTCAAATCAGCTTTGTCAGCTTCAGCCTTGGACCAAACGCTGTACCTAACCTCAAACCCTAACACAAACCTAACCTAAAAGGCGTCTTTCCAAATTAAACAAAAACTGGCACATTGTCCAGTGAAATCTTTGGTTCTGAACATTTGTGACACTATCTTATTCTAAATTAAGAAATGAAAAAAAAGGGGAAAAAAGTGTTGATCTTTACTGTTAATTTTCAAACTACAAATTATCTCATGGATTTGGTCAAAGCATATTATAGATACATATTATTTTGCTGTTGAGTGTTGGTAAACAAACGAAATTACTGTGTTCTTTGTAAGAGCCAGTCGAGAGCAGTAGGAAACTCCAGTATAATGGTTCACCTGCACATCCCAATCAGGTATACTGGGTTGAGAGACCACTTAAGAGTTATAGTGGTCCCCTCCCCCCCGGCACAGGGGATACCAAATACCTGTCGATAATGACAACAATGATAGTAATAGTGGAAAATAATAATCATACCGGTAATAATAATAAGAAGAAGAAGGCGATAATAAAGACACAATAAAATAATAATATAAATCAGCATAATGCCAAACCTTTCTCTCAAATTTTTCTCTTTAGAAAAAAATGCCTGTATTGACACTCCCTGTCTAAATGGAGGTACCTGTAACAACTACTACGACTACTACACATGCACCTGTCCAGCACACTTCCTGGGCGCAAACTGTCAAGATGGTGAGTTGTTTGATATTCAATACATTCCTAATATAATTTACAGAACTGACAATCTGTCTTTTTCAATGGAAGATGAATTTGTGGTCTGGTGGATATGTCACCGGACTGCGGATCACATGGTTCATGGTTCGAGTCCCAGCACGGCACTAATGTCATTCGGCAAAACATAAGTCTGCATTTGCCACTCTCCATCCAGGTGATAAATGGGTAGCTCATAGGATAGGAATGTTAATGTGGTTGGATTGGCATGTGCGCACTTGTAAAATGGCGCCTGGTCGGAATACTCCCCAGAGAGTTGAGTGTGTGCACCATCATGTGCAGATCAGCAATTGAATCCAATGACTGGGAGATTAATAATTACAATGAAACGCTGTTATAAATGTCGTACTGAGCACTGGGCAAATGTGACTATTATTATTATATAGAACCTTAATTTTATTCCATTGACTACCAAATTCTTCCTTAGCTTAATGCATTATCCACCTAGTTCTTTTAAGCAGCAGATTAATAATTTTAAGCCTATACTGATGAAAACTGTTTGCCTCTACAATGCCAAGTGGAAGGATTTGTCAAGTCATAAAAGATATTTACTGACTTTTTGTGAATAGTATAGAGCAACAATGAAATTAATAGCTCTGAGATAAATTATCAATCTGTTTTTCCTTACCTTGACTATATTCACTTAGAATATGTATTTGTTTAAGGTAGAAAACAAACACATATGCATACAGTACACGCCGAAAATCTCCGCAACACGATATACACGATTAAAAATTTACACGATTCGACTGCTCGCGGGAATCGTGTAACCATTTATTTTTACACGATTCGTTTTTTGCCAATGAAGCGAAATTTGAATCGTGTAAACGTGTAATCGTGTAAAATTACACGATTCCTCAATTCAGGTCGAATCGTGTAATCGTGTAATCTGCCCGCCGAAAATCTCCGCAACACGATTACACGATTCAAAATTTACACGATTCGATTGCTCGCTGGAATTGTGTTACAATTTATTTTCAGTGGTGATGGTGACCAGGTTAAGGACGTCTAGTTCAGTAAAGGCAAGAAGTTACTTCTTGGTTGAACGAGGACAACGTGGACGATACGAGGGGATAGCGAAGATTACGCTTTCTTTCTCTTGTATATATTTTTAATTGCAGTGTCTTGTCTCTAGTTTTATTATAGAATGTTTGAAAGTTAAAAAAATCAGTCCACTTCCCGAAAAGCACTCTCGGATTTAATCCTCGGTGAGAAAAAAGAAAAAAGCGATGAACGACTAAGGAAGGGGGCAATTTTGTTTTTTTTATTCAATCATTATCCATTTTACAAACCTGGTTTGTAAAAATGCGTCATATGACGCCCGAAAACCAAGGTTTGTCGACAAACCTCCTTTGTGAATTCGGGCCTTAGACTTTGATCACTTATTGCTTTTTTAGCGTTCCTCATTTTCGTAAATTACCTTTTACAACATTGCATTATTCAGCTATATGTATAAAGAGCTACGGTCAAGGCTTAAGGGCACACTTCCTGTCACATACAAAAGAAGCTTACTCTGAATGTGGCCTGCCATTGACCCTCGCCGGGGACAAAGGCCGTTGCCCTAGCTACAGGCAGAGATCCTTACATAATACCTATTGTTCAGGGGGTTCCCCTTGAACATAGGATCCCCCTGAACAATAGGTATTACATGTACGTAAGTATGTAAGCCACTGGCTACAGAGTGTAGGGAACAGTTGCAAGCCGCGAATGAATAGAATAAGTGAATGGCCAACTGTCTTTGAGTTACGTTTAGCTAGCGGCACAGTGTCCCCCCACTTTTTCAAGTTCCCCCAAAGTGCCCCTTTGTATGTAGGAAAAGTACCTATTTTACTTTGACAAGTGTCCCTATTAATTTGTAAAAGTGCCCCTTCCCCTTTTCAACTCTGATAAGTGCTCCTTTTCTTTTGACACACACACCCCTTTTCCTTCGACGAGTTCCTATTTTCCTTTACAATAAGTGTCCATTTTCCATTCTCATTAGTGTCCTTTTAATCTGTAGTAAGTATCCCTCTTTAAGTACGAGAAGTGCCCCTCTTCACTTTTGATAAATGCCCCCATCAACTCCGATAAATGCCCCTATTAAAATCTGATCGGTGCCCCTTTTCTTTCAACTAAAGCTTTTTTTTATCTCTCTCTCTCACTCTCTCTCTTTCTTTCAATATCTTTCCATTCCCCCATATCTTTATCGCCTCTCTTTCCCTCATTATGTTCCCCTCTTACCTTATTAATTTGTCTCTTTTCCTCTCCGTTTCATAGCCTTCTCATTTCTGTTAATTTTACTAGGTTTCGCCCTTCTTTTTTTATCACTCTATTTCACTCTTTCTTTTCTTCCGGTCAACTTTTTAGTTTTCCCTAATTTTTTCTCTCTTTTTTTCTGTTTATCTTTATCGTGCCTTTCAACCCTCATTTTGCTTTTATATGTTCCCTTCTCCTCGTAGCTATCTTTTTTCCTTTACTATTTCATCTACCATGTCTTCCTGTTTCTGACGTTTTCCTACCTTATCTCACGGATTAGTATACTATACATGTTAGTGGAAAGTGCTGAGGTTTATACACGAATATAAAGTACAGTAATTAACTGATGTACACTGAAGGTAAGTTGTGTATAAAGCAATTGGTGTAAGCAGGATAAGATTTAACGATTGTTGCAGCTTGTCGCATCGTTATAACAATTCCCTTATAACCCTAATAACTATTTACACGATTACACGATTCAGAGCGACATTCTTCAATCGTGTAAATTTACACGATTACACAGTTACACGATTGTTACATCTGGTCGAATCATCCGACCAATGCACTTAACTATTTACACGATTACACGATTCAGAGCGACTTTCTTCAATCGTGTAAATTTACACGATTACACAGTTACACGATTCAGGTGAATCGTGTAAACCGTGTAATCCTAGAAATAAATCGTGTAATCGTGTTGCGGAGATTTTCGGCGTGTACTGTATATACAAATATGTATACAAAAAATAAAGAAATTATTTGACAATAATTTGAATTCACGTTGATATTCTATGTCTGGGGAAGAACGGGTTGCACTGGGACGCAGGAAAAGTGGGACATCCCATCTAACTCTAGAAGTAATTAATCGTATATAAATTTGTTTAATATTGTACAAAAGGTCTTAACTATCACTGCTCACAAATACATCTACTGCTACATGTATACCACAATTTTGTATGTGGGTTTAATTATCACTTCTTTTCTGTTCCTAGCCTCAAGTATATGCTATGCGACTGGGGATCCGCACTATTTGACCTTTGATGATGTATGGCATGACTTCCAGGGTGATTGTGAGTATACTTTGGTCCAAGAGTGCAGGGATGGGATGGACTCGCCGTTTAGAGTTGATGTCAGGAACATAGGCAAGGAGGAGAATGTCTATGGATCATACACCTACGAAGTAACAGTCCAAGTATTTGAAGTGGTAAGCATAATCCAAAGTGCATTTACAATGCCAGGTCCATAAAAATATGTTCATGAAATTAGATTAACATTCATTTTAACAGCCCCTGTGAAGTTATGTATTAGTCTTAACCCTTGCAAGTCTAAGCCTGATACAAATTGGGCTGGGGTCTACAATATTTAATTGTATTCAATGGCTTTACTTTGAAATTTGAAATGATCAGCATCATGTACATGTCATGAATTATGTGTCAAGGTTCTAATTGTTTGAATCCTGAAACAAGCAAATGATTAAATATAATTTTAATGTAACTCTGTAGTAAATGTTTGATCTATCAAAATCAGATTGTATTCAATTGGTAAAAAATAAAAATTTGAACTGTTCTATAAACCTTTTGTTAAACTGCTACCTTAGAAAAAGCAAATGATGTAAACTTTAAACCATCTCTATAATTTGCAAGTTTTCTTGATACTGGATCAGCACCTTGTATGTGTATATACTGTACCTCTTTTGAATGCAATTTCAGAAAAAAGGAATCATGATTGTTTTTTTTCACACAGGAAATCACCCTCAAACAAGGCAGAGAGGTCTTTGTCAATGGCAGGAGAGTGACCCTTCCAGTAGAACCAATATCAGGACTGACTGTGAGCCATAGTGGTTTCTATGTGGTAAGAGAAACAAAATCTGACAATTTTTCTCTATATTCAGAAGTAAAATTATCAGTTTATTGCTTTAGCTTTGTTTAATTATGTTCAGAATGGTTCAAACATAGTGATTAGGGTTGTTTCTGAAAAAAACATCAATATGGAATAGATTTTATCATATCACAAATTACAGGAATATAGAGGTGAGATATGGTGGACTTTTTCTTTTCTCTAATAATAAATTTTAATTTTATTATAGATGTAGGAAAATGACTTCTGAAGAAAGCAATGAAAAATATCTATTTTTCTTTTTTGTATGCTTTGTTTTCCCTATGTGCCTTTGATAAACTGAGGTATAAAATACAATCACTCAAAGTTATGCTAGATATATGTGCCTGTCATTGGAGGAAGTTTTAAAACTCATCAATTTTATACTGATGATCTTATCCCTACGTAGGAAGTATCGGCTGATGTCCAGTCGGACGGTCAGAACGTCTATCTGTTTGTCAAATGGGACGGTCAAAGAACAGCTGAGGTCAGATTACCTTTTGCCCAGTACCAGAATGCGACATGTGGTCTATGTGGTAACTTCAATGGAAACCTGATGGATGAGTTCATCATGCCTGATGGCCAGTTGGTGAGATTTTACTTCTTAAGCATTTTTGGTGTTGACATCAAACAGCAAACCAGCAACAATATTTGTATTAATATGTAAATAAGAAATGTATGTTATTATATTCAGGATGTGAAGGTTTTGTGTGTATTATTATCTACTAAAATTGATATTTCTTTGAAATATCTCAATTGAGAAATTGACTTTAATGCTGACACATTCATCATTTTTATTTGGTGTTACAAGAATTGTAGATGTATAGTTTATTTTGATGATGTGATGATCTGCGTTTTCTTGTCTATAGTGTAAAATTAATATAGAGATGGAGAGGCATTGTTGAGATTTTGTTTGGTTCTGCAAGGATCAGAACGTATACACCTTGTTTATTGCTTATTTGCATTCATGTCAACAATATTTTGTAGGAGTTACTTTTAGCTATATTGTTGCTATGGAAGATTACTTTCTGTGTACATTCTTATTTAAATTCCAGCAATAACTTTTGCAGATTCATGAACATGTTTCCTTGAATGATGACAGAAATAACTTGTTAAAGGTAATGACAAGTAGTAATGCACCTTATACACTTTATACATGTTTCTTCCATTCATAGACCACGGATGTTCAGGAATTTGGCAACAGTTGGACAGTAAATCCCGGAACCTGTATTCCTTTGGTGCCTGGAGACAATCTCTGCAATGAAACATCTGATGCATATAATCAGGCTTCGCTCGCCTGCCAAATTATAAGAGATGCTGCAGGTAATGATAATAATGTTATACTAACAATGTTTCTGTACATTATATTTTGTTCAGAAATATATTTAGGAATGAGTGGATATAAAAAGTCAACACATTTAACATAAAATAAACTCCACTTTTTCATCTCAAATGAAGACAAGATGCTCTTTAAAACACAATCTAGTCACTCTAATCGATCTTAAATAACATTTTTTTAAAATATAGAGTTCATAAAGTGCCAGTTGAAAATTAAATTTGTCATGGTAGTTTATTACACCTACCATTTGTTGAATTAACATTTGTGAAATTAGTAAAGTCTAATGTATTCTGCGTAAAGATGAAGAAAATAGGATACTAAGGGCATTCAAAACTTATTCAATTTTAATTAACAACTACAATTTTGTGTTGTAGATTTGAACATTTTATTTGCAGTATTGTAATTGTTGTCAATACACATGTGCAAGCGAACAATGCTACCTGTCCCTACTAAACCTATGTAGAGACGTTGACAAAGGTATTATGCGCTTTATAATAATTGTATTATTATTATTGTTATTATATTATATTATGTTATTTTCTTTATCATATTATTATTAATTATATTATTATCATTATTTTTATATTATATTATATTATATTATTATTATTATTATGTTGCTGCTTCCTTTTCCATTAAACACAGGGCCCTTTGAGAGATGCTTTGACACCCTTGGCCCTGCCCCATTCTATGATGCTTGTGTCTTTGATGGTTGTATTGTGCCGGCTAGTCAACTCAATGAAACCACATGTCATCTCATCGAGCTGTACGCACAGGCGTGTTTGGACAGGGAAGCCGTTATAGAGGACTGGAGAAATGACTCCTTTTGCCGTGAGTATAGTCCTATATATGATCTTCATCAAAGACAATGAAGTGATACACTACTCAATCTTCCATGTTCACCATTGCTTTGCAGGTTTGTTTCTATATCTTGTAAACATTTGGACAACCTGTACTTTTTTGTCCAAATATGGAATGGAAATAATGGCCATCAAAGACTTCTACATGTTTATTTCAAAATGCAAGTGGGTGTGGTATATGATCTAAAATTGGATTTTGTTGTTGCTATCTGTACATCGCACTAATTTGAAATGTTATAGAGACAAGTTTACCTACATAATTTACAAGAAGGAATTTCCATATATGCTTATTTTGAATTGATTTACTTGTATTAATATTTACACTATTTTAGTTGCAATGGGTGTTTTCTCAATTAATATACTGTTCAATTTTTAAATACATGATATTTTTAAACATTGCAGCCGTTTCATGCCCAGCTGGCCAAGCATACGGCTGGTGTACTGATGCCTGTCCATCTTCTTGCTATGATGTCATACAAGGGGTTTCCCCCATGTGTGACAGGCCATGTGTGGAGGGTTGTCAGTGTCCAGATGGCCTGGTGTTTGATGGCTTTGACTGTGTGGACATGGGCTCATGCGGATGTTATGTGGACGGTATCTACTACTCGGTAAGAAAGAATGGCTGTGAAATGTGGATTTGCGAGTTATCTAATTCTGTACACAGAGCATGACATTCATGGGCTTGTACTTGCTTTAATGCAAAATAAAAGCATATATAAATGCGCGATAAGGTCTTTCCTGAATACTGTCTGTTTATGATAAGCCTTGCTCATTTTCTGTTTTGTGATTGTATAGAACATGTCAGCCCATTTTTTAAATGTTTAGTAGAGATGCAATATCAGACTACATGTTCCAACTTCTTGCTTGGACACATCAGTAGGTATCCATGTATCGGTGGACATTATTGCAATTGTTATTTGTTGCATACTTGGTTCTGTTTATATTTAATAGCTACCTTTTGGAACTGATTTGTTTAATTTTAAAACTTATGTTATGTCTCCACATATTGAGGCAAGCGTGTGTGTGTGTGTAATTGGGTTTTCACAGACGTGTATCAATCAGATATGAATATTTACATCTGTGTACCAACCTTTAACGTCATCATCCAAAAGACATGACTCACTTAGAACCTGCGTCCTCGGCTGAATCATTTTGTAACTTCCATTGTTAGCTGGATTACAGGCGCATGCCACAACGCCCTGTTTATCCTTTAAATAGACTACAACAAGGACTGATATGTAATTTTACATACCCTAATGGTTATATCCTACATACAGATTGGAGACAGTGTCTACACCCCTGGTTGCTTCTCCAAGCGTATTTGCAGCGGTAACAATGTGGTTGACATCTCTGCACAGACCTGCAGTGAGTTTGCTACATGTAGGATAGAGAATGGAGAACACGGCTGCCACTGCTCAGCTGGTTACACTGGGGATGGAATCACCTGTGCAGGTAGAAAATTTATCGGAATAGAGCAATCAATTTAATGGAAATAGAATGTGTGAAACTGAGCTGCAGCTGTATATATGACAGCATTTAAGAGGCACAAGTGCTCGTAAAGCCTACACTTGAAAATAGTGTTTATTGTTAGGTATATGTTAGTTTGTGTTAGCTATAATGTAATCACCATAGTTATTTCAAACTGGAAATGAACAGTGTTTTAATAAATTGGTATTCAACTTTCAGATTGGTATCATTTCACGTCATGTTTTTATTGTGTTTGTAAGGTAGAAGTATTAGGACATGTATTGGTCAAGGTAAGAAATTGGTTGTAGAAATATATCTTGAGACAAGGTACTTTTTTGACTTTTCAGAACTATTGTCTAGAAAAATATTCACAAAATTCACAGCCTAAGAGATCAGATGATATGTTCAATGATCTAATCATCATTTTGTTGAAAATATGTACCAGAATGTTCATGTGATGTACATGTATGTATAGGAAGCTCATTGTATAGAGTCTTATTAGGAAACTACATTCATAGGCACTACATTCTATAAATTAAGGATGAATGTACAGAAGTAATGAAGAGCTATAACCACCCAAGCATTCCATTCACATATGTCATTACACCTTTCACAGATGTCAGTGAATGTGCCAGCAGCCCATGCATCAATGGAGCATGTGTGAATGACCTCAACTTCTATGCCTGCAATTGTGACCCTGGCTGGTCTGGGTACAACTGTGATGCAGCCTGCATGGAGAACCCCTGTGAAAATGGAGGCTTTTGCATGGAAATCAACGCTACTTCACTTGAGTGTCAATGCCCTTTTCCATTCAATGGAACATTCTGTGAAATAAGTAAGTAGGCGTAAGAATCTGCTTTCGAAAGCAGAGTGAACAACACATTAAAAATGTGTAATGTGATTAAATTTTGGGCTGTATTCCAATCATTTAACTTCAAAATACACATTATTTTATTTTTTACAAGCGTGATTAATGTTTGCTTACTATAAAAAACATCAATGCTTTCATAGGTTTCCTCTCCAATACAGCAAGCAATTGTCTTCTTAGTCTCAATTTCATGCCTTTACTGCATTGCATGTACCATCATCAATAGTGATCTGTCAGTTTATGACGGGTTTAGTGACCCAGTCAAAATTTTATATCAAATGCCTCTCCAAGTTCTTCGGTCTTGAGCCATCCATTTCATCTGTTTCAGTGTTTGCACGTACCATATTATGTATAATTCTTGTTTGTTGATATTTTAATTGGAATGACTTTGTAAGATGAAAAGCTTTGTAAATTTCATTAGCTGTTATTGTTGAAAAAATGAAATGAAATGAAAATGTTCAAATAAAATCCTCTTACAATCTGCCCAAAAAAGAAGCTCCCTAACAATTCTCCTATAGGTTATCTAAAGTTCAAAATACAATTATATTTCTTTTCTTTCAAATTTCTATCATGTCATTCAAAAATTGCAAAGCAAAAGGAAAATCAATATCTTCACACCATGCATTTCTAGTTGAACCCAATAATAACAATGATCATTAGGTTGAAATTCCATCAGAAAAATGCTGATATAGACTTTGCTGCCCGTATAAAAGTACTAATTACGTGGTATTCAAGAAAATTAATTGTTTGTACAAAAACGGTGATCATTAGAATTTTTAAACATATTGCCAACACTGCTGTTTAAGCAATACATCCATACAGGTAGTATTCTAAGTTGTATTATGTACTGACTTTCTCTTGAAGATAATTATCCCTGCCAAATGGACCCGAACCCCTGTCAGAATGGAGCAACTTGTACCAGCTTCGGTCTGCAATACAGCTGCTCTTGTGTGTATGGCTTCCAAGGCTCCAATTGTGAAGAAGGTCAGTTTAATGTACCCATAATTATTCAACATATGCTAACGCTCTAAATGTAAAATCAATGTTATAGTATCCCAACTAGTATGAAGTGATTTCAACAGCAAAAATACTTTTTTTTGGGGAGTAAAGGTACCTTACGAAGTTAGGTAACATAGAGTGATGTTTTTATTAACATTAGCAGTGAAGAAATACCCTGTGAATGAAACCTTGTCTTACAAACATGTATTTGATATAATTATCATTGTAGGTACATATGAGGTGGTGTAAAGGCTAAGAACAATGCTACCTAATTTGTTTTACTAAATGTAAAGTGAGCAATGTATGTTTTACATATAGACGAATTAATACTTATGCAAGAACCAAAAGTTAAATGTCATCTGATTGGGCATGTGTTTAACCTATATTGGTTTGATAAATATTTTGCTTGTCTCAAAGCAATCGTTTCAACATACATGTGATCAACATCAAATAAACAGTAACTTTTTAATCAAATTTTAATTATCACTTTTCATCTGAAATGATATTTCTTGCTCAGTCTTAGCTTTGAAATGGTTGATTTTTCAACTCTCGAATGATTTTAATGCAGATAACCTGTCTCATCTTTGCACTCACAGAGGTGAATCCTTGTAGGGATGTACCATGTCTGAATGGAGGAACATGTACCAATCTGATTGAGACATACACCTGCACCTGTGGTGGATCCTTCATGGGCAGGAACTGTGAAATAGGTAAGTGGTATCAAACAGCAAACTATTGGACTCATTGTAAAGGTTGCTTCCCGGTGCTTTCTATAATTACAACATTCTCACAGACATTTGTGTTTTTAAAAATTAATTTTGCAAAATTGTCAAATAGTACCAGTGCAGTAACAATGTAGACTTAGTCGTTTGCTTTATGTTATTTTCTATTTGGAGAAATATTAGCTGACTTTTTAAATTGTTCAGTTAATTGAGCTGTGCAGATGCATCTCTGCAGTGGGTTTCACCCTTTTCTACTTGAGAAATGCAGCATGTTCTTCCACTCCATTAGGGAGTACATTTAATTCTTATATGTATGCAAACTACATTTAACATCCTTTCATAGGGACAGAGCATGTGAAAGCAACTCATAAATCGATAAACGAAAAGTCAATTACAACTTTATGATCTTACATTCAGAATCCAGGTCTTTATGATGTAATGAAAATTCACCCACTCTCTTTTATTTGTATTTGAAGAGTATGGCATCTGCTACACATCTGGGGATCCTCACTACAAGACATTCGATGACCTCAGGCATAACTTCCAGGGCAGTTGTTCCTACATATTCACCCAGGATTGCTCCTCTCCTGACCCACTCTTCAAAGTGATCGTCTCAAATATGAAGAGGTCTCAAACAGCTGCAGTGTCATATACATATGATGTTACAATCATCCTGAATCAAACGGTGTGTACTCATGTCATGTTGTTGTTGTGTGTCTTTGCATTATGATCCTTCATTGGTTGTATGTTAATTAGTTTGTATAAATATTAATTTCGAGTAGTTTCTTGCACAATTATACATCAAGATATACATATACACTTGACAAGCAAATCTAGGAATGTCTTTAGTTACATACATGTACATTATTTCTTCCTATTCCTAGTGCAATCCAAGCCGATACCACCAAGTATGTGGCATAGCGCCCTTTCCAAAACACTGTTCAAATTGCTTCACTGCATTGGAATTTTTATTAAAATAAAGTGCATGACCTACTTCTAAAGATGAGAAAAAAATATATAAGTGAATCCTGTATTATTATCATGCAAAACCTCTAGACTGTTTCTCCACCATGATTTGACTGTGGAGAAAGATTTGTGAACATTGCTCTTGGATGGATATTGACATGTCCCCAGCTTGTTGATAAAGTGATTACTGCATGAAGTTTACGGGACATTATTTTTATTACTAGCCGTACTTTTACTCTAAATGTTAATTGTTTTGCAGGAGATACTCTTAGGTCCCAGCCTTGGTGTAAACGTGGATGGTGTCGTTGTCAATCTCCCATCCGAAAGACCTGGCATCAGGGTTTCTGTTAGTGGCATCTATGTGGTAAGTCAACCATCAGTGGAATTATCTATACCCTAATATTCAACTTCAAAGTTTGATCTCTCTCTCTCTCTCGCTTTCTTTATGTTGAGTCTTGTGCATTATTTGTGCTCTCCCCCCTATGCGATATTTTCGTCCAACTTTTTTCAGATATGTTAGTGAGTGATTCGATTTTTTAAGAACAGTGTATATGGAAAGTATTGATTATTGAGATATCATATTATCAGTTGCAGCTGTATAGTGACATTTGAAGAATGGTTAAAAAAAATTAAGTTTATAATCTGCAAGTGATAATATCATTTCCTATATAGGATGCCTATTTTCACTTGATAACAATATTGAGTCGATGACCTGAGAGAGTTCCCCCTAGGACACACAATAGCTGTTGACTTCATTTCATCAAAAATACAGGGTTAGGATAAAGGTTCTGATTTGGATTTATGTTAGATTCAGCGTTAGGCTTAGAATTAGTAATAATTTGGGGTCCAAGGTTGAAGTTTGAAATTCGGTTTGCGTGAGAAATCGGCCATGGAGCAATTGTCTCAGGAGCATGTGTCATAGAACCATTAAAACAAATGTTGTTCAATATCACGTTACAGCAAGTAGTATCAGATGTTGGCCTCTATGTGCGATGGGATGGTGATAGCAGAGTGGAGGTCAAAGTGACATCTGCCTTCAAGAACAATACCTGTGGTCTATGTGGAAACTACAATGGAATCGGTACCCAAGAGGATGAGTTTCTTACACCAACAGGAAATTCGGTAAGTAAATGGATGCTTCCATAGTTGCCACACATTATGTGCACCTAAAAAGCCAGAAAGAAAACCAAAAATTTGAATTGATATTATTTCAGATTACAGTTTACTTTCTTGCTCTCCTTATGAATTTTTGTATTATTTTATGTAGGAGCTGTATTGCAAATGCTGAATCCCATTATGAGGATACTCAAAGGAATGCCCTTTTCTATTTAATAAGAGTGGAATCAAGTAATTATCCTTGTTCTACTGCCCCTGTTTTATCGATCAATTATTTACAGGGGCTTCTCATATATTTCACTCAGATTTTATATGTGATTTCAATATCATGATGTATTGCTTCATGATAGTATGTTCTCATTATGGAGACTCTATTGTAATATCTTTACATTTCAATAGTATACACTTGAAGTTGTCTTGCAATATTGCTGTTTTTCTGAAAAAAGTGTAACCCTTGGTTTCCAATGAGGCAGCATTAGGGATTATCTAAGAAGCTCCTTGTTAAGTGTTCCATAGTCTCAGATATTTTTTATTATATGTATATATATATATATATATATTGAATAAGGCAGACTAATGGAACATGGTTGCAACTTCGAGTTTCATGCCTTGCGAGTGATCATCAGGCAACTGGTAGCATTCTTAAAAGTACATGATTACTCTACCAGGGTACAAATACGTTCAAAATAAGACTTATACAATACAAAACAATAAGATTTACTCATGGGTGAAGGGGCTATTGTAATTGCTCAGGTACTGCGATGGAATTTTAAACATGGGAGGCGGTATCGCAAAATAGTCTCCACCAAGGTGCTAGTACATAAATATTTAAGTATTTATTTAAGTATAGTCTCTTTTGAAGTTGCAGATGTAGAATTTGTTTTCATGGCGGCATTTGGAGATGAGTTCTCGTCTTTTGTTCAGGAGTGTCTGTTTCTCAGTGTTGATGATGGCAAGCTTCTCAGTTAGGCACAGGTTACATTTCTTCGTTTCGCTGGAGTACGCCTGGGCCTTGCTGGAGATCGACCACTTGATGGTGAATGGGGTGCTTTGGTGTTTGAGTTGCCAAATGTGTTTGGAGAGTTCTGTGCTGTTTTTGTGCTTCACATGTCGGAAGGACTGTAGATGGTTGCTGTACCTCAGCTTGAACGGCGGCTCGATGAGTCCAATATATTGCTTAGGGCTTTCTGGGCAGGAGACTTTGGCACTGTAGATGATACTGCAGGCCTTGCAGTTTCCTTGTAGGGGGCACACATTCTTTTTTCGGCAGTTGCATGTTTTCGGCTTGGTTTGGTCGTCCGTGGATGAAATCTGCTTGTTGTGCACCTTGATGATGCTGGCGACATTCGGCATGCAGTGGTAGCTGACTTTGAGCGTGTTTCTGTTGAATATCTTGTTGAATTTTGATTTCTTTGGGAAGTGCTTATCGACAAGCCTCAGGAATGATCTGCCGATGTTGGTTGCGACGTTTTTGCTGAATGGAGGGTCGAACCAGATGATTTTTCGTTTCCGGTTTTGCTTTCTCCTTGTCGGGCGCTCCTTCGTGAAGCTGAGGGTTTCAGCAAATTCACTGGCTTTTAGGGCATCGTTGTAGGTAGGGGAAGCTTCGTTAAAAGTCTCTTCATCGCATGAGATGTCTGCTATGCGGCGGCTTATCGATGCTGGGAGGTTCTTGGTGATGGATGGTGGATGGTTGGATAGCTTGTGGATGTACATTGGGCAGTCATTCGGCTTCCTGTAAGGGTAGTACTTGCCATCACTCAGGTTGAAGGTGATGTCGAGGAAGTTGGTGATTTTTAGGTTGCAAACGATTGTGATGTTTAGGCCAAGCTTTTGGAATGTTCTCGTTATGCTTTTCCTAATCCGATCGGCTCTGCTTCCGGAGATGCTCTTGAAGACTGCTAGTCCATCGTCTCTGTATAGCCCGATTCCATCTTTGCCATAGTCCTTCGATAGGATACTTAGGATGTATAAGCCGACCAACTCACATATCTCAGCTCCGTCAAAAGTGCCCATAGTGACATCGAAGAGGCCGTTGCTATCCTTCTTCCTCCATGGATTGCCTTTGTCAAACAGCAGAGATTTCCTCGAGTGCATAATGACCTCGATATCTCGTCTGCTGACGTGTGTGTATTCCTTGGCAAAGTCCAATGATTTCTTAAGCAAACTTTCCGATATAGACGGGTAGAAGTCAACTATGTCGAAGCTTATGAAGGTGTGCTTGCCTTTTTCTTTGTCTACCACAGCCATTGAGCTCCTCCACTGGTTTACTCCTGACACTGATCTTACTGCGTTGTTAATCTTCTCTAGGGTGATTTTGCCTATAATGCCTGTTTCACTCTATATATTTTCCACTATAGGTGTCCAATGAGGCAGCCTTTGGTAACAGCTGGGAAGCTTACAATGATCCAGATTGTGTACCTCAAGGAGATGAAACCAATCCTTGCTTGAGTGCTACAGAGTCTGTGGTTCTTGGAGCCCAGAGCAAGTGTGATATCATTCAAAGTGCTGCAGGTAAGAGAATGAAACAAATAAAAAATGGTGTAAATAAATAGAATTTAGCATTGAATTACCAGTAATGCCCTTTTGGCACTCTAAAGATGAAGTATGGATGCATTTTGCTATATTTATACTTTCGATACCCAACGGTGCTAATGATATTTTGTAAAATTATCAACTAAAACAAGAAAAATAATGTTTTGTGAAAAACAAACGATACAGATGTGGCATTGTTTGTTGCGCTTAATCGTAAATGGGATTGTAAACATTTTATTTGCAAAATCTATTATTCACATAGTTTGATAAAATGCTATAAACAAGAAAGAACCAATACTCATCCAGGTTTGCTATCTTATGGCAATATTCCTGTTTTACTGATTTTAATCTTCAATACAGTTTGAGATAACTTTTAATTTGTCTTCATTGCTGTAAGTACAAGTCAATGTAGGATGGATTTTCATGCTGTTGTCATGTGGTGAAGACATACATGTAGGTTATGTCTCAATTTATGAAGATACGTTTTGTTTTGTGTTATAAAGTTGAGACATGTATAGTTTCTCAAGTTAAAACACTGTTTTCTTTGTCAGTTGTCTTACTTCCATCCCTTTTTTGTACCCTATCTGGTGAATTCTTTCAGGACTTACAGAGTGCTTTGCTGTATTGGATCCCACCCCATACTTCAGAGACTGTGTCTATGATGTCTGTGCATCCCCTGATGACGACGATACTGCACTCTGTAACGCTATGGCATCTTACACCCAAGCATGCAGATACTTCTATGTCGATGTCCCTTCTTGGAGGAATGAAACACTCTGTCGTAAGAATCCAGACTTTAATTGTTGAAAAGATACTTCTCTCTGGAATCAATGCTTTAACACCCATGATAGTTTTATCAGAGTTACTTTTGAGATATTAGGTATTAGGTGCTGACAATTTCATCCTTGTCAAAATTTTCCTTTGCATTAGTATTTTGAGCAAATGATTCAGTAAGCAAATTTCCATGTATGATTTACAGAGAATAAAGATTGTACCTGAGGAGTAAAGCCTCAATATAATATGACACTGTAAAAGTAAAGCATTTTTTAACATGATGACGTATAGTGTAGTACGTTTTACATATCTGTATGTTATAAAACAGAGTTCAGTGAATACGTGCAGGACTTTTGTTGTGTGCAGTTGCCCTTTATTTACACGTACAGAAAAAGCATAATGTTTTTGAGGGTAGTTTACCGTGGCAATTAACAAGCCTTAAGTAAAAAGATGAGATGTCATCTAACTATCATCCATTTCCATTTGATTTAATCCATGTCTAATCTTTGTCTCTATCCTTTCTTGCTCTCCTTGTCCAGCCCTGACCTGTCCATCAAACAGCACCTACGGTAGCTGCGTCTCGGCCTGTCCACTCACCTGCTGGGATTACCAAGACCCTGATCACACCTGTCACGACCTCTGTGTTGAGGGGTGTGCATGTGATGAGGGATTCGTCTTGGAAGATCTGCAGTGTGTACCGGAGAACCAGTGCGGATGTGTTACAGATGGATTCTATCTCACGGTAAGTTAATCTTGGAATATTTTAATCATGTTGTGTATTTCTTTTTCTTTAGCTACCTCTAGTTCATTTACAGTTTTAATTGCTATGTATTTGAGGATATCACCACTAAAATCAAATCACAAGGTTTTTATTTTATTTTACTAACGATGTGATGCAACTTATGTGTATTAAGATAGTATAGGTTGTTTTTTGGTGTTATTGGCGTTTCATTCTTTACATTCTTTATATTTACACCGTGACATTTAAGAATGGTTTGCACCATTGGCTTTTTGTGATAAGTGACATTGTCTCTAACTTGTAGAGTACCGAGCCCAAGATGAAATTATTCAGGTTGACATTCACTGAAAATATATATTGAATTGGAAGTGAAACTGGCTCCAAAGTTTTAAATAACTCCATAAAATATGACAAGAGAAGCACATTTATACTTTTACAGTCTAGGTTTTATACCCAATTTCAAAATGCAATTTCTCATGTCAAATTTTAAGAATGGAATCAAATACTGCTATCTGATGAACATGTACCACTGCAACCCAAATTTTTGAGAAATTGAGTCAATTCCCTGTTTGCTGACTTACTCTCTTTTTCTCTTTCCACTCTATTTCTATGTTTCCTGTATTAAATCAGGTTGGCAGTATTCTTCTGACTCCAGACTGCACAGAATACTGTGAGTGCAACGCAGGCGGTAGTATCAACTGCACTCAAGTATCCTGCGATCCTAACGCATCGTGCGGAGTGGTGAATGGAGAGACACGCTGCATATGCAATGCTGGCTATGACACTGTCGGCTATGGATTCACCTGTTTAGGTATGTTGTTTTCTGTTATGTCACTTTTACTATGTGCTGCACAAGGTGACCCAACATGTGCTCCTGCGCCACTTGCTCCACGTTTCATTTTATCAAAAATATAGGGTTAGGGTTGAAATTGGGTTCTTGGTTAGGTTTAAGGGTAGGGGTACGACTAGTGTTGGTTTTGAGGTCGAAGTTACAGACTCGACTGGTGTAGTATTGAGACGTTACAATTGTTGCTAGAGCAAGTATCATACAACCATTGCACTGGTATCTTAATACATCATTATCATAGAAAATAATGCCAACAGGAAAATTTGTCCTTATTTAGTCAAAGTGACTAATGAATCATAAAAGGCAAACTTTAGAGCAGGTTTCTCTGCATCGTTCTGATATTTCCAGATATTGATGAATGTGCCAGCAGCCCATGTGCGAATGGAACATGCATTGATGAAGTGAATGGCTACACCTGTGACTGTACACCAGGCTGGATCGGTCAACTCTGTGGTCAGCAGGACGATTGTTACTCCAAACCCTGTCAGAATGGTGCAACCTGCCGGGATGGTATGGACATGTTCACCTGCATATGCGCACCAGGTTGGACAGATGAAGTTTGTGGAACAGGTATTAGCATATCCTCTTTTTACTCTTTTAAAGCCTGTCTGCACTAGTTTGGCCAGGGGGATTAGAGTGCCCAGCAAGGTCACTGACAGGTGGTTATTGAAATCAGCTCTCAATTAACATAAGAAAAAGGGGATCATGGGGGACTAACAGGCACTAATCAGTCATTGTTTGCTATATAATGAGCGCTAGAAGCTATAAGTAGTGCAGTGGGGCTTTAATAGAAGATTGAGTTCCGGTGAAGATTTACATCCATTGTAGAATGATAGCATAGTATAGCGTATTAAAGTCACATGAAAAGAATTGCTCATCGGAGTAAAATGCTTGCAGATTTTGGTAAAATCTCACTTGAAAATGGTTGATAACTTTAAATCAACTTTGTTGTCCTATATATGTTTAGTCCCATGCACCCATATCTGTGCAGTGCAGTGCTTTTTTTTTTCAGCAGGACTTCATCAGTATTACTCTATCTTTGTAAATGTTATGACACCTTATTTCACAGCATCCAGTGCATGGAAAGGCCAAATTTTGATTGCCCCGATGCATTTATAAGAAGAACCTCTAAACCCTCATGAAAACATTATAAATCTTCCTTTTCTGTTTTCAGACATCAATGAATGTGCAGACGCCCCCTGTGACCACGATGGAGTCTGTATTGATAAACTAGCTGCCTATGAATGTAACTGTACCCTAGGATGGGCGGGAGAAAACTGTGAAATAGGTAAGTCATCCCATAATTAACCACTCATGAGTTCTGCAAGTAATCCAATGTTTACAGTCAATGAAATTGACTGTACCCTCACGTTTCCTTTGTAGTAGTTCAATGGCCTTATTATTTAATTGACCCTTGCTGTGGCAGTGGCAGTTTAAGCTGTCCAAAGCTACAAAACAGGTTCAGGATTTAATTAAGAGCTAAACTGTTAATCTAAGCACGAGATTGGTTAACTCTAAAATTTGCATCAATGATACAGATGAATTTTTACTATAGGTTCAGATAACTAAAGGAAAAGGGTTCAATGATTGAAACAAAAAATGAATCTCATATTTGATTTGTGATGCCTGTTTGAAAACTTGTTAGCAGTGGAAGAGTTACTGGAATATGGTTCATATGACTGACCTTTTACTTGGGATTTTTTTTTCTCTTTGTTTTCACTTCTTTCCTGACAGCCATTGATGAGTGCGGCAGCGACCCCTGCTTAAATGGAGGTGAATGTTTTGACTTTGTAGGATATTTCAGATGCTCATGCCCAACTAACTACGCCGGAGATAGGTGTGAGATAGGTGAGTTCATACAAGAGGAATACATTTTCTTTTAAGACTTTCAAATATTATATTTGATTAAGTTTACTTGATTTCTCTTTCCTTTATCATCTTCTTGATGATCATATTACTTTGCTATAATGCAGCTTATATTTCTCTATATTCTTGCTGAATATACTGACAAAATTTATTGAAATATGCTATATGCACAAAGGGAAAATGCAAACATACTAAATGTATGCTTTGACTCATACATGACATTTATTTTTTTCAGTCAGTTAGGTAAGTATGGGTATATAATTGATGTAGAAATTAAGGGGCTTGTTTGTTGGACATATTAAAGATTAATTTCATTTCTGTACTTTTATGTACAAAAAACAACCTCGAGACATGATTATTTACTTAATACGTTGGTTAATTAAAATTTAGTTTTTGACATAACTGAATGAATGGTTAGCTAACAATATTTAAGCCTCATTGAATGGTATATGTATTGGTTACCAGTTCCATATCATAATGATGTGGGTCTTCTTCTTTGTGATGAAATTATGATTTCCAATAATGATGCATTTTGTGTTCTGGATTTGTCTCTTCGTGCCTATATTTCGCTAAGCTACCTTAATAAGATTACAGTATCACTTCTGATCAGATGTTTCTTTTAGGCATGAATTTAATGAGTACAAGGGGTCAAAAGAATTTTTGTTTGTTTTGTTGATTAAAGATATACAAATTATACTCTTTCTATCTCTCTCTCTCTCTCTCTATATATATATATGTGTGATCTTCTTGTTAGATTCAGTTGGTAGGAAAGATGTATTTTTCAATTTGTTTTCCTTTCTTTATTCATATCCTCAGATTTATCTCCCTGTGCGGAAACCCCTTGTCAGAACGGTGCAACATGTGTTGGGTTAAGTGAGGACGTGTACTCATGCCACTGTGTCCCGGGATATGTTGGGGGAAATTGTGAATTGGGTAAGTTAACTTGAATCATTCTTTATTCAGTAGGGGTGTATCAACATTCATATCCATTTTATTCTAGCTTCATGATTTAAAGGGGAAGTCCAACCAGATATTAACTTGGTTTTAATAACAGCAGAAAAATTAGAACAACAAATTAAGCAGTGCAATGGTTGAGCAATATACAATTGAAAATAGGAAAGTTTTGAATTGTTCAAGTTGTCATTATTGAAACACAAATTGGCATCACTGTGACGTAGCTTGCGAGCTCCTCTCCAATATGCTCTGTAAAGAAATATCATTAACTTTCATTTTCTTAGTAATTGATGACGGAAAAGATTTGTGTCATACAGGGGTTATATAAAAACACATTTGCAATAATTACATTTAGGGTGAATGAATGATAGGAAATATTTGATTTATTGCATGTTAAAAAATTAACAACTTGTATAACATCATTGCAGTGCTAATTACACAGTAGGGCTAGGCAGTGTGCAGTGCTATGGTCTTGAAAGTGCAATGCCCTAACCACGTACATGTACGTGGTGCGCACAGGGCATGCAAGACCTAGACCACGTAAATGTACGTGGCCCGCAGCCAAGTGGTTAAAACCAACCTGATATCAGGGTGGACTTCCTCTTTGAGGGATGAAATACAGACCAATATGTTTGTTCAGGACATCCAAGGGGAAAATTGAGTATTTCAGTGATCCTCGTCTCAATGGAGATACCTATAATGATTTGCTTGTTTGGTTTCAATTAGGATTATGTCATTGTATTTTTTCAGCCAATGATAGGTATGAAACGATGAAACGATTGGCTCAAGACCGAGGAACTTGGAGAGAAACTTGGAGAGACACTTGATATACTTTTGAATGGGTCACTGAACCTGTCATAAACTGACAGATCACTATTGATGATTTTTTCAAAGTGATCCCTATATGAATGGAGGCACTTCCAATGATCTAGTAAACACCTATCAATACTAATTTGCCTTTTAACGAATGGACGCTGTTTACTGTTCAGCCATGTTCTTGGTATTCAGATGTCAACAAATGTTTCAGTGATCCCTGTGTAAACGGGGGTACTTGCAATGATTTGATAAATGTCAATTTACCATTGCATGAACAAAAGATGTTTACTGATATAGCATGTTCTTATTTTCAGATGTCAATGAATGTTTCAATGATCCTTGTCTGAATGGAGGTACCTGTATTGATCTGGTCAACATGTATCAGTGAAAGATGTTTACTGATATAGTATGTTCTTATTTTCTGATGTCAATGAGTGTTTCAATGATCCTTGTCTGAATGGAGGTACCTTTAATGATCTGGTCAACATGTATCAGTGAAAGATGTTTACTGATATAGTATGTTCTTATTTTCAGATGTCAATGAGTGTTTCAATGATCCTTGTCTGAATGGAGGTACCTTTAATGATCTGGTCAACATGTATCAGTGAAAGATGTTTACGGATATAGTATGTTCTTATTTTCAGATGTCAATGAGTGTTTCAATGATCCTTGTCTGAATGGAGGTACCTTTAATGATCTGGTCAACATGTATCAGTGAAAGATGTTTACGGATATAGTATGTTCTTATTTTCAGATGTCAATGAGTGTTTCGATGATCCTTGTCGGAATGGGGGTACCTGTAATGATCTGGTCAACATGTATCGGTGAAAGATGTTTACTGATATAGTATGTTCTTATTTATAGATGTCGATGAGTGTTTCAATGATCCTTGTCTGAATGGGGGCACCTGTAATGATCTGGTCAACATGTATCAATGTGAATGTGCCATTGGATTTGCTGGAGTCAACTGTGAAGAAGGTCAGTATTACTGTAATAAACTGCATTTTGGTCCATGTATGATATGAGATGATAATTTGTGTTCATTAAATGGGATCTTGATACTGTTTAAAATAAACATGTAACATAGTATGAAGCAGCAATTATTTAGCATAGCGTTAAACACGAGTACTGCATTAGATTGTGTTCCTCTATATCCATGATGTAATTCATTAAGATGACTGAAATTTACTTTGTATGTGAGTATTCATAGTAGCACAGTCTATGTGCACATTTAGTTATAATAAAGAATATTTCTGATTTTGGCACTGGTATCATGAATATTAATATTTTCCCTCAACAATGTTTTTTGTCATTTTAAATAGAGATGTCCGAAAATTCTTTTCCTTGATTTATAATTTTCATTTCCCTATCGTTTAATATTTAAAAATCTGTACAAATATTTTAATGTATAATTAAGTACCGGTACCGGTAATGCACTAGAATACATGCAAATGTTAGTGTTTATTTCAATTGTAAATATGTAAATATATCTCCTGACTTTTGCCATGTTTTATTTTACCAATAAAACCGAAATTGTATTGAAGTGAATGAACAATACATACAACCATTATATGGACTGCATTTAAAAAACTGGGCAAATATATCAACATTTTTTTCTTCAGACGACCGCCCTCAACTGGAGATTGTCAGAATCTGGAGCAACGCCATCACCATCTACTGGACTGTTCTTATCGAGGTGGAGTCGTTCAGAGTTGAGTACCGAAAGGTCAATGATTCAGAGTGGTTCATCAGTGACATTCTGAATGGAGGAAGACGTTTGTACAGTCTTCTTGATCTTGAGAGCGAGACAGGCTACGAGCTGCTGCTTGTGATGAAGAGAGCTGCAGGAGGAAGCATCGCTACAACCGTACCAGTCACAGTCGTGACCTGTCAAAGGGGTTTCAGTGGAGAAAACTGCTCACAAGGTAAGAAACTAATAAGAAGGAAATACTTTTAGTTTTTATTTGAGAGTTGTATAATTCTTCATTTGTAATTAAACTTTGTTCTCTGCTAAGGGGTAATAATAATAATAATAGTAGCTAGTTCTTATATAGCGCATTTCAGGACCACAGGCCCTCTCAAAGCGCTTTACAGATATATATTATTACCGTGGTCATCGGATTCAGGTTTACCTGCACACAATGTATGCACATTCTCCACTCCCTGGGGAGCATTCCAGCCAGACGTCATTTTTACAAGCACACACTTGCTCATACACTTGCTCATCTAACCATATTAACTTTCGCATCCTACTGGGTACCCATTTAACACCTGGGAGGAGAGTGGCAAATATAGATCATTGTCTTGCCAAAGGACATTAGAGCCGCGGCATAACATACTTCGTAAAAAAAGAGTTTAGGGTATGATAAATGTTCATGTATTGTATACATTATGTATTCCTGTCATGCTGTACATATGTCAGGTAATGTTAATTCATATTTTTGTACCATTCATTTAAAACCCATCATTAAAACCCAGATGCAAGAGACCTGCCTTTCAACATTCAGATCCAGACGGCGCGCACCAACTCCCTCACCGTGACTTGGAACGCTGACTTCACCCCTCCCACCAACAACAGGATCCAGCTCCAGTACCGGCCCTACGGAACCACCACCTGGATCCCCGGACCAAGGATCACTGCTGTGTCCCAGGGGATAGCTGACATCCCGTCCCTCCGAGGCAACGAGTACTACGAGGTCAGGATCTATGTCGGAGATCTGGACCTTCAGCTTTTCAACTATAGCTTGGTTAACAGGTTCTATACTTGTGAGCCGAACCGTGTTGGACCCAATTGTGAAAACGGTATGTAAACCCTCTTTGCATCATTCATCCCTAGCGTACATGTGTACTCCTGTTTGAAAACATATGGGACTGGATTCTATTGGCTTCATGTTGCAATTTTTAGAATTGTCTTCCTTTGCTTTTGTTCAATATAATTATGTGTCTTTGCAAAGAATAGGGATTTTCACTTTAAAACGAAAACACGTTAATAACAATACTTTAAAGTAGTCTTATATATACACACTAATGAGGATATGTTTCAATACGATTTCAGACAGACTTGTCCGTAGACCAGTCAATCATATGTTAAGAATAAGTATGCATTTATTTTGTATTCTTTGCTATTTCTCATATCTTTGTTCCATTCTGTCTAGTGTGTATCAGTATATGTGTGTGCATTTAAATTTATATTTCTATTATAATGTACTTGTATGTAGGGTCCCGATTACAAGCAGTCTTGCTTCTCAGGGGCCCTGGCCATTACTACCTTTTATGTTTTTTAACGTTTATTCTTCTATTGTATTGATGTTTTTATATGTATATATATATATATATATTTGTTTTAATGGTCAATAAATGAAATGAAAAAAATGTATACGTGTGTAGTGGTATTGTCATTTTGATGTTTGGAATGCTGTTTTGCCATCCTCTACAGAATATCAAATTTGCACCGTGTGGGGAGATCCTCATTACATCACTTTTGATGGAGCTTCCTACAACTACCAAGGAGACTGTGAGTACACCTTAGTCACCGATGACTGCGTTGCCTCAGAGAACCCTAGCAGTCTGCCTGGCTTCCACCTATGGAGTGATAACGTGAAGCGTTTGCCTTCAGACAGGGTGGCTTACTTGAGAGAGATTGGGTTGGAAGTGGATGGAACTGTCTTTACAGTCGGGAGGGACCATGTCCTGAGGATTGATGGCATTAATGTCACACCCCCAAAGAGGTCGGGACAGGTTTTTATCTTCTACACTGGAGCACACACAGTAAGTTTGTTATTTGAAACACCCACTTTGATTTGCAATGTATTGTAAGGCAAACATATCCTACACTCATGGTTGATTTCATGCAAATTTATGATTCTGTAATGTCGAATTTGTCTTATATGTCTTTTGTTCTCTTTAAATTTATAAATCTGTTGCTGATGAATCAGAAATATGTGAAATCACAATAAAAAACCTGACAAGTAAGTCATTTTGTCAATGAGTTTTTAATGATTAGGCAATCAATGAAAGTCAACTGCAAAAACAATATCAAGTTTTTATTAAGAAAATAGTTAAGAGCTGTATCTCTTTAAGTGCTCTCATGTTTATCAGTTTGGATGACCTCCTTCATGCAAGTTCACTGGACCCTCTTGGGCCTGTATGGTCAAGTGCAAGTCTTCTCAATAGCTAGTTTGCAGTCTCCTGTCTCTTATGTACAAAGTTGCAATTGATATCAATCGTAAATAAGTTGCGAACTGTTAATAAGAGGGGCCCTGGTCTTCATAAGCAAGAGATTAAGTATGTTCATGTCACTGAGAATATTTCTTTGCCTTTTTCAGATTATTACAACTGACTTTGGTCTACGAGTTCAGTATGATGGAGGATACAGAGCTGAAATAACACTCCCAGACACATACAAGAACATAACATGTGGTTTGTGTGGTACATATGATGATCTGCAGGATAATGAATATACTAAGAAGAATGGTCTTGTGGTAAGTATATCAGAATTCATGTCTATTGATAGAAAAGTTTTTATGACATTTCTGGGATTTAAACCAGGTATCTTTGATTTTATTTCTGTTTTATGACAGGATATAAGATTTCCAGCCCTACTTACTTCACATGTAAATATTTTCATCACTGCATCAATCTCAGAACGTCTTCGAACCATTGTAGCTGCTATGCGTTTGTTTATTTAATAACAGCATAAATATGAGATACTTAATTATTAAAAACTAATCATAAATGATGATGACTCCAGATTGTAAAGATCTCGAGTTATAAATAGTACCCCTTGCCGTTTATGCTTATTTGTTACATTATTTACGTATTCTATATTCAATATACAATCTATGCTGTAAGTATACATTAAATTATATTGTTTGACCTGGGGAGTGTTTCACAAGGACTAAGATCGACTTTAAGTTTGATTGAACTATGGCGGCCATTCATGCCAATGTTTGCTTTGACCATTATGATCTTAGATATATGTTTTTCTACAATAATGAATTACCCAAAATTACAAATTCTGTAGATTTGTGACCATGATTTGTGAGTCCCTTGAGAGACCAATGCCAGTAAATGGTGAGATCAAACAGTGGCATGAATGGCCTGCCATTGTTAAGTCCAATCTTAGTCTTTGTGAAACACTCCCCTGGTCTTTTTTAAAGTGATACCGGTATGTTATTGCTTAAGTGGTCCAAAGATTATGGAGCAATGCGTGCAGCTCTTTGTAACTGCAAGGAAAATACTTTTTGGATTAGTTTGGATTATTTTTAATTTTTCAGTGTTGACAAATTTGAGTGTATTTTACATATTTGTTTTTGTAGGTGACTTCAGCCCGTGAGTTTGCCAACAGTTGGACCATGTCTGATTGTGAGATTCCACTAGAAGATGAGATCCCATGCTCAGATGATGCAACAAGGACTCAGGCAGAGGAACTATGCAACATTCTCAATGATGTAAATGGTGAGTTTGAAATGGGAATAGTATGTTCAGTATTTCCAGAGTGTTATATTAGGGTCAGGACAAGGATAATAATTTATTATCGTTTACTGCAATATTATTATTACACTCCATGAAACCAGCTTGCTCTTTCACATTGAAAGCATGCATGCATAATTTGACATTATTATTTTAACCCATTCCCCCTAGGGTCAATAGTGACAATACAGGAACCATCTGAATCCTGTAATCTGCTGATTAAGATTGATCTCTGAAGTTATGTATCCATATATCCATACGTGCCAACGTGCCTACATGCACATGTAACTTTACAGATCAATTTTACACAGTACATAAAAATACTGTGTTTGATCTGTTTTAAGTAAATTGTTTAAATAAGATGTACATGCATATGTATTTATGTCCCGACTAACCTTAATATCACTATCCAAAAGGTGTGACATGACTTGAAATTAAAGCTGGGTCTTTCTACATGTACATTTATATGCAGACAGAAGATTCAATCACTAACCCAACGTACATCTGTCTATAAGATGTTTTGCACATACATGTATGGATACATATACACCTTTAATACATATACATGTGTATATATATATATATATATGTATTTTTCATGGAAGTGACATTTTAACTACAAGAACATTTTTTTGCACATCCTTTCTTGTAGGTGTATTGGGACCTTGCTTTAATGTCCTTGACCCTGTTGTGTACTATGATGCCTGTGTGTATGACCTCTGTGTAACACTTCCTGAAGATGACTTGGTTTGTGCTGACATCGATGCCTATGCATCGGCCTGTAGACAGGCTGGAGGAGTCCTGGCTGGAAACTGGAGAGCAGAACTTACTCAATGTGGTATGTTGACAATTAAAAGGGGCTGCAAATAACGCATAGACATTGGAGTTTATTTAAAAATTGATTGATTGTTTTTTTTTGATTGATTGATTGTCTGATTGAATACAGACGTACAGTGTCGGGTTGATATGTATCGCTTTGTGTTTTTTATCTGCATTTGAAATTCAACTGTTCTTGTTGCAATTAGTAAATAATTAAGGACAAATTGTAACTGAAGTAATGATCTCTGTTATTTTGACAGAAACTGTATAAAGGAATGCTGGCTTCAAACTTTGACCTTATACTGAGTTCCAAAACTACTAGCTGTTTTTTTAAACTACTACTGCATTTCCCTTTAAACCAAAATGATTCTGTGAATCATGATTAAATGGATTTAGACTCTCAAAATATTATACTTGCTTTCACAGACTTGGTCAATTTCATGTTCCATGGATATACAATCTGTTATATGTAATTGGATTAATTGAAATAATTCAGATTCATTTGTTCTATTATTAATGATCCATTGTATGTGATTGGAGTAATTAATAATAATTCAAATGCACTTCTACTCTTTGCACTAGTTTTTGAAGTATCATGGTAACATTGCAAATCATGCTACAGTCAAACCTGCTTTAGTGACCACCTGTCTACAAAGAACACATTTTTGTTTCCCTTGAAATTGGTCTCTCATTTAAACATGTACTAAAGGAACCTGCCCACGACCACCTTTTATGTTTCCCTTGGGTGGTCACTATAGACAGGTTTGACTGTATATGTAACATCAGTGCACAGTAGCTGCAATTAAACAAGCATTTGAGCAAGGACTTTTATATTGCTTCATACTACAGGGCTGACCTGTCCTGTGAACTCCACCCTCCACTCCTGTGCCAGTGGCTGTCAGCCTGCCTGCTCCGATAATAACATCCAGTCTGACTGTCCAGTGTCCTGTATCGAGACATGTGTATGTGATGAGGGACTGGTATTAGATAGTGACAGGTGTGTGGAATCTCAAGACTGTGGATGTCTTGATGAAAATGCTGAATACCGCTCGGTGAGTATATACACACTTATTCATTCTCTCAGCCAAAAGATCGGTTATGACTAACATATTCAGATTTATGAATGTTTCTTTCCTGGGTAACTTATGATGAGGTGTCCATCAAGGCTCGGTCACAAATGCCATTACGAACTACTACGAATGCCGTACGAACGATTTTCAGACAATGGAAATTCGGGAAGACAATGGAAAAACAAGGAGATTCGTACAAAATTATCGTTTGTACGAACCTTTGTGACTATAGCATTAACCTGTTATTAATGAATGAACTACAATAATTGGAATCCATTCTGCATACATTGCTTGTTGCTATGTTGGGCAAACAGTACGCATACGATTTGAATATGTTAATAAACCGGTCGATTATGACCCGTGATGTACATGTAGATGTTTGTGTAACTTTTTTCTTGGTCCTAAAGTTTTTTATTATATCCCCTGGAAAAAAGAAATGTTGCTTGTGGCTTTTTAGTTAAAAGTCAATTGATATGGATTTTTACCTCATTAAGTTTGTTTCATATTCTATGGATAAAGGAAATCCAAATGATTGTTTAATTTCTTTGGATTGGCAGGAGACAATAGAACTTGATGAAAGGTTTTAAGGTTTTTCATTTTTTAAACAAATGTGATGAAATTTAATTTGTCTTGTATTTTCATGCTCCTGCCAATTTTGGAAATTCATTACAAAAATTAATTTACAAAGTACTTTACACATATGTCAGATTTAGAGGAACGTGGTAAATATTTTGCATTTTACCTTTTTACGATCTAGTCAGATATACTATGACACACACTACAATCACCTGCAATGGTGAATTTTTTCTTTGGTCTTTTCTTTTTCGTCTTCCTCTTTCTTCCCCTCTTCACCTTCTCCTATTTATCATTATCATATTATTCTCTTTACTCTTTATTTCTATTTTTCTTTTCTTCTCAAATTCACTCTCCTTGTACCTCTCCAGAATCTCATACTATACTACTCCGTTTTTTGCCTCCTATAATATCTTTTAAAAACAGACCTACTTTATTGTGTTACTCAGTATGGGAGCCTATTCACATACAAGCTATGCTTTTTATTTAGGCTCCCCACATTTTACATTGTTCTACCTTGCCCGATATATCTACATATTTCGAAATTTCGTACTTATTTTCCGTACATTATATTTGATTTGAAATCTTTAATTTTTTTTATTTTTTCTTCTTGTGTGAAATCTACTCTTATAATAATATACACTTGTGTAAAAAAAAATAAAAAAAAGAATATAGACTGTTTTTCTATGTAAAATGTGGAATAAATATTGAAAAAAAAAAAAAAAAAAATATCAGGAATTATGCCTTTACCCTTCTTCAGTATTGCCTTTATTGCATTCATATAATATCTTGATATACCTCATTTTTATGGTCATATAATACATGATATTCCTTGTCTGTAATCAGCTTAATGAAACATGGACAACCGACGATTGCAGGAGAAAGTGCAATTGTACAGGATCAGGGTCCGTTCAATGTTCCTCTTCCAGCGTATCATGTGGACCCAACGAGGAGTGTGCCATCAAGAGAGGGGTCAGAGACTGTTACTGTCTCGAGGATTACTCTAGGGACGACAATCAGGAATGCATCAGAGGTATAAAGATTATTTTTCTTCTTATTTTATGTTCATGTTTATAAGGATAGAATTGTATTTGCTTATCTGGAGCAAGTACTAAAAGAGGCCTTATCGAACAGAAAAGTTTCCAAAGAAATAATTGTGTGTAGTAACCTTAATGGATATAAAATAAGGATTGAAAGGGGAACAACTAACATTTACTATTGAATTGTTAGACAAACATTGCCTTTGATAAAAGCTGAAGGGGCCAGAGTCTAGTAAAGTAGTTATTTATGTACGTATTATCAACAACCTCTTTTCTTCAAAATGATAGGTCAACACCTACATGTTACCATTTAGGAATTATTCTCAGAAAAGACCACAGTACAAGGAAATAATATCTGCTATTTTGAAAGGTTATATACACACTTTTCCATTACTTAAGTTCATCTTTAAACCTTTTATAGAGCCAGGACACTGTATAGTTAGAGGAGATCCCCACTACGAGACCTTCGACCATCACAGGTACAACTTCCAAGGGGATTGTGAATACACCCTCATCAGACCCTGCAACAAGGAGGAGAATAGCAGTCTTGTGGACTTCCACCTGTGGAGCAACAACCTGAAGAATAACCCCTCTGATAGAGTGTCCTACATGAGAGGCTTCACTCTGGAGTATAATGGGACGCTGTTCAGTGTGGAGAGTGGGAACGAGGTGTATGTGAACGGAAGGAGACTGTCAGGTTCCCTGTTCAGCTATGGCAGTGATGTCAGGATACAGTGGGACAATCAGTACACGGTAAGTTTGAAGGGTTGAAGTTTATTCCTCGTCAGAATGCTGGTGCTGTCAATTTTGTAGTTTAGCTTACTTGCCACATTTCTGGCAGCTTCTCAACTCTCTTCAGATATCACAGTATCTCAGCTTCTTGTTTTGTACTGTATATTCACTTTATACATTCATTTTCCTAAATTTATAACAAAATCAAGTGTATATCTAAAATCATTTGATCAAAGAAAATGGTAGAGCATTTTGATTCTTTAACATCAAAGCTCATTTTGCGGATTATTTTTGGAAGGAGCTGTCATTCTTATGACTTGCAAGTTTAAGGTTATTACAAACTATGCTCTGAAATACAATATAAAATGAAGACGAGGCCTAATATGAGCTATCACCACAGAAAAGGTCTGTTTTGTTTGTGTATCAATAACAATCACTTTGTCATGTCCATTATCTTTTGGACAGTTCTTGGTGACCTCTTTTGGATTGCAAGTGGTTTATGATGGGAAGCATACAGCAGACATAGATCTGAGCTATGATTACTGGACCAAGACCTGTGGTCTATGTGGTACCTTCGATGGTGATGATAGCAACGAGTACAGACGACTAGACGGGTCTCAGGTAAGGAGAACGTTTTCGTAAAGTTCAACGGGTTGGTGAACTGATAGACAGGAAAGACTTGTCACTGATGGATCATGAGCTTCTTGATGTTCACTACTCAGATACAATTTCAGGACTGTACACCCCTGCAACTCCGCCAGCCCTCTGGAAAACTACTCCTCTAGGATAATTTACTGCTTTGACAATGCCCCAGAATAAATTAATGATATAAATAGAAACTGCCCCAATGAAAACTAGTTCTCTGTACAACTACCACCTGTTATTACCCCCTGCAATTACTCCTAAGACATTTATTCCCTGAGGAGAAAATTACCCTCCAGAGTGATAATCTACATGTTTATTATAACCCCTAGACCAGGCCTTCTCAACTAGTTTATTAGAAGTGCCAAAACGAAAACAATTTGTAGTTGAAGTGCCACCCTGTATGGTTGACTGTGCTGCGAGGGAGCGTAGCGACCGAGCCGAAAATGGTTGGGGTCCAGGGGCGAAGCCCTAACGGGGGTAGCAGGGGGCAGAGCCCCCTGAAACTGGATTTAGGGCTTTGTAAAGGCCCTATAATGGGGCATTTTTAGCACCAGTTCATTCCACAATATAATCAATCATAATTTCATATTGATGTGACAAAATTAGTACAATTCCTGGGTACAATTACACTGGAGGTATATTTATATGTAGTGTTTTGTGTGCAATAAACAAAGGAAATGTCAAAATAAAGTGAAAATCAAACCAAAAAAAACAAGATGTTTCCAGAGATTGGCAATGTTAAAATTGGTATCTCATCGTAAGCTAATTGTTGTTCAGAACTTAGGCTTAGATTCGTATAAAATGGTAAAAAACAATAAATTCCCCGGCCTTTCTTCTTGTTTGTTAAGCAGGCATTTTGGGACCAAATTCGACTGCAACTTCATGATTTAGCTGAGTATTTGATTCTAAAATATATATTTTCTTTCTTTCTGTTATTTGTTTTGTTGTTGCAACAGTCGCGCGCCACTCCGACTGACCGCAAGCGCCACAAGTGGCGCGCGCGCCGCAAGTTGAGAAGGCCTGCCCTAGACAGTTGCCCAAGCCAAGGGGTAGTTGCCATAGCAGTTATTTGTCCTGGGGAACAGTTATCCTAGAGATGTGTTATGGGAGTAGCTCTCCAGAGGTGTGATCCAGGGGTTAGTTGTTCTACAGTTCTTTAATACCTGTAACTAATGTTTGTTAGTATGAACATGCGCATGCACATGCATGTACAGGTACATGTACATGTATGTGTATCCAAGTTATTAGTGCAATCCCTGACATTCTTTCACTTGTTTATGTTTCTGTTTGGATGACCACATTAAAGATATGGACTTTCTCATTCCCCCTCCCTCTCACTCACCCTCTCTGTCTGTTCAGACACCATACATGACAGTCTTCATCCAGGATTGGGTCATTAACCCCTCATCCTGCAATGGGGAATCCCCTGAGCCACCTGTGTGTGAAGGAGAAACATATGAGGAAGCTCTCGACCTGTGTTACATATTCAGCTACCCAGATAGTAAGTCTGCCATATGCCTTTAGTGATTTTTACAAATAAATCCAGAAAAATAATACAGTTACATGTATCTGCAGAGGTTCAATGTACAAGACTAGTTTGATCTTGTATTTGAAAAGGGTTGTAAATGCATGAACAGTAATGAGACAATTCACACTGAAGTGGTCTGTGTGTCCGTCATGACACCACTCAAGGATGCCAGTTCTCTGGATTCCCCCCTGCTTCCAGGTCCTGTAACCTCTTTAAAAAATATTTGTTTACTTGTACGTCTAATGTACAGAACAGAATAGCATTCCAATAGTGGATTGTGGGGTCCCTTTTTAGGTTAAATTGGTAAAATCAAATGATATCCCTGACCTGTTCATGAATTCATTATAAAAGTTGGAAAAAACAAGTTCATATTTGCCATGTATCGTGTATCTTTGGTACCGTACCTTTGTGATCATTTCATTCCTTCTGTTATCTGAATTATTTACTGTATACTGCAAGTTGAAATCATTGTTACATATATAATTTATATAAACATTGTGTTTCATATTGTACCGTTAGAAGGAAATAAATGTTAACTAGACTTTAATTCGTCACTTAGACGAATTAGGTGATACGTATGATAATGGTCTACATAACGAATAATGCATTACACGATATATTATTTTGTAAAATGCTTCTCCCATTCATATGCTTCTCCCATTATGATCTATTCATATGTCAAGATTAAATTGTGTCTCCTTGATCATCATGGATCTAGGGAAGATAGATTGAAACAATATATGACCTTTGACCCTGTGCAGTAACCAGTTACACATTTGACTCTAATTTACATCATGAAGAACACCTTTTGACGATTTTTATCTAATTCAAAGAAATGAAAATGTAATTGATAAATGATTATCATCATTATGATTATGATGATCATGATGATCATGATCATGATCATGAGCGCGATCATGACATCTTATTGAAAAAATGAGGGTTGATATAGATAGCATATAGTCTCAGCTACAACATACTAAAAAATCAACAAAATCCAAGCCGAAATAACGGCGATATTGCTCGCAAAAGACAGGAATGTAGACTCCAGATTTTAGAAAAAGTCATCTCCCATAGGGATTACACGCAAAAAGTAATGGATTAAGTGAAAATAGGGTAATAATAAAGTAAAAAGGGTTATTTATAACATTATTTGCGAATCTACGTGTTTAAATAATCAAAGGAGATGGTACAGTGAAGGTCAAAAGGAAAAAAAAGTGAAAAAAAAAAGTGTTGGAGACACCCGGACTCGAACCAAGGATCTCGAGGTTGGAAGTCAAGTGCGTTACCGATATACCAAAACATCTCCCATAGCGATTACACGTAAACGGGAAATGAAATTCTGAAATCCTACTTTGCAAGTGAAATATGAGCATGACCCCGGCTTCTAATCGAAAAATAAGGGGCACATTTGTGATAGCTCATTGTCTCAGCTACAACATATCCAAAGCTCAGCGAAAACAAAGCTAAAACAACGGAGATTTTGCTCGCGAAAGACAGGAGTGTAGAATCCAGTTTTGAGAAAAAGTCATGTCCCATAGAGAATACACGCAAAATGCAAAAAATTGACATGCCTCCTTTAATCGCAAAAATACACCATGATACTTTTGTCAAAAATAAAAATTGTGAACACCACATTTGTAGAAAATTGTCTCAGCTAGAACATATCAAAATTAAAAAGAAAATTGATCCATATTTACAGAGATACAATCAATTTTCCAAAAATATGCTGACGTCATAATATGCAAATTGAAATTTTGAGTTTGGAGGCCATTATGATGACGTCATGAGTTAATTGAGGATAAAATGAGACATGAAATCATATTTCCGACTCATAATCTATCTAAATATGGAAAAATATTAGGAGTTTCTATCTATTCTAAAGAGTTACAATGAACTTTGTATAGGCATGTTTTTGCCCATGTATTGTGGATAAAGATAACGCAAATCCGCGCGTGCTGTCAACTTTGACGGACGCTCATTGCGTTAATAAAAGGTGAACAAATTATCAAAATTCTTGGAAAAATGTACCGAATATGATGACAGAAAAAAATCGGCGATTCTATGTTGCAAAATGCCAGTACGCGCGAAAACGCGCGCGCATGCGCGTGTGCGTAATTTTTTTATCAACTGCTCCATATGGCCTGAAACGTATGCAAAAAAAATTTGGGATGATTTGGAGCATTTTAAATTTTTGCGCGCGCGTAAACGCGCAGACGAACGTACACGCGCGCATTTGCGCGCTTTTATTGACCTCAACTTGACCGGACGGATATTTATCTTAATCGTGATAATTATGAATGAGAAATACTTTTCCGTTATGAAGATATGATCATTAGTTGATTTTCACAAAATGGCGCCTGGATGACGTCACGATAATTTCGACTCTCTAAAAAGTCACGCAGTTCTAAGTTAGACTAAGATCTATCATCATGGCAAGTTTCATGATAATGGCTTTATTCAGTCTTGAGATATCCTGCGAACAAATTCGAGGAAGAATAATAATAAATAATAATAAATAAATAAATAAATAATAAAAATCTTGACGAAATCAAAAGGTGATACGTCTACGTACGTATCACCTAAAAAGAAAATCTTGACGAAATCAATAGGTGATACGTAGACTTCGTTACGTATCACCTAATGATACGTATACTTCGTACACATCACCTAATGATTCCTTCAAAATTTGCAATTTCAACTTTCGATTGAAAATTTCGATATGATCCCAACATCTGATCGAAAAACAAAGTACACCGTTTTTATAGCCCATGGTCTCAGCTATAACATACCCCAATTTGGGAGAAAACAGAGCACACATAAGATAGATAGTGCTCATAGATGAATGCCATGTAGATTCATGATGTGAACGAAATTCACCTTCCATAGACATAACACGCAAATGACGAAAATTCTGACATGTGGCCTTTAATTGAATTTTGTACTATGATGACCTCATTAAAATGAAACTTAGTGAAAAGTGATCTTGTAGAGAATTGCCTTATCTACAACATATCGACATTTCAAAGAGAATCGATGAATATTGAGAGAAATACACTACATTTTCCATAAATACAATGACGTCATAATATGCAATTTTGTATTTTTGACTTCCAAGGCCATTATGATGACGTTAAGATGTACTTAATGGCCAAATGAGATATGAAATCATACCTCCGACTCATACTCTATCTAAATATGAAAAAAAAATTGGCAATCCCTATTCATCCCAATGGACTTTTCATAGGCATGTTTTTGCCCATATATGCAATGTATTACAAAAATCGCGCGTACGGACGGTTATCTTGAACAGACGCTCATTCCGTTTTTAATAGTGATAAAGAGCTAAACATGGTATCAAATTTTCCGGAAAAATATGAGGAATATTCCGTCAAAAGCTTTTGCGGAGAAATTATTCTTCGTTCGGCCGTGACGAACGAAAACGTGCAAAAATGCGTGGTTTGCGTGATTTTTTATGAAATGCTTATAATGGCCTGAAACGTATGCAAAAAAAATTTAAGACGATTTTGAGCAATTTAAAATTTTACGCGCGCATTAACGCGCGCGCCTACGCGTACGCGCATTTTTGCGCGCATTTATTGAACTCAAATTAACCCGACGGATATCGATCTTAATCTTGATAAATATGAATGTAAAATTACTTTCCGTTATGAAGATATGATCATAAGTTGATTTTTACAAAATGGCGCCTGGATGACGTCACGATGACTTTGAGTCTTTGAAAAATCACGCAGTTTTAAGTTAGACTAAGATCTATCATCATTGAACGATTCATGACAATGGCTTTATTCAGTCTTGAGATATCCTGCGAACAAATTCGAGGAAGAATAAAAATAAAAAAATAAAAGAAAATCTTGACGAAATCAATAGGTGATACGTAGACTTCGTTACGTATCACCTAATAAATACAAAACACAAAATACAAATTTTCAAAAAATATTAAATGATAGTACTAGGCACATCTCATTAAATTCTTCGACTAGAATTCATTTCAAATTTTAAACATAAATAATTTGTCTGTGTCAACAGGTCCTCTGTCTGGGTGCTTCGACTTTGTCTCTCCCCGTGATCTGTACGAGGACTGTGTGTATGATTCCTGTGCCTTGGGTCCTGGGTTTGACGTATGTGATTACATTCAGGAATATGCCTTGATCTGTATGGATGAGGGCATTGACCTTGGAGAGTGGAGGTCAGAGGTGCCTGAGTGTGGTGAGTAGAAGACTTGACTTTTATCCGTTTTCTTCTTTAAAAGCATGTTTTTTGTGCTTTAATATCCCCTTTGGATCCTGCAAATATCACTTAATGTCGGGTTATTTCACTCTTGCATTTTACTCTGATTTCAGTAAGTGCATGTCTTTCTGATTGGCTAATTATGAGTGATTTTAGGCTATTGGTATCTTGCAAGAAGATATTATGACAAATTAAGGGTATTATTAAAACTAATAATCTGATACTAGATCGAGATATATTTAAAAGCTTGTTTTCTACCATTTAATCAATTTCAAGTTTAAATGCAGAAGAATTTGATGCACATATATTAATAAAGCATGGATGAAAATTTAAATTTCGCAAATAAATAGAAATAGATGTGGATATCTTTATACAGTTACCTCCCATTTAAGACATTTTGTTTTGTTATATTCCTAGCATGCATTTCCAATAGACTCAAAGTGTTCTCAGACTTAATAGTCATGTCTTCATTACTTTCGTTCCTCCATTCTACTTCGTTTCTAGCAATCACCTGTACCGGTGGTAAAGTCTACCAGACAGGAGCGAGCGCATGCCAGCTGACCTGTGGGTTCCAGAACTCTGGACCCTGCACACGCCCCTCCTACGACAGGTGCGTCTGCCCAGATGGGCTGGTGGAGGACGGGGACCGGTGTGTGGATCCCAACGAGTGTGGGTGCAACTTCTTCTACAGTGGAGAGAACATCCACATGGAGGTGAGATGTGTTGTGACCTTTGAAGTATCATATCTTCAGTTTTGTCAAGAAAATGATGAGTGCGATATCGAGTTCTACTTATTTTTGTATAGAATCGGACATAATATCTGTCATTAAAATAACATTCATGATTGTAAAGTGCATTTAGGATGTATTTTGAAAGTGCACAATGTATGCATAATTATTATATAATTAGTCTTGTTGTCAAAGAAAGCGGACAAAATATACAGTTCGTCAGGTAGACAAAGGAACATCCCTTCACTGCTATTATGTAAAAATGTGTAGAACAGGTGTCACATGCATATTCACTTTTTACATAATAGCAGTGAAGGGATGTTCTTTTGTCTACCTGAGGAACTGTATATTTTGTCCGCTTTGTTCGACATGTTCATAGTTATACAAGCTGAAAAGTGATATGCTGATTTTTCTGGTTTGCCTAATACCTTTCGTACAAATAATGATACTAATTATTTTGATGATGATGATGGTGAGGATCACAAAAAAAGATATTATTGGATTATTTTGCCCATGGAACATAAAGGGGCAAAATACAGAGACTATAAGTGAATTTCATCCATGCTGTAGAGGAAAAATCTGATTGTTTTACTTTATATTTTTTCTTTTTTTTAATGTGTAGTCTGGATCGGAATGGATCAGTGATACCTGCGACCGGCGCTGCACCTGTACGGGCATCACTTTGACCTGTACTGACATAGAATGTGGAGAGTTTGAAGAATGTGTCATCAAAGGAGGTGTTAGAGACTGCTTCTGTTTCAATAGATTCACTCGTAATGAAGAAGATATATGTGTCAGAGGTTTGTCTACTTTCTTTTTGTTCTTAAATTAATTTTGGAGAAATTTGCATGGAACCTTGATTTTCATTTTTTAACAACTTAGGATTAGCTATGGTGTTTATTATACCTCTTTACATTATTAGAAGGATTATGATCTTATACTGTATTTAATACTTCTAGTACTTTGTATATTGATCATCATTATTTTTTTTAATAGAAAGAAATATACTTAAGTTCACTTATGCTTTTGCATAGAAAACTTACATTGTAATCATATTCTGAAATAGCCCAGGATGTGTTTTGCACAAATATTTTCAAGGTTATTAATTTCAAAACGTAATCCCAAATGGATAATTGTGGCAAATAGCAGTGCAAAATCTTAGTTCAAGAATCAGATTTGATGAGATAAGAAAGACAAGACAGTGCATAGATATAATGAGACCTTGATATTTTTATCCTTGATGCAGCTCCTGGAGTATGCACTGTTTGGGGTGACCCTCACTACGTCACCTTTGACAACGGTAACCACAACTTCCAAGGAGACTGTGAGTACACCCTGGTCAGACCATGCACTGACCGGATGGACCTCGTCGATTTCCACCTCTGGGGTGACAACGTGAAGAACAATCCCTCCGAGAGGGTTTCTTACCTGCGGAAGATTGTGCTTGAGGTGAACGGCACCAGCATTGCCATCACGAGGAACCGTGAGATCCTAGTGAACGGAGCCAGGAGGATAGCACCTGTTAGGTTGAACAATGGCATCATGATACGTTCGGATAGCTCCTACTCGGTAAGAAGCATTTGTCTTTATGCAATGAGTATTCTTTTTCAGAGTGAGGTTTCTGCGTGCTGTAAGTTTAATTCATCCTTCTTTCTGAACTATTTAATATGACACATTTATGATGATAGTAATAGTTGTATTTATATACCAGTATATAAATTACTGAGACAACTAATTACTAATTCTCTAGCTACCATCTAAGGGAATTAAGTATTCAAAAAATATCTCCCTACAGGTACAAGCACCTTACCAAACGATATATCTTTGCTAAAAATAATGGTTTAGATTAAAAATAGTTTTAAAAAAATGGTGCTATATTATTTTGAGGAGAGACAAAGAGACAATATGTTTGTTATAAAGTCAACTGGTTACATGACAGTTATGAGGTGTTTATTTCTTTAATTTGTTTTATATCCCAGACCATTGAGACTAATTTTGGACTGAATGTGCGGTATGATGGTTCCGAAACTGCCAATATTGAGGTATCTTACGACTACTGGAATGCTACATGTGGACTCTGCGGTACCTTTGATGACGACAGTACCAATGAGTTCAGGTTACAAGATGGAAGTCTGGTGAGTAGAGCTTCATGCAGTGATTCCATGAAGTGACATAAGAAATTATTATTTATTCCCTAGCAAGGAAAGCTCTTTTAAGATTATTATTGGCCCTATAATCAATTATATTATATTATTATACCGGAGTGTTGGCTCAGTCAGTAGAGCGTCCGCCTCACAACCGGGAGGCCGTGGGTTCGAACCCCGGCCGCGTCATACCAAAAGACGTTAAAAGATGGGAGTTGTTGCTACCTTGTTTGGCGTTCCACAATAAGGGATAGAGCAACGTCGATCTGGCGCTGCTCAGTGGCTGCCGGGCTCACGATCAATTGGGCAAAAAGAATTTCCGTTTCGATTTAATAAAATTTGGAGTGGACTATTAGGTTATTATTATATTTGAGATTAATTTTTCACCAATGAGTCCAGCTTAATTTTTTATGATCATTTTGTGGGAAGCAATACATTAAATTACTTATTCTTGACTATTATAGCTTCTAACAAACTTTTAGTGATGTGCTATACCAAGAGCTGCAGGCTTCTCCCAAAAAATCCTTATGCTGATTGGGATCATTCTGTTACATTTTATGATAAGAAATGCAGGTTATCATTTCGAAATTCCTGAGGAAAGACATTTACTACTAGGGTGTGCTGTATTTCACTTTGCATTATGATGTGATATTGGTCTTCAGAATGGATTATAAATGATTACATTTAATAGTGAATTTATCTGAATTGTCATGTTCTGATGTAGGCCTAAACCAAATATTTTGACGAACTTTGAAATCCCCAATTCATGTTTCCTCTTTGAAATACATATTTGACTGTGCTTTGTTTATGTGAATGTGCTCTTTTTTTGCTCATGCAGACACCATATGAAAATGTGTTTGGCAATAACTGGGTCCTTGATGCATACGAGTGCGAAACCGGTATAGAAAGACCAGTTGACAGATGTGAGGAAGACTCTGCTATCAAAATGTTGGTGGAAGATATCTGCTATGTCTTTATCAATTCTGAAGGTACAGTATTAAAGATTGTGTGTGGTTGTGTTGACATTGTAGGTATTAACATTTTTCTTATTCAACATAAATTTCATATTCAATGATTCTCTCGTGAATTTATCATTGAAAGGATCAAAATGCCATATTTATCATTCATGTATGTGTACATTATCCCACTTTTTATATTTTTTTTTATTGAAGATCTCAACTGGTTAGTGATGCAAAATGAGGGAGTCTCCTTAATTTTGTTTAGTTTGAATATACATGTAAGCTGGAAGAAGTTTCTCCAGTGAAATGAGGGAGCTAAGCTTAATTTCTATTGTGACTTATCTTTTTAGATCTATCTGTGAATGTAGATTCAATCCAATTAAATTCCAACTAAACTCCTGAAGTGTTGATTTGATTCAATGCAACCCATTCAATTTTAGTCCACCCTGTTTTAGTCACTACATACATGTACCTATCAAAATATATGAGATAATTAATGACCTTCATTGCATGACCTTCAGGACCTCTTGGTGACTGTCTTGACTTTGTGAATGAGGATGCCTACTATGATGCTTGCATCTATGACCTCTGCTATACTGATCCTGGTAATGACATCATTTGCGGAGCCTTGCAGGAGTACGTCCAGCAGTGCAGGGAAGCTAACGGCATCATCGGAAATTGGAGAGAAGGGGTCCTACAGTGTCGTAAGTCAATTTCGTCATACCTCATTTTTACACCATTTAATTGGGAACAGGAACCGGCAAGGCACAACTGTTGTCAATTTTCTTTGAAAAGAGCATGGGATCTAGAAGTCGATGGCATAAGGGGGAAAGGAACACCAAATATTTCATGGAAAGATATGGTTAAGAAAGAAAGCAGTGAGGGCGGTCTAAACAAAGAGATGCTCATGGAAAAAAAGAAGTTGACGGACTGTCAACATGGTGTGAAAGCTAGTAACCCCCTCGTAAGAGGCAAAATGCAGACTTTATTAAATGACGATGAAGATAACGTTTGTACAACAGCTTAAGAATACTCTCTGTGATTCAAAATTAATTATTTATCGTCACTATTTGATCATATTTTCTATTTCATGTCTTTTTTTCTTTTGTTTCCACTGTGGAGTGGGATGTCTCCTTCATAACTCTAGTTCATGCATTTCAATCTTTAGCATCTACATTTAAAGGTTTGGCAGTCTCAGATATATTAAGATGCCTGCATGATTATTAAGTACAATTCATGTTGTCATCTTTCTTATTACCATTCTCTGAATTTTGTATCTACACTAGAGTAGATTCCTAATATTCCATTTTAATCCAGGTCAAAATGAATGAAAGTAGAGAAAGTTCTTTTATAATCAAGCTTTAATAATTAATTCCATTCTTGAATTCATCCACCGCAGCTTTTGAGTGTCCCAGCGACAAGACCTACCAGTCATGTGGGAGCGCCTGCCAGCCGAGCTGTGCCGAGCCTGAGGCTGACCTGAACTGCACCCTACCCTGCCATGAGACCTGCAGCTGCCCTGAGGGACAGCTGGATGATGGTGGGCGATGTGTGGAACCAGAGAACTGTGGATGTACTCTTCCAGATGGGAGCTACATATCGGTGAGTGGACGGAACCTTCTACCGAATGAGTCCGAGCAGGGAAGTGTACCGCTACTTCCAAATACGAGCATGGTTGGATAATATCTCTCTCTCATGATGTGATGAAATCTGGGATTTGAACAGAAAACAGAAATAAACTTTATGACCGTATCCTAGATGTAAGGGAGGAATGATGAGAGTATAATTATACAGAAGGATTCCACCTGCTTTGATAGCAGTTTTATGCTTACTTTTTTATCAGCGATTACATTACATACATGAATATCTCTACATTTTTATCCTGTATCAAATTTTCTTCAGAATTCGCTGATTTTTTTTTATTTTTCTGATTTTACTGGAGTCAAATTGTCATCAGAACAGAGTTTTTCTTCAACTATCTTTGAAAGCTTTGAGAGTTCTCTTTGTATGTCTTATTTTGTCAAGAAATTTAATTCTTTTTTTTTACCTTGTAATTAATTTATTCAATATTTTGTGACATAATCAAATCATTTATATAAGGTAATATATAATGTATTTCAAGCCTCAATCTAATTCTAATTCAAAGAATGATTGTTCCATGGACCACATTTTTAAAGAAATTCATGAAGAATACTTTATTATTAGAATAATCTCCACCCAGGTGTTAAGTGGGTACCCGGTAGGATGCGACCGTCATTGTTGGTCAAACAGGTTTTGAGCATCAAGTAACGCCTGGCTTGAATGCTCCCCAGGGAGTGGAGATTGTGTGCACAGTGTGTGCGGGCAAGAATGGAATCCAATGCTGGGGTAATAGTATATCTGTAAAGCGCTTAGAGACATTTGCATTAAAGATAAAGACCATTTCATTTTTTAGAGAGGGGCATTTCCAAAACTGCTCTTTATCTTAAAGCACTATGTAAAAGCGGAGTATTATTATTATTATATTATCCATGGTCTTTGATCTTTGCAGGCTGGGATGATGTGGATCAACGATGACTGCTCTCAATCGTGTAGCTGCGCAGGAGGTGTGGCCGAGTGTGTACCTTATGGGTGCAGGGATTATCAGGAGTGTCGACTCAAAGGCAATGTCAGGGATTGCTACTGCATTGACAAGTTTACTTATGATGGTGAACAGTGTGTCAGAGGTCAGTGATATGATTATACTCTACATTAATTAATGGCAGTTTGCCTACAGTTAAAGAGAAGGTTGAGTTCTGGGAAGAGGTGAAAAAAAATTTGTGAGCGTTATCATTGTTATTATGCAAGTATAGAAGAACATCATATTAAAAACGTTCCCTGAAAAGCATGGCTCTTCAATTGCCTTAATATTCTAGATATAGCATGTAACAGCAGAAAAAAAGCGGGACAGATTTTTTCGCCCCATTTTCTTGTATTCCCATATACATCTTTGTTTGTACAAAGCCTGTAACTTTACCAAGACTGGGCCTATTTCTTATCATTTTGAAAATTCCAGAATCTTCCAGTAGACACCAATAATTATATGCCAAATGATCAACCTATTCTGATGGATTCCACAACGTTTCTTTCACAATGCAAGCGCATGACCAGAACTCAACTTTATCTTTAACACTCTTCTGCTTGGCAGTTGTTCAGCATATGGGGCATTCTGTTTTGTTACTGCTACTTTTGTCTATCTTGTCTCTCCAGCATTTAAAAGATATGAATAAAGGTTCAATCTTTCCACAAATCTTACACCATAATTGAACTTGAGACTTTCCTTTGCAATTTAGTGGCAATTTTCACATTCTAGTCACCAGTCTGATATAGGGGTACACATACATGTATGTGCCTTGCATGCGATCAAAATTTGTATTACTGTATGTGTGTGAGAATTTGATTAGAAAATGGTTTTATGATAGTTTTCGTTGTCAACTTCTTTTGCACGTTCGAGCCTTAATATTTATCATTTCTTTTCATACTCTTCAATAATAACAAACAACTTGCATTACTGTACTTTGAATACTTGGGTTTTAAATAATTCATATATCTAAGAATTAATTTACATATATTTGAGTCAGAATTGTGCCTCTAATTCTTCTGTAAGTTCACATCTGTCTTAATATGCTTTGGCAAGAAAACTTACATTGTAATCATATTCTGAAATAACCCAGACTGTCACGGTTTTGCACAAAAATTTTCATGGTTATTAATTTTGAAACGTAATCCCAAATTGATAATCGTGGCAAATAGCAGTGCAAAATCTTATTTCAAGCATCAAGTGTGATGAAATTAAGAAATACAAACCAGTGCAGAGATATTATGAGACCTTCATATTTTTTCTTCTTTGATGCAGCTCCTGGAGTATGCACTGTTTGGGGTGACCCTCACTACGTCACCTTTGACAACGTTAACTACAACTTCCAAGGAGACTGTGAGTACACCCTGGTAAGACCATGCACTGATCGTACGGACCTCGTCGACTTTCACCTCTGGGGTGACAACGTGAAGAACAAGCCCTCCGAGGGGGTTTCCTACTTGCGGAAGATTGTGCTTGAGGTGAACGGCACCAGCATTGCCATCACGAGGAACCGTGAGATCCTAGTGAATGGAGCCAGGAGGATAGCGCCCATCAGGATGAACAATGGCATCATGATACGTTCGGATAGCTCCTATTCGGTAAGAAGCATCTGTCTTTATGCAATGAGTATATTATTTCAGAGTGAGGTTACTGCGTACTGTAAGTTTAATTTATCCTTCTTTCTGAACTATTCAGTATGACACAATCATGATTATGGTAATAGTTGTATTCATATATAAAGCACTGGGACAAAGTAATTACTCATTCTCTAGCTGAGCTACCATCTTAGGGACCTAACTATTCAATATATATCTCCCTACAGGTACAAGCACCTTATCAAATGATCATATCTTTGTAAAAAAATAAAACATTAAAAATAGTTAAGCAAAGTTGTGCTTATTTACTTAAGGAGAGACAAAGAGACAATATGTTATTATAAAGTTAACTAGTTAAATGACAGTTATTTATAATATGAGGTGTTTTTTTCTTAATTTGTTGTATCCTAGACCATTGAGACTAATTTTGGACTGAATGTGCGGTATGATGGTTCCGAAACTGCTAATATTGAGGTATCCTACAACTACTGGAATGCTACTTGTGGACTCTGTGGAACCTTTGATGATGACAAGACCAATGAGTTCAGATTACAAGATGGCAGTCTGGTGAGTAGAGCTTTGTAAATACATGAAAATGACATAAGAAATTAAATTATTTATTCCCTAGCAAGGAAAACTCTTTAAGATAACTTTTGGCCCTATAATCAATAATATTTGAGGTTAATTTTTCACCAATCAGTCTAGCTTAATTTCTTATGATCATTTTGTGACAAGCAATACCATAAGTTACTCATTATTGACTGTCATATAGCTTCTAATGAACTTTTAGTAATGTGCTATACCAAGAGCTGCAGGCTTTCTCCCCAAAATCCTAATGCTGTTGGGGATCATTCTGTTTATGATAAGAAATGCGGTTAAAGGTAAAGACCAGTTATGGTCATGCGATTGCATTGTGAAAGAAACGTTGTGGAATCGATCAGAAAAGGTTGATCATCTAGCATCTAGCATCTGCAAGGTTCTGGAATCATCAAAATGATAAGAAATTTGGCCCATTATTCGTAAAGTTACAAGCACTATACACAGAAAGATGTATATGGGACTACCCTATATCTCTCACAGGCCATGAGAGAAACAAATTTACCAAATATATGAATTAGTAGGCGGTTTCCTGGCAAATTTTTTATCATCATGTATTAGTCAAAACATATTCTTTCACATGATTGGTAAAGAGAGCTTCCATTTCATTTTTTGAAATTGGGGCGTTTCCAGTACTGGTCTTTACCTTTAATCATTTCAAAATTCCTGAGGAAAGACTTTTACTACTAGTGTGCTGTCTTTCACTTTGCATTATGATGTGATATTGGTCTTCAGAATGGATTATAAATGATTACATTTAATAGTGAATTTATCTGAATTGTCATGTTCTGATGTAGGCCTAAACCAAATATTTTGACGAACTTTGAAATCCCCAATTCATGTTTCCTCTTTGAAATACATATTTGACTGTGCTTTGTTTATGTGAATGTGCTCTTTTTTTGCTCATGCAGACACCATATGAAAATGTGTTTGGCAATAACTGGGTCCTTGATGCATACGAGTGCGAAACCGGTATAGAAAGACCAGTTGACAGATGTGAGGAAGACTCTGCTATCAAAACGTTGGTGGAAGATATCTGCTACGTCTTTATCAATCCTGAAGGTACAGTATTAAAGATTGTGTGTGGTTGTGTTGACATAGTAGCCATTAACAGTTTTTCAATCAAATGTTGTGATGTTCAATGATTCTCTTGTGAATTATTTTTGGAAAGGATCTTCATTCATATATGTGTAATTAAACCTTGTGTCTACTTCGGTGTCAACTCTTTTTCTTATGGTCATCGCTCTTTTAGCAAAGCTTCTGCTGAGCTTTGTAACAAATCATCTTTACATGTCAAAAACTGTCAGACTGTCAACCAATTCAAATCTTGTCTTAAGACACATTTATTCAAAATTATAAAATTATATTACATTATCCCACTTTTCATTTTTTGTATTGAAGATCTCAACAGGTTAGTGATGCAAAATGAAGTAGGCTCCTAAAAATCATGAAAGAATAGCTTCTTTAAAGTTTGGATATAAGCTGGAAGAAGTTTCTCCAGCGGAATGAGGGAGCTAAGCTTTAGTTCTATTATGACTAATCCTTTTAGATCTATCCTTGAATGTAGATTCAATCCAATTAAATTTCAGCTAAACTCCTTACATTTGATTTCTAGCTAAATCCTGAACTGTTGATTTGATTCAATCCAACTCATTCGATTTTTGTCCACCCTGTATTTGTCACTACATACATACATGTACATGCACCATCAAAATATTCACGATAATCAATGTTGCATAAACACTCTGTTTTCTTCAGGACCTCTTGGTGACTGTCTTGAATTTGTGAATGAGGATGCCTACTATGATGCTTGTATCTATGACCTCTGCTACACTGATCCTGGTAATGACATAATTTGCGGAGCCTTGCAGGAGTACGTCCAACAGTGCAGGGAAGCTAACGGCATCATCGGAAATTGGAGAGAAGGGGTCCTACAGTGTCGTAAGTCTAATTGTGTCATACCTCAGTTTTTATATCATTTAATTGGGAACAGAAACCAGCAAGGAACAATTGTTGTCACTTTTCTTTGAAAAGAGCATGGGATCTGGAAGTTGATGGCATAAGGGGGAAAGGAAGACCGAATATTTCATGGAAAGATATGGTTAAGAAAGAAAGCAGAAAGAGGTTGGTCTAAATGAAAAAAAAATAAGTTGAGGGAGTGTCATCATGGTGTGAAAGTCAGTAACCCCTCTTTAACCCTTTGAGTGCGAGCCCGCGAACGGCGATTGTTTCCCCTGTGACGGAGCGATTTCGGTTACATCACCTGTTATGGAAAATTTGGCGGTGCTCTCTACTTTCATTGCTCATTGCGCCTCAGTCAGTCATTTTCGTGATTTTTAGTAAATTTAAAAATGAAAGATCAGACTTTTTCCTTTCTAAAAATATAAGTTTTGTTTGTCAATACAAAAAAATAAGGTCTGTTATTTTTGAGGGGAATTGCCGTCTTATTTTGCTGAAGCTTCACGTCTTTCCTTTTCAATACACTCACAATACAAATTGCGTAAGCACCTCCGCACGCGCAGATCGGTCGATACCTCCTTTCATTTCACCATTGTCAATGATTGTCGTCTGCTAAAGCTCGGCCGATTATCAACTGAGCCATAAATAATAGGCCTAAGCCTTTGTTTTACATGGGTTTTCGACACATTTTATTCTGACCAACATTATGCCATGATCTACACTAAATGCCCATTTTTTTTAAATGTGCAAATCAAATATAGGACTATTTGGGAAATGAATTTTGAGATGAACAGTGTTTTCATAATCATCATCATTTCATGTATACATTGTTTTATTCTCGAAAACAAAAATAATATTTACTTTGAATGCTTTCGACTTCGTTTCTCATAATTTGAAATATTCATTTTGTTTTAGTTCTTGCCTCCAGCTTAATTTTGTTTATTATTTCCCTATCTATACATCTCTTAGAACCCTATTTTGATATGAGGTTGCTGTATATTTATTGAATTTTTGTACGCATACTATTATTTGATTTGTTTTGTTTGTAATGGAAAGAGCTAAATCAATGACAGAGATTAGAACAAAATCATTTCATGTCTTTTTTCCTTTTTTTCCACTGTGGAGGGGGATGGACGTTTCATTCATTACTCTAGTTCATGCATTTCAATCTTTGGCATCTTCATTAGTAAGGTTTGGCAGTCTCTGATGTATTAAGATACCTGTATGACTATCGAATTGAACCCATGTTGTCATCTATCTTATGACCCTTCTCTGATGTTTTATCTACACAAGAATAGCTTCCTAACATTCAATTTCAATCCTGGGGGGCGTTTCACAAAACTTGTCATCAATGACAAATTACAGTTTTTGTTATAAGCTACTGAAATCTTTGCTTCTGATTGGTTATCAACAGATTTGACACTGATTTTTTCCATTGGTCATTGGTCAAAAAGGCTTTGTGAAACTGGTCCCAGGTCAACATGAAAGTAGAGAAAGTTCTTTTATAATCAAGCTTTAATAATTAATTGCATCCTTGAATTCATCCACTGCAGCTTTTGAGTGTCCCAGCGACAAGACCTACCAACCATGTGGGAGCGCCTGCCAGCCGAGCTGTGCCGAGCCTGAGGCTGAACTGAACTGCACCCTGCCCTGCCATGAGACCTGCAGCTGCCCTGAGGGACAGCTGGATGATGGTGGGCAATGTGTGGAACCAGAGAACTGTGGATGCACTCTCCCAGATGGGAGCTACATATCGGTGAGTACATGGAGCCTTCTATCTTCTATCCAAATACGAGCATGGTTGGATAATATCTCTCTTTCATGATGTGATGAAATTTGTGATTTGAACAAAAAACAAGAAAAAAACTGTATGATCGTATCCTAGATGTATTACAGGGAGGAATGATGAGAGTATAATTATAGAGAAGAATTCCACCTTGGGATCCAGTTTGCTATGATAGCAGTTTAACGTTATTTGTGATCAGTGATTACGTTATATATATCTTCACTTTTCTATCCTGTATCAAATTTTCTTCAGGAATCGTTGATAAGTTTTTTTTATTTTTCTGATTTCACTGGGGTCAAATTGTCATCACAACAGAGTTTTTTCTTCAACTATCTTTGAAAACTTCGAGGGTTCTCTTGGTATGTCTTATTTTATCAACAAATTTAATTCATATTTTTAATAAACCTTGTAATGAATTCATTCATTTTTGTGTGTGACATAAACAATTAATTCATATAAGGTAAAATATATAATGTATTTGTAGCCTCAATCTTCAATTAATCCAAAGAATGGTTGTTCCAACATTTTAAAACAATCTTATAAGAATACTTTATTATTAGAATAAATCAACTCATCCATGGTCTTTGATCTTTGCAGGCTGGGATGATGTGGATCAACGATGACTGCTCTCAATCGTGTCGCTGCACAGGGGGTGTGGCCGAGTGTGTAGCTTATGGATGCAGGGAATATCAGGAGTGTCGACTCAAAGGCAATGTCAGGGATTGCTACTGCCTTGACAAGTTTACTTATGATGGCGAACAGTGTGTCAGAGGTCAGTGATAAAATCATATTTTACATTAAAGGTAATACAAGTTTGGGGAAATTTGAAAATTGGCTGGATAGTGATTCTTTACAATTTTGATATATTTTGATGCCCCTGTGGATGTATTATAAACACTAAAAAGTTTAGCCCCTAAAACACTTCTGCTTTTGAGAAAAATTGAATATGAAATTCACAGGCGCTCCCGGTAAATTTTGATGAATTTCAAATAGCGCCTACGGCCATACAATGGTAGCTGCGACCATGAAAATCTCAGAATATGTAGTTGTGATATATAATTTCCAAACGGGAATAGCTAATTGGTTGATTGTAGTCAAGAAACATTGTTTTATAGCTTAATTAATATCTTGACCTTGAGAGGGAGCTATTCAACATAAAGAGTTTATTATTTACAATTTCAGCGCATAGCTTTAGACTCTATTTTAACTGCGATAACGATCACTGAATATTGTAGGATCATATATGCCTCCAATGTGTTCATTTGAACCAAATTCATGACCCCGTACCAAACCTTTGTATCACCTTCAATTAACAGCAGTTTGCCTACAGTTAACACTCTTCTGCTTGACAGTCATTCAGTATAAGAGGCATTCTGTGTTGTTGATGCTACTTTTGTCTTTCTTGTCTCTCCAGCATTTATAAGATGTGAATAAAGGTTTAATCTTTCCAAAATCTTACACCATAATTGAACTTGAGATTTCCTTTGCAATTCAGTGGCAAGTTTCACATTCCAGTCACAGATAGTTCATATTATTGTACACAAGTAGATCTGTGCTTGTATGTTTTGCTTTGCATGCAATCAAAATTTGTATTACCGTATGTGTGTGAGAATTTTAATAGAAAATTGTCTCATGAAATATTTTGTTGTCAACTTCTTTTGCAAGTACTAGCCTTATCATTTCTTGTCATACTGTTCATTAAAACAAAAAACTTGCATTACTGTACTGAGGATACTTTGGTTTTCAATAATTCAAATGTCTAAGAATTAATTTACATATATATTTTAGTCAAAATTTTGCCTCTTATTCATCACCAACAGAGCCTGGCACGTGCACAATTTGGGGAGATCCCCATTACATCACCTTTGACAATGTCAAGTACGACTTCCAGGGTGACTGTGAGTATACCCTAGTCAGGCCGTGCTCCAACCAGCCTGGAATGGTCGATTTTCACATCTGGGGGGACAATGTCAAGGATGTCCCCTCCAGCACGGTGTCCCTCATGAGGCATATTAGCCTGGAGGTCAATGGAACTGTCTACTCGGTATCCAGGGGCAACATCATCTATCGGAATGGGGAGCGCAGGAACTCGCCCGTGATAGACTCCAATGGTGTGCTTATTAGGTCGGGTGTCAAATATACTGTGAGTAAAATCTTAAGTATATTCAATTACCTTTATTAAAGATAAATAAGGATGAAAATTTGGTCTGTTAATAGATCTGTCAATAGAAATCTATGATATTGATTCATTAAAAATGAATTATTTTGTAGGATTGGCAAGGTTATTTTTACCATATGGAAAACATCTCCCCAAAAAGTTATGATTATCTGTAACAAAAAAACTCTTGCCTAACAAACATAAACGTTTAACCAGGTGTCAGATATGTTGTGCACATGATAACGATTCTTTGGAAGGGGATGAGGATAGGTACAGGTACTTTTAAGAAATTGGTACATTTTCGTGACTAAATTTCTTTAAGATGTCCTGCTTTGGTCCCTCTTCAAGAGGCTCTTGATATCAATTCTGTTTTCTCTTACAGACGATTCAGACCTACTTTGGGGTAAGCATTCGCTATGATGGCGAAGACACTGCCCACATACAGGTGCCTTTTGAGTACTGGAATGCCACGTGTGGTCTGTGTGGAACCTTTGATGACGATAGAGACAATGATTTCAGACTTCCTGACGGCACTAAAGTGAGTGATTGTAGAATTCTTTAATAGAATGGGACTCATTTTTTTGGAAATTGGACTTGTTTCTTGGAATAGGAAGAATGTTGTGAACTATATCAATCAATTCCTACTAAAATGTACCATGTAAAAATGTAAGATGTTATTAGAAATGGGAAATGGCAGGTCAATGTATGCAAGGAATGTATTAGTTGATTCAGTTTTGCGACACATGCTCTGGTGACAATTGTTCTATGATCAATATCCTACACTCCCCAAATACTCACTTTCAACTCTGAACCAAACACTATTTATGTATCTTACCTAACCCTATACCTATTCTAAAACCCAATTTCAATCCTTACGCTAACTTAAAACTTTGAGGAATAAAGTTTTGAGCAATTGTTGCTTGAGCATATGCCAATTCACCAATAATTCTGAGGGTGAATCTATTATGTTTGAACTATTGGCAGTTTGTCTTTTTATGAATGGTATAACTTAGATTTTATGATGTATAGTTTGTCCATTTTGAGCATGCAAAAGGGAACCCAAATGAAAATTTATATGTCATGAAATCTCACCTTGATGTATGTTTGTAAATTCGGCGGCACCATATTCATGTATTTTAGATGATCGATGGTTGATTTACCGTTATATTTTGTTTGTAGACCGAGTATGTGAATGTGTTTGGGAACAGCTGGGTGCAGAATGCGGGTGAATGTGACACCACAATCACCGATCCTATTGATCAATGTGAGGATGATGAGGAGCTCGACCAAGAAATCAGAGATATTTGCTACATTTTCATTGATCCGGATGGTGAGTTAAAATATAATGTTAACCCATTTTCTACTTGAACCATGTTGGTCACGTACTGGATGAAGTGTAGGGAAATTAGAGAAGTTTGTAGTCAATAGGATAATTTATTAAATGGGTTCAAGAAAGTAGCCAATTATGAGAAGCGTCAATATAGATCATTTGTGCGTGCATTAATTTTTACCATATGCACAGGGAGTGCTTTTTGGTGATAACAACCGTCAATTTCTCAACTTTATATACTCTTATTGTAGACCCATCTTATAAAACAAATACTTCATGTTTTAGCTTGTGTATTAGTGATATGCACTGCACTTGGTCAAGTCACAATGAACTTGACAAGTCTTGTTCATTATCCTACTGTGACTTAACCCCCGACTTTCAAATTTTTCCGGTGGAAAAAAAGGTGCGTCTTATACACAGAGGTTTACAGTATAGTTGATCTTCCAATTTCTTTTGCAGGTCCTCTTGGGAACTGCTTTGACTATGTTGATCCCAAGGATTACTACGAGGCCTGCATCTATGACCTGTGCCACACTGATCCTGGCAGTGACATCATCTGTCCTGCACTCCAGGAGTATGCCCAACAGTGCAGGGAAGCTAATGGTCTCGTAGGACTCTGGAGAGCTGCAAGGCCTCAGTGTGGTGAGTCTTGTGTTCATGGATTAAGATTTAGTAATGTTTACGGTTTGTGGATCCTTTATGATTATTATATCAAACTTTAACGGTCTGAATTGAATGTCATCGTAAGAAATAGGTGCAACTGTTATGTCAATTAGTAAGTTTATACAAAGTTCATATTAGTTTTGAAGTTTGAATTGCTGGAATCCATTGTAACAAGTAGTTCCCTTATCAGTGAATCTCAACTTATAGGTGGGGATGATGATTTCCAAAGCACTTTGAAAGTATAAAGAAATATGTACCACATGTATTATATAGGGACAGTATGCTACATGTACACTTGTTACTACATAGGAATTCAGTCTGGACAAATTTTCCATTGTAATCAAAGAAGACCCAAACATTGAAAAATGCTCTTATACACCTCTGTTGTTTTAAAGCTTTTGAGTGCCCAAGTGATAGACTCTACGAGCTGTGTGGGAGTGCCTGTCACCCAAGCTGTGCGGAGCCTGAGGCTGCTATCAGCTGTAGTCTGCCATGCCAAGAGACTTGTACCTGTCGTGATGGAAAGCTGGATGATCGAGGACAATGTGTGGAACCATCGGAATGTGGATGCTTGGTTGCTGATGGAGTCTACATCTCAGTACGTCAGATTTAACTCATGCTATTTATGCAGGGAATTTTCTCATATTCTATTTAGTCTGTGTCTCTCCTGAGACTTCACTATATGCAGTATGTTAAGCTTAATAAACTCTGCAGTACCGATTATATGCAATATGGTTTTAACTTATCAGTGCATTTTATTTCCTCCATTTTAATAAAATCACAAATAATATGAACAAGCATATAAATATAAACTGGAAAATAAATGAAAATAAGCAATACAAGCCAATCTTTCTTAAATGTCTATTTATCCTACTTTGCTCCTCATCTAAAGAAGGCCACTTTTCAATTTGCCATTTCGATTCAAGTTCAGTTGTACTTAAATAAATGTATGTTAGTTATACCAAGCTGTGGTCAATTACTCATGACATTTGTCATGAAAATTCATCTTTAGCATCTATTTTTTTTAAAACCCTTTCAATGCCAAAAGGCAGTTCAATCTGAATTTTTTTTCTGATATTGTATCAGGTGATCTTACATTTGTTGTAAGTAAAAAATAAAAGTTCTTCTGGAAATTTAGATCGGGTTCATTTATTGTATAATTAGGTATCATCATATCATCATAAAAAAATCATTATTGTGATATATATTTGTAAACTTGTTGTCACCTTAAGGGTTAACATAATTATATGTATTCAGTCATTTCACACTTGATCTGTTGTTCTCTCTCCTATTCAAGCCTACAGATACTTGGACAAGTCCTGACTGCAGCCAGCGATGCACCTGCTTTAATGGAGAGGCTCAGTGTGAAGCCTACGGATGTGGGGAGAATGAAGAATGTGATCTCAGGAACGGTGTGCAAGATTGTTACTGCCTTGATGGATTCCTCCCACTCGGAGAGAGATGTGTTAGGGGTAAGCATGATTGTGAACTCGAATTTGAACCAGAACTTGAACTGAAGATAAGCATCCTTCAAACGAAATAGTTTCACAAAAATAAATTACAAAGTGACTTGATATTGCGTAAGGATTGAACAGGGAATAACAGATGTTGAAAATATTAAAAATATGTTAGGAATATCTTTCAAGGAAAAGACCTCCTAATGCAGACATGTATTAATCTCAATTGTGAATATGCAGTGTCCTGGTGAAGAAGATATGAATAAAGCAATGGCAGAATTATTGGCTCATTGTGAATACTATGTATGTGGGGAGAACAAAGGATATGAATTATGCATTGCACCATCTCCCCTGATGCACACACAAGGAAGGATCCCAAACTTGAGGCTGCAAAACGGTTGTATTTTCCTTTGAAGTAAATGCATGCTCAAAACTCATATTTGTTTTTTCTCAATACCAGCTCCCGGTTTCTGCCAGATCTGGGGTGACCCTCATTATGTGACCTTTGACGATAAGAAATATAACTTCCAGGGTGATTGTGACTACACACTGGTCAGAGATTGCCAGAATTCCAGTGAATATCACCTGTGGTCCAACAATGAACGGCTGCGCCCATCAGATAGGGTTTCCTACCTTAGAGAGGTTATTCTGGAATTGAAAGGCAACATATACTCCCTTATCAAGGGCTTCCATGTCAGAGTTAATGGCATTGATGTATCTGAGAACCTGCCCTACATGGATAGTGAAGTGTGGATCTACAGGGATGTAACCTCAATGGTATGTACATATGATACAGATATGATCAGTTGTGTAGAGACCCTCATAATTTATATATACGTAAATACACTATATAGTATATGTTTCATTTATGTATCAGGAATTGCATGTAGATACATACGTTTATACTGATTAAATGCATGTTTATTAGCAATGAAACTAACAACATTAAGTTCTTGTTTTTTAATCTAAAGACAAGTTATTATGTTTACAGGTCAAAGAACGTTTGGGTTTGTTTCTCTTTGTAGAATCTGGTAACAGATTTCTTATGGGTTAGCTATGATGGACAGGACAGTGCTAATGTGTACCTCGGCTACAATGCAGGAAGAACTTGTGGCCTGTGTGGATCCTTTGATGGAGACCGGACCAATGACCTCATGCTGCCTTCAGGAGAAATGGTAAGCTTCGCCTAAAGGACCACACATCTATTTCAATCCAATGTTCAGAATTGATGATGGCAAAGTGAACTTGACAAAAATGGTACGATGGGTATTTTTCATCTTCTTATTCTTCAATCACTCCACAACACCCATTCTGTACAGGAGAAGGGATCTAGCTGCAGGGTTGAATCTATTTGGATGTTCAGGTGTTCTGGTAGGTGGGGTCAGAAAGTTAGCCTCTGTCAGTTCCTCCTACAGTCACATATACAAGTAGTTTGTCCATCCTCATTATAATCCATTTCAGCATATGAACTTCCCTTTTTCAAGTTCCTGTTTTAGACGATCGAGACTGATAAAGGGTATTATGGAGCAGAGGAACACTTAAATATTCAAATAAATGCTTCTATGGCATCGTTGATGATGGAAAATAATTTCCCTCTTTTTTCAGGCAAGATCAGTAACTGAGTTTGGAAACAGCTGGGTTGTGAATCCCGACCAATGTGATGATGTGGATCCAGGTCCAACTGATCCTTGTGACAATGGAGTGACCAGCCTGGAGGATGCTGTTGATCTTTGCTACTACCTTAAGGATCCTCTTGGTATGAGTGTAATGTTATAAAATGACTTTAAAGAAAAATTATTCATACGCTAGCTTGTAATCTTTAATATTTCAAAATGAAATATGAACTTTTAACTGACGGAAACATGATTTGGGTGTTGCAGATATATTCTTAGGCTCGCGATTCAACAGGGTAAATATTGGCTTTCTTGAACACTGTGGCAATAAACATTGATACCAAGATCCAAAGCTTGTCTTTCTAGTTGATGTACCCATTTGCAGTAACAGCTGAATTATGTTTTTCATGTCTTTGAGTCAATCAATATTTAAAGGCTTTTTTGTTGGGGGGTAGATAGTAGTCTATCTTGGTATTTTACACGTACGTGTACATCGCATGAAAGATAACTGATCCGTGTTAGTTAGAAGTTGATGTTGATGGCATAGTGACGATCATTGCTGTTGTGTTTCAGGACCCTTTGCATCCTGCCACAGTTATGTTGACCCTGATGACCACTATGATTCATGTCTGTATGATGTATGTGAGATGGATGATGATGCCCTGTGTGCGAGTCTAGAACAGTACGCCCAGGCCTGCAAAAGCAAGGGAGGGAACCCTGGAACCTGGAGAGTGCATGTACCGGAATGCCGTAAGTAAAATTATTTTAATGGTATAGACCAGTTTTGGAAACGCCCCCCTCTCAAAAAATGAAATGGAAGCTCTTATTACCAATCATGTGAAAGAATATGTTTTTACTATTACGTGATGATACATATTTTGCCGGGAAACTGCCTACTAATTGATATATTTGGCAAATCATCTATCCGGACTGGATAGATATCGCGTAGTCCAATATACATCTTTCTGTGTACAGTGCTTGTAACTTTACCAAGAGTGGGCCAAATCTCTTATCATTTTGATGATTCCAGAACCTTGCAGTACACACCAATACTTATATGCTAGATGATCAACCTTTTCTGATCGATTCCACACCGTTTCTTTAACAATGCAATCGCATGACCAGAACTGGTCTATACCTTTAACCCAGGAAGTGGGTGGCTCCTGGACAAAGACCTATGGGAATAAAAACACTCAGTAGTCAATGTGTTAAATCAAATATATTTTGTTAATCAAATTGTTATTTATTAATGGGTGGCTCCCTTATTGAAGCCTATGGGAATAAAAGAATTTGGTAGGCAATAACTGAAAACAAGTCCCTTTATATTTTTATTTTCACCTCTTGGTATTTAAAGGTAGAATAACCTACGCTATTCTGCAGCTGCAGGTTTCCTGATCATTTTTGTGTATCACATTGCCTATAGTGTAGCTAGATTATTGGCGATTGCATTGCTATTCACAGCCCCACTTTCAGGGTCCAGTATGAATTTTAAACGCCACATCTACCCTGTCAACCACTATGATATAGGAAGTAGAAAACAGTGACAGTCATTAAGGCAGTAACAACAGAAACAAAATGTATATTCTTATGGTGAACATTCATATAAGCATTGAATTCGTTACCTATGCAATTTAAATGTCTATAATTTCATACAGCATTGGACTGTCCTTCCAACACTGTGTACGACCCCTGCTTCAGTGGCTGTCCAGCAACCTGTTCCTCTGCTACGAGCACATTGTCCTGCAATACCACTTGCCAGGAAACATGTAGATGTGCAGATGGTCTTGTACTGGATGGTGGGCACTGTGTGGATCCATCACAGTGTGGTTGCACTCTGGATAGTGGTGTTTATATTCCGGTAAGTTTGAAATCGAGCGCTGAAGTACCTACCAGTATGTAAATTTTCCATGCTTCCATCACTGCTTAATCTGCAAGAGGATCAAGACATCTTCATTTGCCAATTCAGCTGTTCAAATTTGCCAAGAGCAGCTATGGTAATGCATCTGTAAAGTTGTTCATATATTCTAACTTCCAGCATTTTTCCTTTGTTGCACTTTTTGACAGTCTGGAGGAGCATGGACTGACCCAGGCTGCACACAACACTGCCTTTGTCGAGGTGGGCTTGCAGAGTGTTCCGAATTCCAGTGTGGAGAGAACGAAGAATGCGAAATCAGGAACGGTTTTCCAAGCTGTTACTGCAGAGATGGCTACACCTCTCTCGGAGATGCCTGCTTCAGAGGTGAGAAGTTCGTTTTCAGAAGTCATTAGATGAAGATGTTTTTATCAACATGCCACTTTGTACAAGATATAAGATAGCTCTGCAAGGCAATTGCGATGTACAGATGATGCCACTGATGTTGATACTGATCATTCCTTTTTTGTCTGATTTTGTCTTATACTTATAGCTCCTGGGTATTGCCAGATCTGGGGTGACCCCCATTATGTGACCTTTGACGATAAGAAATATAACTTCCAGGGTGATTGTGACTACACGCTGGTCAGAGATTGCCAGAATTCCAGTGACTACCACCTGTGGTCCAACAATGAACGGCTGCGCCCATCTGACAGTGTTTCTTACCTGAGGGAAGTGGTACTTGACCTGAGCGATAGAAGATACGCTCTGATCAAGGGCTTCCATGTCAGAGTGAATGGAAGAGATGTATCTGAAAACCTGCCTTACATGGATGAGCAAGTGTGGATCTACAGGGATGTGACATCCATGGTATGTCATAGATAAACCCTGTTTTTCATATTTAGTATTTCAAAAATGGTTGGGCTGTGTGTAATGTAAGGAATTCTATTACGTGCCATGTACTTTAGTTATCCCGTTCCTTCCGAAATTATTTAGCCTGATAGCCATCCCACAAACGAGATTAAAAATCGAAAACTCGACTCCTTCGCTGCCGTACAATACCGTGCGACTGTTCAGCGCGCGGAACAATGCGTGTGCGTTGAAGCGACCTAAAGCCTGGCCAGTCGCTCCGACGAGCAGGAACTTAGCGCATGCGCAGATCATTTCGCAATCTGCTGTGCTCTAAGTTCTTTCAGCTCTTCCGTACTGTAGGTTGTTTTTCTTCGTTATCTTTTTTTCCTCTTCTACCTACTTATTTTGTTCTTCTTTTTTCTCCTCCGTATCTATTTTTTTCCTTGTCACTCTTATTCCTCCTCCTTCTTCTTCTTCTTTTTCTTCTTCTTCCTATACTCTTTTTTATTTTGATACTCGATTTTATGAGAAAATACACAGTATATAAAAAGTAAACTATTTCAATGTAAGTTTCTGTTGCATAAAATTTATTTGAAATAGTTTATCAGCCAAAATTGACTGTTATAATTTACGTCTGACAATATAATGTAGCGAAAATATGTAAACATGATCAAATGAAACTCAAGAAGAATCCAGAACGGGGGGGGGGGGGGGGGGGGGGGGGGGAGGGGGGGGAGGTGAAAGGAGAGCCAAAATAGCATACTTATAAATACAGTACAGACTATATAACGATGCGCCCAACTTTCTCTCTCTCTCTCTCTCTCACTCTATAAAAACCGTGCATTATACTTTATCTCTCTCATACTGTTTTCTGTTCCGCGATTTCCGAAAGCACGTTTCGACATATAAATAAGAATTGTTAAAAGTAAGAGTTTGGATATAAAAACATCTCTTATGCAAAAAATAATATGACACAATCTTTTTTGACAGAACTAATATACGTCGGACAAAGGAAATAACTCCTTGGTCGGACATTATACTTTATGACTACGTCCAAGGTTCTATCTCTCTCTCTCTATCTGTCAATGTTGTTCCGCCATTTGCTTGTATGCCGGCATCATTCCTTCTTTGAGATAAATTATGATAACATATCCATGATGATGAAAACATACATCTTAAATACTAGGGAAAAAAAATAGAGAACGAGCGGCTGATAATGTCAAAATGAATATCACTGTACACAAATTATAGAAAGTAAAAGTTTTGATTTTGAATGTAAATCTCTGTTGCATCAAAATAAAATGAAACGTTCATTATATCGACGGAAATAATATACATCGGACATTATACTTTACCACAAAAGGGTCATCTAGAAGTAGGTGGATAACATTATAAGAGAAAGAAGAGAAAGAATGAAACTTTCTCTTTCAAAAACAGAAGAATAATGGAGAGGGAGACAAGGACACATACACAATAAATAAATATAAACAAGATAGGATTCTAGAGCGGAAGATGATATAGGGGAAACGAAATAGTTCTGAAGTATGGCCTAGAGAGCAAAAAAATTATTCTGTTTTATTTACTAATGTAAAGCGCTTTGATCATGTTTTATGTAAAGGCGCTATATAATATCAATATGTATGAATATATTGGCAAATTTTGACAATTATAGTTTGTAAGTATGAATTGACAAAGTACGTACAAATACAAATGACACAGAAATGTCTGCAAGTATTTGGGACCTATATAGAATATGTGAAAAGAGCTATATCTTTGTCTTTGGCCCATGATCCCACAACTTAGTTACGTAAGAGGAACAAAGAACGTTGACGGATGTAAAGGTTGTTGTCATGGTTATAAACCCCAACAATAGAAGAGCGGAAGTAAGGTAAGGGTATAATTGAATGGCAATGACCTGGCTTACAGCACTGATGATCCTACATGTATAACCATGTTTTTTTTGTGTGTGTTTTTTGGGGAGTGGGGTCTTGTTGTTTTTGCAATCATTCAAAGATAATATCAATCATACAAGATAAAGGAATGAACAAGAATATATGATATGCTAAAATGTAACAGACAAAAAGATGATGATGAGAAATGATTGTTTCTATCTCTTTTTTTCTCTTTTTCACTCTCTTTATGTGTGTGTGTGTCTCTCTCTCTTTCCTCTCTCTATCTCTCTCTCTCTCTCTCTCTCTCTCTCTCAAACTCTCCACTTTCTCCCTCTCTCTCCGTCTGTCTCTCTGTCTATCTGCCAATGTTGTTCCGCCATTTGCTTGTATGCCGGCACCATTCCTTCTTTGAGATTAATTATTATAACCTAAAATTATCCCTGATGATGTACATTATTATACCTTATATTTATTATAGGGAGCGAAAAAGAAAACGAGCGGCTGATAATGTCAAAATAAGAAGAATATTACTGTACAATATTTATACAAAATAAATTTTTTGAATGTAAATCTCTGTTGCATCAAACTGATATAAACAAATTGTTATTATGCTATATTGACGGTACTATTATCCGTCGGACATTGTGCTCTAGCCAAAAGATATAAACAAACAAAAAAAGAGAAAAACTAAAGAAAAAATCTGAGGTTTGTGGGGGGGGGGGGGGGGGGGTAGTCGGTGAGAAAAATATCATAATAATAAATACAGAACAGACTACGTCAAACTTTCTATCTATTCTGCCCCCGTCCACCCTCCTCTCTCTCTCTCTCTCTCTCCCTCTCGCTGTCTCTCTCTCTCTCTCTCTCTCTCTATCTCTCTTTCTACGTTGTTTTCCATCTTCATCTTTCATGATGTTGTCTACTATTCCGCCATTTACTTGCATGCCGGCATCATCCTTTCCTTGAGATTAATTATTATAACATATCCCTGATGTTATACGTCAGACATTATACTTTAGCGAAAAGAAATAATCAAACAAAAAAAGAAACGTACACAAAAGAAAAACAATCAGAGCTGGGGGGGGGGGGGGATCGGAGATAACTTTCTATCTCCCCCTCTTTCTCAAATATTTTATATCTCCTCTCACATATACCTTAGTATAGGGAACGCTATAGAGAGTGAGCGGCTGATAAAGTCGAAATGAGAAGAATATTACTGTCCAATACTTATAAAAGTAAAGCTTTTGAATGTAAATCTATGTTACATCAAACTGCTATACAAAAATGTTTATTATGCTATATTGACGTTACTATACGTCAGACATCATACTTTAGCCAGGAAATATAAACAAACAAAAAGAGAGACAAACTAAATAATAAATCTGAGCTTTGAGGGGGGGGGGGGGTCGGTGATACAAAATGTCATAATGATAAATCTAGCATACACCTGATCAAAACTCATTTTCGGAGACTAAATCGAGTACAACCTCGCGATCTTGCTTTAGACTTATAATACTGCTTGTTGTTGTTGACAATAGAGAGCTGACCTTTGGATTTTCCTTTCATGTGCAGTGAAGTGCATTGTTCCGCGCGTGCCGCGTGCCGTTATAGGCTTTGGCTTTGCGCTGCTCCCAATTGAAATACCAGCAGTATTGGTATTCTGTGCATGGAAGGTCTCAGCGAAAGTCAATATCTGTGGGACAGACATCGCGGAGCTCCAATACGCTGCTGTACGAATTTCATGTGAGAGAAAACTTGACATGCTAATGAAAAAGTACAAATATAATGAGTAATATTAAAGTAAACAAAACAGGAGTAATGGATAATGATAGCATATACTTTGGATAAACCCTCACATCCACTAGTTTAGTGAATTAATGGCAGGGAAAGGCAATTTTAGGCTTGTAAAGACGTCGTCTACCTGCCTATTATGGAAACCTGGTATACCAGGTTCCCGTCTGTGAGTGGGCTCCACGGGAGCCTGGTATACCAGGTTCCCGGAAGGAACGGGTTAAGTGTTTAAAATGGAAAAGCCTAGAAATTGATATGAATCTTCTGTATTCGTCGTTCATAGAGTTTTCCATGAGGTTGTGTGGTAATAAGTTATTCCAACCTCATGCAAGAAGTTTTGAATGTTCTTGCATGTTTAACGATGTGTGGGATTCTTTTTCCTTTCTCTTTTGTAGAATCTGGTAACAGATTTCTTATGGGTTAGCTACGATGGAATGGACAGTGCTGATGTGTACCTCAGTTACTTTGCAGGAAGAACTTGTGGCCTGTGTGGATCCTTTGATGGAGACCAGAACAATGATATGATACTTCCTTCAGGAGAATTGGTAAGATACTCCTTGCACTTAGTCTAGATGTCTGTTCTATTTGAACCCCCGTTTCAAATTCAGTTCGTTCTTGACTTGAAAAGAAATCTCAAAAGGTGCCATTCCATAATTCTAATATTTTGTGATGAGTGTTACAGTGATGCAATTACCAGTCTGATACTTTGATGATACTCATGATGGTTATGGTTGATGGTAATTCTCAACAGGCAAGATCAGCAACTGAGTTTGGAAACAGCTGGGTTGCGTACCCTGACCAATGTGATGGTGTGGATCCAGGTCCAACTGACCCTTGTGAGGATGGAGTGAACAGCTTGTCTGCATCCAACGATCTGTGCTATTATTTGAAGGATCCTTCCGGTAAGAATGAAACACATCTGAAACAACCTTCTCTTCCTGTAGTTTTCCTACAGTTCTGAATATTTGTATTTTTCAAAAACAGTATCAGTTTGTGGTTAGAGGAAAAGCTGTGAAGAAATTATCAAGATGGGTAGGAGACGATGGCTGGAAATATAGAATCACTTTCAATTGTCCATAAACCATTTTGACCTGCACTTTCTATTCCTTCAGGACCATTTGAATCCTGCCTTGAGATCGTGGATCCAGACGACTACTATGATTCGTGCGTCTATGACGTGTGTCTTACCGGTGATGATGCTCTGTGTTCCAGTCTTGCACAATATGCTCGTGCCTGCAGGAGCAAGGGAGGGAAACCTGGCAGATGGAGATTGCTTGTGGAAGAATGCCGTAAGTCACTAGAAAGACGATTTTTATTACGTTTGTCTGGAGAGTCGATGCATTGTTGTCAGAGAGATAAGATTGGAGAGAAATTTGTTTTCATGTAGGTTTTCAGATGATATTCTTGCATACATAAACTGTGTTCCATATTTGATCTTGTGTGCAGCACTGAACTGTCCTTCCAACACTGTGTACGACCCCTGCTTCAGTGGCTGTCCAGCAACCTGTTCCTCTGCTGCGAGCACATTGTCCTGCAATACCACTTGCCAGGAAACGTGTAGATGTGCAGATGGTCTTGTACTGGATGGTGGGCACTGTGTGGATCCATCACAGTGTGGTTGCACTCTGGATAGTGGTGTTTATATTCCGGTAAGTTTGAAATCGAGCGCTGAAGTACCTACCAGTATGAAAATGTTCCATGCTTCCATTCACTGCTTAATCTGCAAGAGGATCAAGACATCTTCATTTGCCAATTCAGCTGTTCAATTTTGCCAAGAGCAGCTATGGTAATGCATCTGTAAAGTTGTTCATATATTCTAACTTCCAGCATTTTTCCTTTGTTGCACTTTTTGACAGTCTGGAGGAGCATGGACTGACCCAGGCTGCACACAACACTGCCTTTGTCGAGGTGGGCTTGCAGAGTGTTCCGAATTCCAGTGTGGAGAGAACGAAGAATGCGAAATCAGGAACGGTTTTCCAAGCTGTTACTGCAGAGATGGCTACACCTCTCTCGGAGATGCCTGCTTCAGAGGTGAGAAGTTCGTTTTCAGAAGTCATTAGATGAAGATGTTTTTATCAACATGCCACTTTGTACAAGATATAAGATAGCTCTGCAAGGCAATTGCGATGTACAGATGATACCACTGATGTTGATACTGATCATTCCTTTTTTGTCTGATTTTGTCTCATACTTATAGCTCCTGGGTATTGCCAGATCTGGGGTGACCCCCATTATGTGACCTTTGACGATAAGAAATATAACTTCCAGGGTGATTGTGACTACACGCTGGTCAGAGATTGCCAGAATTCCAGTGACTACCACCTGTGGTCCAACAATGAACGGCTGCGCCCATCTGACAGTGTTTCTTACCTGAGGGAAGTGGTACTTGACCTGAGCGATAGAAGATACGCTCTGATCAAGGGCTTCCATGTCAGAGTGAATGGAAGAGATGTCTCTGAAAACCTGCCTTACATGGATGAGCAAGTGTGGATCTACAGGGATGTGACATCCATGGTATGTCATAGATAAACCCTGTTTTTCATATTTAGTATTTCAAAAATGGTTGGGCTGTGTGTAATGTAAGGAATTCTATTACGTGCCATGTACTTTAGTTATGTGTTTAAAATGGAAAAGCCTAGAAATTGATATGAATCTTCTGTATTCGTCGTTCATAGAGTTTTCCATGAGGTTGTGTGGTAATAAGTTATTCCAACCTCATGCAAGAAGTTTTGAATGTTCTTGCATGTTTAACGATGTGTGGGATTCTTTTTCCTTTCTCTTTTGTAGAATCTGGTAACAGATTTCTTATGGGTTAGCTACGATGGAATGGACAGTGCTGATGTGTACCTCAGTTACTTTGCAGGAAGAACTTGTGGCCTGTGTGGATCCTTTGATGGAGACCAGAACAATGATATGATACTTCCTTCAGGAGAATTGGTAAGATACTCCTTGCACTTAGTCTAGATGTCTGTTCTATTTGAACCCCCGTTTCAAATTCAGTTCGTTCTTGACTTGAAAAGAAATCTCAAAAGGTGCCATTCCATAATTCTAATATTTTGTGATGAGTGTTACAGTGATGCAATTACCAGTCTGATACTTTGATGATACTCATGATGGTTATGGTTGATGGTAATTCTCAACAGGCAAGATCAGCAACTGAGTTTGGAAACAGCTGGGTTGCGTACCCTGACCAATGTGATGGTGTGGATCCAGGTCCAACTGACCCTTGTGAGGATGGAGTGAACAGCTTGTCTGCATCCAACGATCTGTGCTTTTATTTGAAGGATCCTTCCGGTAAGAATGAAACACATCTGAAACAACCTTCTCTTCCTGTAGTTTTCCTACAGTTCTGAATATTTGTATTTTTCAAAAACAGTATCAGTTTGTGGTTAGAGGAAAAGCTGTGAAGAAATTATCAAGATGGGTAGGAGACGATGGCTGGGAAATATAGAATCACTTTCAATTGTCCATAAACCATTTGACCTGCACTTTCTATTCCTTCAGGACCATTTGAATCCTGCCTTGAGATCGTGGATCCAGACGACTACTATGATTCGTGCGTCTATGACGTGTGTCTTACCGGTGATGATGCTCTGTGTTCCAGTCTTGCACAATACGCTCGTGCCTGCAGGAGCAAGGGAGGGAAACCTGGCAGATGGAGATTGCTTGTGGAAGAATGCCGTAAGTCACTAGAAAGACGATTTTTATTACGTTTGTCTGGAGAGTCGATGCATTGTTGTCAGAGAGATAAGATTGGAGAGAAATTTGTTTTCATGTAGGTTTTCAGATGATATTCTTGCATACATAAACTGTGTTCCATATTTGATCTTGTGTGCAGCACTGAACTGTCCTTCCAACACTGTGTACGACCCCTGCTTCAGTGGCTGTCCAGCAACCTGTTCCTCTGCTGCGAGCACATTGTCCTGCAATACCACTTGCCAGGAAACGTGTAGATGTGCAGATGGTCTTGTACTGGATGGTGGGCACTGTGTGGATCCATCACAGTGTGGTTGCACTCTGGATAGTGGTGTTTATATTCCGGTAAGTTTGAAATCGAGCGCTGAAGTACCTACCAGTATGAAAATGTTCCATGCTTCCATTCACTGCTTAATCTGCAAGAGGATCAAGACATCTTCATTTGCCAATTCAGCTGTTCAATTTTGCCAAGAGCAGCTATGGTAATGCATCTGTAAAGTTGTTCATATATTCTAACTTCCAGCATTTTTCCTTTGTTGCACTTTTTGACAGTCTGGAGGAGCATGGACTGACCCAGGCTGCACACAACACTGCCTTTGTCGAGGTGGGCTTGCAGAGTGTTCCGAATTCCAGTGTGGAGAGAACGAAGAATGCGAAATCAGGAACGGTTTTCCAAGCTGTTACTGCAGAGATGGCTACACCTCTCTCGGAGATGCCTGCTTCAGAGGTGAGAAGTTCGTTTTCAGAAGTCATTAGATGAAGATGTTTTTATCAACATGCCACTTTGTACAAGATATAAGATAGCTCTGCAAGGCAATTGCGATGTACAGATGATACCACTGATGTTGATACTGATCATTCCTTTTTTGTCTGATTTTGTCTCATACTTATAGCTCCTGGGTATTGCCAGATCTGGGGTGACCCCCATTATGTGACCTTTGACGATAAGAAATATAACTTCCAGGGTGATTGTGACTACACGCTGGTCAGAGATTGCCAGAATTCCAGTGACTACCACCTGTGGTCCAACAATGAACGGCTGCGCCCATCTGACAGTGTTTCTTACCTGAGGGAAGTGGTACTTGACCTGAGCGATAGAAGATACGCTCTGATCAAGGGCTTCCATGTCAGAGTGAATGGAAGAGATGTCTCTGAAAACCTGCCTTACATGGATGAGCAAGTGTGGATCTACAGGGATGTGACATCCATGGTATGTCATAGATAAACCCTGTTTTTCATATTTAGTATTTCAAAAATGGTTGGGCTGTGTGTAATGTAAGGAATTCTATTACGTGCCATGTACTTTAGTTATGTGTTTAAAATGGAAAAGCCTAGAAATTGATATGAATCTTCTGTATTCGTCGTTCATAGAGTTTTCCATGAGGTTGTGTGGTAATAAGTTATTCCAACCTCATGCAAGAAGTTTTGAATGTTCTTGCATGTTTAACGATGTGTGGGATTCTTTTTCCTTTCTCTTTTGTAGAATCTGGTAACAGATTTCTTATGGGTTAGCTACGATGGAATGGACAGTGCTGATGTGTACCTCAGTTACTTTGCAGGAAGAACTTGTGGCCTGTGTGGATCCTTTGATGGAGACCAGAACAATGATATGATACTTCCTTCAGGAGAATTGGTAAGATACTCCTTGCACTTAGTCTAGATGTCTGTTCTATTTGAACCCCCGTTTCAAATTCAGTTCGTTCTTGACTTGAAAAGAAATCTCAAAAGGTGCCATTCCATAATTCTAATATTTTGTGATGAGTGTTACAGTGATGCAATTACCAGTCTGATACTTTGATGATACTCATGATGGTTATGGTTGATGGTAATTCTCAACAGGCAAGATCAGCAACTGAGTTTGGAAACAGCTGGGTTGCGTACCCTGACCAATGTGATGGTGTGGATCCAGGTCCAACTGACCCTTGTGAGGATGGAGTGAACAGCTTGTCTGCATCCAACGATCTGTGCTATTATTTGAAGGATCCTTCCGGTAAGAATGAAACACATCTGAAACAACCTTCTCTTCCTGTAGTTTTCCTACAGTTCTGAATATTTGTATTTTTCAAAAACAGTATCAGTTTGTGGTTAGAGGAAAAGCTGTGAAGAAATTATCAAGATGGGTAGGAGACGATGGCTGGGAAATATAGAATCACTTTCAATTGTCCATAAACCATTTTGACCTGCACTTTCTATTCCTTCAGGACCATTTGAATCCTGCCTTGAGATCGTGGATCCAGACGACTACTATGATTCGTGCGTCTATGACGTGTGTCTACCGGTGATGATGCTCTGTGTTCCAGTCTTGCACAATACGCTCGTGCCTGCAGGAGCAAGGGAGGGAAACCTGGCAGATGGAGATTGCTTGTGGAAGAATGCCGTAAGTCACTAGAAAGACGATTTTTATTACGTTTGTCTGGAGAGTCGATGCATTGTTGTCAGAGAGATAAGATTGGAGAGAAATTTGTTTTCATGTAGGTTTTCAGATGATATTCTTGCATACATAAACTGTGTTCCATATTTGATCTTGTGTGCAGCACTGAACTGTCCTTCCAACACTGTGTACGACCCCTGCTTCAGTGGCTGTCCAGCAACCTGTTCCTCTGCTGCGAGCACATTGTCCTGCAATACCACTTGCCAGGAAACGTGTAGATGTGCAGATGGTCTTGTACTGGATGGTGGGCACTGTGTGGATCCATCACAGTGTGGTTGCACTCTGGATAGTGGTGTTTATATTCCGGTAAGTTTGAAATCGAGCGCTGAAGTACCTACCAGTATGAAAATGTTCCATGCTTCCATTCACTGCTTAATCTGCAAGAGGATCAAGACATCTTCATTTGCCAATTCAGCTGTTCAATTTTGCCAAGAGCAGCTATGGTAATGCATCTGTAAAGTTGTTCATATATTCTAACTTCCAGCATTTTCCTTTGTTGCACTTTTTGACAGTCTGGAGGAGCATGGACTGACCCAGGCTGCACACAACACTGCCTTTGTCGAGGTGGGCTTGCAGAGTGTTCCGAATTCCAGTGTGGAGAGAACGAAGAATGCGAAATCAGGAACGGTTTTCCAAGCTGTTACTGCAGAGATGGCTACACCTCTCTCGGAGATGCCTGCTTCAGAGGTGAGAAGTTCGTTTTCAGAAGTCATTAGATGAAGATGTTTTTATCAACATGCCACTTTGTACAAGATATAAGATAGCTCTGCAAGGCAATTGCGATGTACAGATGATACCACTGATGTTGATACTGATCATTCCTTTTTGTCTGATTTTGTCTCATACTTATAGCTCCTGGGTATTGCCAGATCTGGGGTGACCCCCATTATGTGACCTTTGACGATAAGAAATATAACTTCCAGGGTGATTGTGACTACACGCTGGTCAGAGATTGCCAGAATTCCAGTGACTACCACCTGTGGTCCAACAATGAACGGCTGCGCCCATCTGACAGTGTTTCTTACCTGAGGGAAGTGGTACTTGACCTGAGCGATAGAAGATACGCTCTGATCAAGGGCTTCCATGTCAGAGTGAATGGAAGAGATGTCTCTGAAAACCTGCCTTACATGGATGAGCAAGTGTGGATCTACAGGGATGTGACATCCATGGTATGTCATAGATAAACCCTGTTTTTCATATTTAGTATTTCAAAAATGGTTGGGCTGTGTGTAATGTAAGGAATTCTATTACGTGCCATGTACTTTAGTTATGTGTTTAAAATGGAAAAGCCTAGAAATTGATATGAATCTTCTGTATTCGTCGTTCATAGAGTTTTCCATGAGGTTGTGTGGTAATAAGTTATTCCAACCTCATGCAAGAAGTTTTGAATGTTCTTGCATGTTTAACGATGTGTGGGATTCTTTTTCCTTTCTCTTTTGTAGAATCTGGTAACAGATTTCTTATGGGTTAGCTACGATGGAATGGACAGTGCTGATGTGTACCTCAGTTACTTTGCAGGAAGAACTTGTGGCCTGTGTGGATCCTTTGATGGAGACCAGAACAATGATATGATACTTCCTTCAGGAGAATTGGTAAGATACTCCTTGCACTTAGTCTAGATGTCTGTTCTATTTGAACCCCCGTTTCAAATTCAGTTCGTTCTTGACTTGAAAAGAAATCTCAAAAGGTGCCATTCCATAATTCTAATATTTTGTGATGAGTGTTACAGTGATGCAATTACCAGTCTGATACTTTGATGATACTCATGATGGTTATGGTTGATGGTAATTCTCAACAGGCAAGATCAGCAACTGAGTTTGGAAACAGCTGGGTTGCGTACCCTGACCAATGTGATGGTGTGGATCCAGGTCCAACTGACCCTTGTGAGGATGGAGTGAACAGCTTGTCTGCATCCAACGATCTGTGCTATTATTTGAAGGATCCTTCCGGTAAGAATGAAACACATCTGAAACAACCTTCTCTTCCTGTAGTTTTCCTACAGTTCTGAATATTTGTATTTTTCAAAAACAGTATCAGTTTGTGGTTAGAGGAAAAGCTGTGAAGAAATTATCAAGATGGGTAGGAGACGATGGCTGGGAAATATAGAATCACTTTCAATTGTCCATAAACCATTTTGACCTGCACTTTCTATTCCTTCAGGACCATTTGAATCCTGCCTTGAGATCGTGGATCCAGACGACTACTATGATTCGTGCGTCTATGACGTGTGTCTTACCGGTGATGATGCTCTGTGTTCCAGTCTTGCACAATACGCTCGTGCCTGCAGGAGCAAGGGAGGGAAACCTGGCAGATGGAGATTGCTTGTGGAAGAATGCCGTAAGTCACTAGAAAGACGATTTTTATTACGTTTGTCTGGAGAGTCGATGCATTGTTGTCAGAGAGATAAGATTGGAGAGAAATTTGTTTTCATGTAGGTTTTCAGATGATATTCTTGCATACATAAACTGTGTTCCATATTTGATCTTGTGTGCAGCACTGAACTGTCCTTCCAACACTGTGTACGACCCCTGCTTCAGTGGCTGTCCAGCAACCTGTTCCTCTGCTGCGAGCACATTGTCCTGCAATACCACTTGCCAGGAAACGTGTAGATGTGCAGATGGTCTTGTACTGGATGGTGGGCACTGTGTGGATCCATCACAGTGTGGTTGCACTCTGGATAGTGGTGTTTATATTCGGTAAGTTTGAAATCGAGCGCTGAAGTACCTACCAGTATGAAAATGTTCCATGCTTCCATCACTGCTTAATCTGCAAGAGGATCAAGACATCTTCATTTGCCAATTCAGCTGTTCAATTTTGCCAAGAGCAGCTATGGTAATGCATCTGTAAAGTTGTTCATATATTCTAACTTCCAGCATTTTTCCTTTGTTGCACTTTTTGACAGTCTGGAGGAGCATGGACTGACCCAGGCTGCACACAACACTGCCTTTGTCGAGGTGGGCTTGCAGAGTGTTCCGAATTCCAGTGTGGAGAGAACGAAGAATGCGAAATCAGGAACGGTTTTCCAAGCTGTTACTGCAGAGATGGCTACACCTCTCTCGGAGATGCCTGCTTCAGAGGTGAGAAGTTCGTTTTCAGAAGTCATTAGATGAAGATGTTTTTATCAACATGCCACTTTGTACAAGATATAAGATAGCTCTGCAAGGCAATTGCGATGTACAGATGATACCACTGATGTTGATACTGATCATTCCTTTTTTGTCTGATTTTGTCTCATACTTATAGCTCCTGGGTATTGCCAGATCTGGGGTGACCCCCATTATGTGACCTTTGACGATAAGAAATATAACTTCCAGGGTGATTGTGACTACACGCTGGTCAGAGATTGCCAGAATTCCAGTGACTACCACCTGTGGTCCAACAATGAACGGCTGCGCCCATCTGACAGTGTTTCTTACCTGAGGGAAGTGGTACTTGACCTGAGCGATAGAAGATACGCTCTGATCAAGGGCTTCCATGTCAGAGTGAATGGAAGAGATGTCTCTGAAAACCTGCCTTACATGGATGAGCAAGTGTGGATCTACAGGGATGTGACATCCATGGTATGTCATAGATAAACCCTGTTTTTCATATTTAGTATTTCAAAAATGGTTGGGCTGTGTGTAATGTAAGGAATTCTATTACGTGCCATGTACTTTAGTTATGTGTTTAAAATGGAAAAGCCTAGAAATTGATATGAATCTTCTGTATTCGTCGTTCATAGAGTTTTCCATGAGGTTGTGTGGTAATAAGTTATTCCAACCTCATGCAAGAAGTTTTGAATGTTCTTGCATGTTTAACGATGTGTGGGATTCTTTTTCCTTTCTCTTTTGTAGAATCTGGTAACAGATTTCTTATGGGTTAGCTACGATGGATGGACAGTGCTGATGTGTACCTCAGTTACTTTGCAGGAAGAACTTGTGGCCTGTGTGGATCCTTTGATGGAGACCAGAACAATGATATGATACTTCCTTCAGGAGAATTGGTAAGATACTCCTTGCACTTAGTCTAGATGTCTGTTCTATTTGAACCCCCGTTTCAAATTCAGTTCGTTCTTGACTTGAAAAGAAATCTCAAAAGGTGCCATTCCATAATTCTAATATTTTGTGATGAGTGTTACAGTGATGCAATTACCAGTCTGATACTTTGATGATACTCATGATGGTTATGGTTGATGGTAATTCTCAACAGGCAAGATCAGCAACTGAGTTTGGAAACAGCTGGGTTGCGTACCCTGACCAATGTGATGGTGTGGATCCAGGTCCAACTGACCCTTGTGAGGATGGAGTGAACAGCTTGTCTGCATCCAACGATCTGTGCTATTATTTGAAGGATCCTTCCGGTAAGAATGAAACACATCTGAAACAACCTTCTCTTCCTGTAGTTTTCCTACAGTTCTGAATATTTGTATTTTTCAAAAACAGTATCAGTTTGTGGTTAGAGGAAAAGCTGTGAAGAAATTATCAAGATGGGTAGGAGACGATGGCTGGGAAATATAGAATCACTTTCAATTGTCCATAAACCATTTTGACCTGCACTTTCTATTCCTTCAGGACCATTTGAATCCTGCCTTGAGATCGTGGATCCAGACGACTACTATGATTCGTGCGTCTATGACGTGTGTCTTACCGGTGATGATGCTCTGTGTTCCAGTCTTGCACAATACGCTCGTGCCTGCAGGAGCAAGGGAGGGAAACCTGGCAGATGGAGATTGCTTGTGGAAGAATGCCGTAAGTCACTAGAAAGACGATTTTTATTACGTTTGTCTGGAGAGTCGATGCATTGTTGTCAGAGAGATAAGATTGGAGAGAAATTTGTTTTCATGTAGGTTTTCAGATGATATTCTTGCATACATAAACTGTGTTCCATATTTGATCTTGTGTGCAGCACTGAACTGTCCTTCCAACACTGTGTACGACCCCTGCTTCAGTGGCTGTCCAGCAACCTGTTCCTCTGCTGCGAGCACATTGTCCTGCAATACCACTTGCCAGGAAACGTGTAGATGTGCAGATGGTCTTGTACTGGATGGTGGGCACTGTGTGGATCCATCACAGTGTGGTTGCACTCTGGATAGTGGTGTTTATATTCCGGTAAGTTTGAAATCGAGCGCTGAAGTACCTACCAGTATGAAAATGTTCCATGCTTCCATTCACTGCTTAATCTGCAAGAGGATCAAGACATCTTCATTTGCCAATTCAGCTGTTCAATTTTGCCAAGAGCAGCTATGGTAATGCATCTGTAAAGTTGTTCATATATTCTAACTTCCAGCATTTTTCCTTTGTTGCACTTTTGACAGTCTGGAGGAGCATGGACTGACCCAGGCTGCACACAACACTGCCTTTGTCGAGGTGGGCTTGCAGAGTGTTCCGAATTCCAGTGTGGAGAGAAACGAAGAATGCGAAATCAGGAACGGTTTTCCAAGCTGTTACTGCAGAGATGGCTACACCTCTCTCGGAGATGCCTGCTTCAGAGGTGAGAAGTTCGTTTCAGAAGTCATTAGATGAAGATGTTTTTATCAACATGCCACTTTGTACAAGATATAAGATAGCTCTGCAAGGCAATTGCGATGTACAGATGATACCACTGATGTTGATACTGATCATTCCTTTTTTGTCTGATTTTGTCTCATACTTATAGCTCCTGGGTATTGCCAGATCTGGGGTGACCCCCATTATGTGACCTTTGACGATAAGAAATATAACTTCCAGGGTGATTGTGACTACACGCTGGTCAGAGATTGCCAGAATTCCAGTGACTACCACCTGTGGTCCAACAATGAACGGCTGCGCCCATCTGACAGTGTTTCTTACCTGAGGGAAGTGGTACTTGACCTGAGCGATAGAAGATACGCTCTGATCAAGGGCTTCCATGTCAGAGTGAATGGAAGAGATGTATCTGAAAACCTGCCTTACATGGATGAGCAAGTGTGGATCTACAGGGATGTGACATCCATGGTATGTCATAGATAAACCCTGTTTTTCATATTTAGTATTTCAAAAATGGTTGGGCTGTGTGTAATGTAAGGAATTCTATTACGTGCCATGTACTTTAGTTATGTGTTTAAAATGGAAAAGCCTAGAAATTGATATGAATCTTCTGTATTCGTCGTTCATAGAGTTTTCCATGAGGTTGTGTGGTAATAAGTTATTCCAACCTCATGCAAGAAGTTTTGAATGTTCTTGCATGTTTAACGATGTGTGGGATTCTTTTTCCTTTCTCTTTTGTAGAATCTGGTAACAGATTTCTTATGGGTTAGCTACGATGGAATGGACAGTGCTGATGTGTACCTCAGTTACTTTGCAGGAAGAACTTGTGGCCTGTGTGGATCCTTTGATGGAGACCAGAACAATGATATGATACTTCCTTCAGGAGAATTGGTAAGATACTCCTTGCACTTAGTCTAGATGTCTGTTCTATTTGAACCCCCGTTTCAAATTCAGTTCGTTCTTGACTTGAAAAGAAATCTCAAAAGGTGCCATTCCATAATTCTAATATTTTGTGATGAGTGTTACAGTGATGCAATTACCAGTCTGATACTTTGATGATACTCATGATGGTTATGGTTGATGGTAATTCTCAACAGGCAAGATCAGCAACTGAGTTTGGAAACACAGCTGGTTGCGTACCCTGACCAATGTGATGGTGTGGATCCAGGTCCAACTGACCCTTGTGAGGATGGAGTGAACAGCTTGTCTGCATCCAACGATCTGTGCTATTATTTGAAGGATCCTTCCGGTAAGAATGAAACACATCTGAAACAACCTTCCTTCCTGTAGTTTTCCTACAGTTCTGAATATTTGTATTTTTCAAAAACAGTATCCAGTTGTGGTTAGAGGAAAAGCGTGAAGAAATTATCAAGATGGGTAGGAGACGATGGCTGGGAAATATAGAATCACTTTCAATTGTCCATAAACCATTTTGACCTGCACTTTCTATTCCTTCAGGACCATTTGAATCCTGCCTGAGATCGTGGATCCAGACGACTACTATGATTCGTGCGTCTATGACGTGTGTCTTACCGCGTATGATGATGCTCTGTGTTCCAGTCTTGCACAATACGCTCGTGCCTGCAGGAGCAAGGGAGGGAAACCTGGCAGATGGAGATTGCTTGTGGAAGAATGCCGTAAGTCACTAGAAAGACGATTTTTATTACGTTTGTCTGGAGAGTCGATGCAGTTGTCAGAGAGATAAGATTGGAGAGAAATTTGTTTTCATGTAGGTTTTCAGATGATATTCTTGCATACATAAACTGTGTTCCATATTGATCTTGGTGTGCAGCACTGAACTGTCCTTCCAACACTGTGTACGACCCCTGCTTCAGTGGCTGTCCAGCAACCTGTTCCTAGGTCTGCGAGCACATTGTCCTGCAATACCACTTGCCAGAAACGTTGTAGATGTGCAGATGGTCTTGTACTGGATGGTGGGCACTGTGTGGATCCATCACAGTGTGGTTGCATCTGCTGATAGTGGTGTTATATTCCGGTAAGTTTGAAATCGAGCGCTGAAGTACCTACCAGTATGTAAATTTTCCTGCTTCCATCACTGCTTAATCTGCAAGAGGATCAAGACATCTTCATTTGCCAATTCAGCTGTTCAATTTTGCCAAGAGCAGACTATGGTAATGCATTCTGTAAAGTTGTTATATATTCTAACTTCCAGCATTTTTCCTTTGTTGCACTTTTTGACAGTCTGGAGGAGCATGGACGGACCCAGGCTGCACACAACACTGCCTTTGTCGAGGTGGGCTTGC